>NW_026695217.1:0-567500 GCF_021218885.2 Marmota monax | reverse complement strand
CAAACATTAAATTAGCATTTATTTATTTATTTGTTTATTTATTTATTTCATACATGACAATAGTGGAATGCATTACATTCATAATTATCCATTCACAGCACAATTTTTCATAACTCTGTATATAAAGTATGTTCACGCCAAATTATGTCATTGTACATGAGCTCTCTTATTGATTTTTTTGCATTACAATTCTTAATACACCTTTATATCACAATTTATCATATCTCTGTTTGTATATAAGGTATGTTGACACCCAATTCACATCTTCATACATGTATTTTGTATTATATTAACATTTTAACTGAGAAAGCTGGAGAGTCAGTAGGTTAGCTCTCCAAAACTTATTTTTTTATGTATATTTTTCATTTACACTAAAAGAAAATGTAAAGGCTGAGGTTCGGGTTTAATGTATGTCAGAATGCAGCATAATACTTTTCCAATTTGGGGATCAAAAGCAGTGTATTTACTGTATCAAAGGCCCAATTCTTTACCCTTTACTGTAACCACAGTGCCAAATAACTGGATTTCCTGGAATATATGGATTATCCTCCCCGCACACTTTGAATTTGTATTACCTGGGTCAATCTGTGGACTAGACTGCAGTCTCCAGACTTGGATCAAGGGCCTGTGTGCTTTGCTGGCTCCCTTCCACATTCTGCCATTGCTATTGGAAAAGGCTTGGCCATTGGAGAACAAGCATGAATTCCCCCAAACAGTTCTGCCCTAATCACCAGCCAACACTGGAGGGTGAGGGAATCTGAACTCATTCATGGGGCTGTTTAGCTACTCTTCCCAGAGGTAAGCACCATCCATGCTTATTATTGTTTGTCACCAAATATTTGTTTAGATTTACATCACAAAATTAGTGAAGGACTAGATTATTAATATATCCAGTTAGCAGTAGAGAGCTGGATATTGATATGAAGAATAAGCAAGGCTGTGCATAAATGAAAGGTTTATATTCCATTAAAAAAGCTGTCTCGAAGCTCAGAGCCTAATTAGAATTCATTGTTTTAATCATTTTGTATTGTTAGAAATCATTCACATGTTTTACATCTATATGTGCAACACCTTCCCACTCATCAGGAATAGCCTTTCATATATATGTGAGATTTGTGGAATGTACCAACACAGTCATATGCTGCGTGTGTGTGTGTGCACGTGTATGTGTGTCTGTGCATGTGTGTGAAGGACTTTTCTTTCTTTCTTTTTCTCTTTCTCTTTTTTGTGCACTGGAGACCAAGTCCATGGTCCCATGCATGTTAGACAGGTGCTCTCCCACTGAGTACACCCCCCACCCACGCATCTGGGGAGGTGGGTAACAGAATAAGGTACAACGGGCACAGAGCTGTCCTGAGACTTGGATCAAGGACCTTGCATGTTTTGCTTGTTGGATTTTATAGAAAAGAAATGCCTAGAACCCTGAGAGTTCATTAATGAGTGTCTGATTCTTTAAAAAGGAAAATAATTTAGTAATAAACAGGTCCTATAGGGACTTGTGTGGTAGGAAAAGTAGCTCTACAGGGGCTTAAGAAAATGTGATTTGAAATCCAGCTCTAGAGTTACCTGCACTTGAGTCAATAAAAATAATTTCAGCCCCATTTGCCTCACCTGTCAAAGCGGAGTCATTGTATCCTATGTAGAAGAAATGGCATGTCTCTAATTTTCATGTGCAACTATATTTACATGTATTTACTTCATACACAGTGTTTTGTAAATTTTAGAGCACCATATCAGCATAAGGTACAATAATTGAACATCATGGTCTAACATTTCAAATACCTAGTGCCTCTCCCACTGATTTTCTTTACCCTGTCATTTGAGATTTATTTATTGAATGAATTGAATTATGTGATAGATATCAATAGCTCTTTTTTATTTCCTCACATCCTTGGACTGCTGACCAGGGACCAAGGGTACCTCTGACAGGTGCACTCTAGGGTGACATCAGCAGGAGATGCTGCTTCTGGAGATGCGTCCAGCCTCAGCAAGAGCCTGGGACCACAGTGTGGGAGAGAATAATGCAGGCCTGGCGCAGCCCTGGGAGACTGCCAGGCAGAGGTCACCTCGAGCAAATTCTGATCTGGTTTTCATCTGGAAGCTATTTTTTTTTATCTGACACTCTATTTAGAGTCTATAAAGTAGCTTAGTCCCTCTTCATTCATAGCCACTTGCCCCTCTTTGAATTTCCTGGACACAGGTTCTATAGGCTGGAACCATAACTGATTCTGTATTCGTATCCTGAAAACACGGGGACAGGTAGTCAGATTTCACTCTCCTGTGTCATTGGCCTGTTAATTATTTTGTACACATAGACCAGCCTTAGATTTACTTGTCAAAAGAGGTAAGGTCACTTTATGAGTACTTTCATTTCAATTTCCTAGGTGTCTTTTCTGATTAGAAAAACCTATAAACTATGTAGCTTTAAATTTATAGAATCATTATTCCTGAAGGTTTTGCTGTCCTTCACGCTCAGAGATGGCACAGCTGACCCAGGGATGGTAGAGCTTGTGCTCTCAGTTCCATGGTGATCTACTCATCTGTTCTATCTACATCTCACCATAGTACCTTGTCACCAACAAGGGACATGCTTTTGTCATCGACCACAAGGTTAACAGATCCATTCACAGACTCAAAATACTTTAGTTTCCAACTTTTCGGCTTGGAAAAAGAACGCATTGCTCTGTGTACTATGACAGAAACTTCAGAGCTTACCAAGTATCACTTCTCCACACAATAATTCTGCCGACAAAACATTACAAGTCACTGAGGTCATACAAGAGTAAACATGGATCTTAGCTCACTGGGGTATGGTTTCTGCTATCTGGTCTGTGCTGGGCTGATCTGGCTGGGCTCCCTAACACTTCTAGGCCCAGCTGGGCTATTCAGACCCTTTTACCTGGTCCTATGCATGTTAGGGGCAGCTGGCTGTGGTCAATCTGCAACAGGTTTGGCTGAGATGAGGGGAAATTGGCTCTGACAGTCCCACCTGGGCACATTATTGAGGTCACAGGAAAGCATGCAAGGGACAAACAGATACCACAAGAGCTTTTTAAAGCCTCTATTTCTTTCAAGAAACAGCCAAGAATTCATTGGGTAAAATATCACTTCTCTGGGCCTGAGCCAGAGTGGAAAGATGGGAATGTAGCTGAAAAATTGGGGTCATTATTGTCATCTACCAAAGATTCACAGGAAGAAATGTATGGCTTTTACTGCATGTACCTTTTCAGTCAAATGAGATAACATGAGACCTTCCATTCTGCCCTTAGTACTCGAAGATGAAAGCCATGCATTCCAGTGGGAGATCTATATGAATCTACTAGGAAAGTTAACTTTTTAGATGGGCAATGTTTTAGGTGAATGGAAAGAGGAAGATAATATTCTGAATATCTTAAGTATTGAAGTAAAAAACATATTTCAGTTTGAAAATAATGAAGTTACATTAATTTGCACACTGAACAGGTAAAGATACTTTTTAAACACAAGTGGCCTCCGTGTGGCACAAACAATAGAGGAGAATTCAATGTCACACCACTGAGTTAAAGATCATTTTCTTCCTTAGGAAGTGGCAGCAATGGCAATTACCTACTTCTCTAGTATGTTCTTTTGAAGGAACTTAACCACAAATGAGCCAAAGCTGGCCTGACCAAGTCAGAATGTTTTTCTGATGAAAACTTAGCAATAAAGAAAACATCAATTATTTTCCAATCTATTTTTGTTGTTGTTGTTTTTACTAATTTTATCATTCACCAACAAATGAAGGTTATCATAGAAAAATGTTTTTCAATTGTTTTTAGAGAAATACTTCTGTGATTAAGATTGGTGTGCCTTTAGTCTTGTAATCTTTTCATATTATGGGCATTTCGAGTACTTGTCATTTTCATAAAATGAGAACATTTTCTTATGTATGGTAAGTAAAAGTGGAAAATAAAATATGAAAGTGTCTGGTGTTTCATGAATTTGAAAAATATATTCTCTGTGTAAATTGCTGTGGGGTATAAAACAGAGCTGTGGGTGTGGTTTTTCATTTATTAACTAACAGTGCACATGTTTAGGTGTCAGAAGTCCATTTTCCATGGAAGACTGCTAAGCTGTAGTGGAACAGCTGGAGAGAGCTCACTCACCTTCCCATGCAGACTGAAGAGGCATCGGGACAACCTGAAGAGCATCAGGGAGTAAATCTGAATCTACAGAGACTCTCAAAATTTGCTTGGAGAGCTCCAAAATAAAACAGTGGATTTAATATGTCTTTAGGAGTACACTGGTAACCAGTTTAAAAAATGAGACATATTTGGGTATAATTCCCAACAACATTATTAAGGGACTGTGTGAATATTGGGGAATTTACTTAAATCCCCAGTGCCTAATCCATAACCTGTAAATAACTTATAGGGTATAGACAGATGTGAGTGGTGGGAATAGAACATGAGGTTAAGGGAATAATTCTATAAAATGGGCCCACCGTGCTGACTGACCCTTACATGCTTTCTTTTCCAAGAAGCAATTTATCTGCAGCCCTGCCTGTCTTAAGTGGATAGACTATCTCACTTTACTCAGCAATCAACCTGTTATCTGCAGGAGAAATGTAGGCCCAAAGGGAAGACTTTTGTAACCCTTTACATAGAGCAGATCCCAAAACTTAGGGAGATGAGGATAATTCCTCCTAATCACATATGAATTTATGGTTAAAAATGACTCATCATGGGTCAATGTGACCTAGAATTATCATGTCAGTGGAGATTTGGAAGTCTGATGTCACTTTTCTGACAGTCAAGTCAAGAGGTGAACCTGCGTGAGATTCAGGAAACTTCTCTGGGATCCCAAATAAAACTGGGGTGCAGTTGAGGCACATTGTCCCTCTCATCTCTGAGAAGATCTACTCTCTCCCTTGAGTATGTCCCCTTTTCCCTTTTCAACATGGCTGAAATCTTCCTGATTTGATCAAAAGAATCAGGGTTTGAAGGAAGAATCTTAGTACTGCCTCATTTTCCTGGAAGGCCCCACCCCTATAACAGAATAATGATACCTACTTAGAGAATTCATATGTCATTCATGCAAATCGTGTACTATATAGGAGATACAATAAATAAGAAATTTTAAATGGAGTTAAATGTGGCCCAGGCAACAACTCTGACTTATTCTGTCTGGTGGCTTTACGCGTCATCTGATTTTAAATCCTGAATGTATATTTAGCAGGCATCACTCATAATAAATTAAATTCCAAGTACACTGACAATCTCATGTACATCTGCTAGAAATTTTGATTTGGAAAAAAAAGTGAAAAAGCAAGGAAACAAACTCAAAATTTAACCAGTGTCTCCTCCATTACTGTGGGGGTGAACTTCCTACCCTCTTAAGTCGGTTGCCTTGGGTCAGCACTCCTGGGATTCTGGAATTCTTATTATGCTTTTGTCTTTTGATATTTTTAAATGATTGACTTTCTTACCAGCAAATGTACATCTCTAATTTGACTTTTCTGTGAACAACTAAAAGAAGTAGGTTTAAAAAGGGGGTGGGACAAATGGTCTAATGGAAAAATTATAAGATTTGTGAGCAGACCAAACTGGATTTGAAACCTATTTCTGAAAACAAGTAGTTATGTGTGTTACACATTTTCTTCAGTCTTCAGATTCTGTATCTACAAAAGAAAACAACAACAACAACAACATATATCTTTCTCTTTAAGTAAAATAAGTTGTATACACCAACAAGAGCACAGTTTTACTTCAATTAATATTCCTCCTTTTAAAACTATTTTTTTTAATTCTTCAATTTCTATAAGAATTTAGTTAGGAAGAATACAGTTTTGTCTAGATAATGGAAAAATCATACATGCATCTTTTTATAAATTATTATCAGATATAATTATATGATCAGTCAATTAAATAAGAATGAACCAAAAAGTGAAATTAATTTTAATGAGATGTACTTGGGATGTACTCATTTCTTTATGTAAAAATGTATGTCAAGTTTACAGTATGTAAAATATTAATTTTCCTGAAACATAAATTTGGGAAATTCCATATTCACATGTCTATTAGAAAAATGCTCTCCCCTAAATGATTGCAGATTTTCTTAACCAATTTCCCATTTTTCCTTTGTTGTTTGTGATCTTTATGCTTCTAAGTTTGTGTTTTATATAGCTTTTGCCTTGGATCCCCCTTGTTTCAATCCTCTAAACCTGTCAAGAATAACTTAACCTGTTTTATTGTTCCCATAAATTCATATGTAACTGGTAGCTAAATCCAATTTGTGTCAATCTGTCTTTCTTTGTAGCCTATTCTAAATCTCACAGCATGTTTCACAAAAGTAGAATCCTATTAACACCAAATAACCAGCTCTGTATTTTATTCAATAGTTATTATAGTCTTTCCAATGTCACAGTGCATAAAAGATCTTGGTATCACCATCTATATAACACAGCAAAAATTTTAAAACTTTTGTATATTTGTGGGAGAATTGTAGGGATCTATAGTGTTTTATAATTGATTGCACAAGATATTGCCTTTGCTTTCAACTTATATAAAATTTCCCACACAATTTAAAATGATTTGACAAAGAATTTTCAAATATCATTGAGCATAAAGTGGCTTTACATTGTAAATATAAGTAATTTGATATTTCATTATCAAATCTTAAAGGTAACTTACAAAAATTGAAAATTAAAGAAAGTATTATAATTGATTAGATTGAGGTTACTGCATAGTAATCTCAAGGAAAAAAAATCATACTGGAAGTATAGAATAGATGGAATCATGTCCTTGTGACCATCCCATTTACAATAGTAAAGAAACATCCAACCTATGATATAATACTATGTGCACTCCTCTGCATATTATCTAATGTGGATGATTTTTATTCACTAGAGGAGTTCCATGATGAATGAATCCATGCCCTCCAATAAAGAATGCTAGAAAACAAAAACTTCTTTGCTTTCATGACTTTTCAATTATCTGTGTATTATTAAAATATGGGGATAAAAATTCAATTATCATTATTGTACTAAAAAAATTTTAAAAACATACTGTACTCGTGCACTAGATGATCAATTATGGAAAATTTCAAGTTTACATTAAGCTTGTTATCCCAAGTACATCTCATCATGACATAACTGGAAATATTGAGAAGATTGTGGTTTAAATAACCTCTGTATTAGTTTTATTGAAGAATGTGATTTAAATAAGCTCTGTATTCGTTTTTTTTTCTTTTATTTGCATAAAAAATTGCCACAAACAGCTGCTTAGGACTGCACTCATTTATTAACCCACATAGGTCAGAAGTCTAAGTGGGACCAACTGGTTTCTCTGCTCAGGATCTGACAGGGCCTTTGAGGTAAGTTGTGAATGTCTAAGTTCATTAAGATTTGGGTGAAACTACATTCTGGAGGTTGTGTGTAGAACACCTCATGCCTCTGTGTGTTATGGGCTTGGGTGTCTCTTTGCATGTCTTTCCTTTTCTTATGGTCCACCCAGAGTCACACTGCATGCCGGATCCTGCCCTCACTTCAAATCTCTTGGCTTCTTTTTTCCCAGTTGGAGGAAACTCTGTTTTGAAGGGCTGGTGTGATAAAATTTGGCCTGGGAGAAGGGACGAGTGATACCTCTTTTTCCATATAACATAATACAATCAGTGGAGAAATATCTCATTATATTTACAGGTTTTATGCACCTCTAAGGAAGGGAATTAGACAAAGATGAAGATTGTTGACACTTTTAGGATTCAGCCAACCACAACCTACCTTCAAAATAAAGCTACCTGTGCTTCTCATTAGCTCATAAAGTTTAAGAAAAAACATACCCCAGTTGGAACCTTGTGAGCAGGAGGACCCAAGAGGAAGAATACACAGGGGAAGAACTCAAGAATGGAGGGTTAATAGTGCTTTGTCTTTCAGAAGTTTCCCTTTTCATAAGTTAAAGGTGCTTGCATAAATAATGCTCTATTAGAATTTTACCTAAACTTTTGGTTTGCTGGGTTATTCCAAATCACCTTAAAAATTAATTGACAAATAATATTTGTACACATTTATGGGGTAAAACATAATAAGTTGATTATGTATATAATGTATAATGAAAAACTCAGGGTAATTAACATCTCTATCTCCTCAAATATTTACAATTTCTTTGTGTTGAGATCCCTCAGACTCTTCCAGTAACTTTGAAATATATAATAAAATTTTGTGGATGACTCTTACTAAAGCTCTTGTTATTTATTTCTTGCACCATTTGGTGCCCTACAAAGATGGTCTTCTTTCTCTAGTTTCTTCCCCTAGACATCTTTTTTCTTCCCAACACTAGCATCTTTGTGCTGATCTTCCCATATCTGTAACAGCAATTTCACCTGACTCCTGAAGTACAAAATCACATAGCTTTCTGCCAACTGGATTTTCAGCTGAATAATTTCAAACTTGATATGGAAAAACTTGAATTAAATATTTTGTCTCCAAAATATTTTCTCACTTCTCCCCAATGGAAACACTTCCCAGATTGAAATCTTATTTCTTCTTGCATACCGTTTTTATGAAGTAAGAAATACTGAACTGTGCTATTATTTATTTATGCCAATTTGTTTTCATTTTACCCATCTTTTACCAGTCTCTGCACCAGTGATTTTTAATATGAAAGGATTTTTTTCTCCAAATAAATTTTGGGTTTTTTCTTCCTGCAAACTAAATCTCAGATAAAACATCACTATGTATAACATGTAAAATTTTATTTATTTGAAAATTCATAGCTGTTTATTTGAGATATTTAAACATTAGGATGCTCTCTTATTACAACATCAATGATTAAATTAAATTTGAACATTCTCAAAACATGATATTTCATTAGGTATGACAAATATTATCTTGGGGTAGGTTTAATTTGATTTTTACGTTAGTCTATGTTGGGGAGCATATTCTTGAAAATTTTATTATTTTTTTGCAATATCAGAAAGTTCTCAAGTAGACTTTTCAGACACTTAAAGAAGTAGTGATAATACATTTTTGTTCTAAAGCATCAGCCTACAGCATGCCTTCCTTAATAGGAAAAGGTTCCGTACAGACTGAGGATCAAGGATAGAATTATAGTGACTTTTCATCAGAAATCATTCAAACAAGAATACAATGCAGTGCAATATTAAAATACTTACAGTATTAGTGGGGGAAAAAAAACCCAACAAATTAGACTTTTACATCTGTATTTCACCAAGGACCTAAGCCATCCTGCTCTGAACTCCTAGTATGTTACTGGAGCTACCTCCATGGGCAGGTGTAAGCTAAAACAAACAAACAAACAAAAAATAAAGCCAACATGGTTTTTACGAGACATGATTAGTTAACTGATAGGCATAAAACTAATCACAGTTGGAGAATCACTGAAATCATAGCATGGGTATTTGAATGGTGATCCATCTTGCTAAACTTAACCTGAAGGATGCAAAGTCCTGACACATATGTGACCATGGGGTGAGGACCTGCCTGCCACAAGAGGGATCAACTCCTCACAGGCCTCATGGTTTCCACTCCTTGATGAGTCCATGCCAGATGCCAGGCTAACCCTTTTCTTTTTCCCCTAAGAATAAAATCAAATATATTTTCTTTCTTAATTCAATTTGAGCCATATTTACTGTAACTTTCAATCAAAATATTTTTAATTGTATTGAGCATTTGCTTTTTGAGGATGTAGTTTTCTTCACTAAAAATAAAGTTGAGATAGTCAAAAAGAAAGAAAATCACATTTATTTGGGCTAATTAGAATTTCAATCAGGGAAAGCACAAAGACATACAGTTTTGAAAATGTTCTCTAAGCCTTTACAAAATGGTGGCCATAATTAAAGTTTAAAACTGCAAGAACATTGAAGGCTACATCATTTGCTTGTCAGCAATTCTGATTGGCACTAACAAGCCTGGGAGTGCCAATAAGCTGTCTTATAAGAAATAGATTGAGTGCTATTTCAATCCATAGGTAATTTCAGAGAATCAGGGGGCAGGACTACTCACAAATTCTTAAGGAAAGCTAGTGAGTTGCACTTTGGTCCAGTCTAATGGTTGAGTTTCATATATGTCTGGCATCTGATTAAGAATGACCTACTCCATTTTAAGCACCCTGAGCCATTGCTGCTCCATTTTGATATTTTTCCCTTGACATCTTCTAGATAATTTGTATATTCATGACTCTCAAAGGTTGTAGAGAGAATAGCTGTCTTAGAACTACTTGAGACTGCTCTAAGTGGTATGTTAAAGATGACATAATTTCTTCAAGTTTTCATTCATCAATTTTAGAAAGTTTTATTAAATACCTATGATGTGTGAGAAAAAATGGATAACTTATCAACTAAAACCAAATCCTTCTCCCCCAAACTGTGAAATCTCAATTATTTGCCATGTGGGTTATTCTGAAAGGTTGGTGTCTTCCCTGTGCCTAGCTGTTATGCATTTAGATAGTAAATGTGCTAATGGTTTTGGAAGCAGTCTTTCTCAGTGTACATCAGCAATGTCCTTGCTTTTAAAAACAATGTATAGTGATTATAATTTAAATGTTTTTTGGCATCCCAGGTTACCATAATGCTGTTTCATTGGGTGAGCTCTGTGGGCATGAGATGAGGAAAGAATGTTGGACCTCAATAGTCCCACCCAGGGCTGAGCCCCAAGTCACTCATCTGTTATCCTACCTGGCAACTCTTCATCCTAGGAACTAGCAGCTCTCTGAAAGTGAATGGGTTTTCTTCTTGTTTTTATTCCTTCTTGACAGGTACTGTAAACTAGTGATGCTCAAGTGAGGTCCGTGGGTTCGCAAACCATGAGTTATCTGTCTGCAATGGGATAAGGGCAGGCATTAAGAGTAACCATTGTGAACTTTTTATAGCAACTTGACAGAGTAATTTTATGTCTATTGGATGTAATAATAAAAATGTTGGTCCTGAACTTTTATGTCTTTTTATTTTTCTACTATTTTCTTTTTATTATATTGTACAAAAATATTGATTGCAAAAGATTGGAAAGTAAAAAAACAAAACAAAACAAGAAGTATCACTTGTCCTTCCTTCCCAATGAACACTGGGAGAGGCATGGCTATAGATGCTAATCCTTTACCAGCTTCTGAATTTCCCTGAAAAAGGTTTCTGTTTTACATGTGTGTTTGACACTGACCTTCTTTTTCTTGTATTAGGTTTATACAAAATGTATTAGTTCTATTGACTCCCATGAATCAAAAATTCTTGTCCATTTGTGAAGGGGAGAGGGTTCAGGATTTTATAAATCATTTATTTTTGCTTGATGTGTGTCTGACAATAGTAGCATTTATATTAATTAGTAAATAGAAAATGCTTAAATTTCAGATGATGATGGCAAAGAATTACATGTACAATGACAGTAAATAGATTTGAAATGATGAATCAAGAATCCTTTCTGTATCCAACAACATAAATCTAATATTTGGACTCTGTAGCAATGTTAGTATTTGACTCCAATCAATGACAACATAGCTCGTGGGTTGCTTAATGCCACATTCCAGCTCCTAAATTTCTAGCCTCATTCCCCTTCTCTTTTGCCAAATCTTCTATATCCATGCTTAGCCATAAAGATAATACATGTCCAGGTGTTTATTTTGATTTGTTTAAGTAATACCTTATAGTTAGAATTAAACTAGTTCTCAAGAGATGCCTGTTCACGTATTTTCATATCTTGACTAGAGTAAGTGGCTGAGTATATTTATTGAGTTAATGTAATAGGACCAAGCATTAATTAGCCCAGCAGGTTAGTGATCTCAGTCCCATAAATTAATGAATTACCTAATTTATCAAAACTTACTTTCTCGGCCACAAAATGGAAGTATTTAAAAACTCATTGGTAATGCTAACGTTGAAAATTTCACAACAAATAAGAAATGATATACTAGTCATACACTTGCTCTGTGGGAGAAGGCAGAAGGAGTCATGGTCTTTATTTGACTAATAATACATTCACTTCCTCCATGAGCCAGTAGGCTTCTGTCTGCAAGGTGCAAATGAGGCCATATTTGGAAGCTGACCTTGAGCCAACTTTATCTTTGCTTGCAAAGCAAAGCTGCAGCCCTGGTCAGTCTTTTTAAAGAATGACTGCAGGAAGCAGAAGCACATCAGAACTTAGCATTCCTATTTCCATATCAATACTCAGGCTCTTTCAATGATAAGGAACTTCAAATTAGTGCTGGGGTCAGGGATCTGAACGCCTATAGAAATGCCTGCATAAGTCTTATTTAACTCAATCAATATTATGTAATATCAAAGTTTAAAAAGTTAGTTAATGGCTTTTTGAAATATTCCCAACTGAATTTAGGAAGATAAGGGGGTGAAAAGGATGGGAAGAATATAGACACGGTCAAGAGAAGGAAGGGTACCTCAAGGAGAATGTGGCTTGTGATTTAAAATATCTCTTTTATAACATAGGACAGAGAAAAAAATATTTCCTATATTTTTCTCCTTATATTGTAGATTCTTCAGGCTATTTTCTCAAAATAATTACCTATGAATCTAGACTAATTGAAGAAAAGAATAGAGAATTTTTGAAAAGCTTGAGTGAGATAATTTCTCAAAGATGTGTAATATTATCATGTGAAAATCAAGATTTAGTATAAAATAAAATATTCCCCTAATTCCCAATTATTTTAAATAGACTCTAATGAAGAGATAAGAATATTAGTAATTAGCATACCACTATTTTTATGTAAATGGATCCTTCTAAATTATTCTAAAACACTTGTTTTCTTCATCTAGTTAAGTATATTCTTATAGCTTTGTTTATGTTATGAATTCAAGGAATATATCCTTTATTCACATATAGATGAGTAGCAACATCATTTATGCTTGATATCTAAATTATAAACTCCAAATTAATAAGAATGTGTTATATTAATGTTTGTTAATTATATCATGGATGTCCATCACTCAGTTCATACATGCTTATGGGAATATGACTACCAAAAATAGTGGTTCCAGAATTTTCAAAGTGCAGCTAAGTTAACATGAAATTTTGCTGTGGGTATTAAACTCTCATCAGAGAAAATATTTTTAAAGGCACAGATGAGTTCAAAAGTCAGTCGACTATATCCATAATACTTCAGAACTCATATTCAAAACTGAGATTTTAAATTTGGAGACTAGTGTTCTGAGAGGGTAAAGAAATGCCTAATTGGGCTGGGACAGAGCCCTGAGTACACAAATCAAGGCTGGAAATTTACTAAGAGATAAATTAAAAAAAAAAAAAGCAGAACTCTGGGAGCATAAGAAAAAAAATGTACTTAGCACAAAATAACCAGCTGAAAAATATAACTCAATACTTGGAAAGAAGAATTGGAACTGAAACACAAGGCTGTACATTAATCAAGGACTGAGGGGAAGGCCACCCTTGCAGTAAAATGGTGAGAGATGTGGGGAAAAAAAAGAAACTCTGAACTCTGTATGAATATGGGAGTTAAAAGGGGGAAATGTGCTTGCTTAAACTCTGTGTGAAAACAAATAAAAATGTAACTTCCTCACACTTCCCTTGAGAAAATCACAGTGTTGAGCTTGAGCCAAGTGGAGAACCTAAATTTATGCTTTCAGTGTGAGGTAAAATTCCAAGTTGAGAAACTGTGTTAGTCAGCTTATCAATACTGTGACAAAATAACTGAGATAATCAACTCAAAAAAAAATGGAAAGGACAGCAGCATGTGGCAGAGGAGGGAGGAAGCAAAGACAGAGGCTGAGGTCCCAATGTTCCAATCCAGGTCATGCCCCCAATGACCTAACCTGCTTGCATCAGATCCCACTTCCTAATGGTTCCACCACCTGTGAATAGTGTCACAGGCTGGGAAACAAGACTTCAACACATGGAACAATAGGTGACATTTGAGATCCAAATTATAGCAGAAATTAACATACAAGTCAGAAATATTTTGCAAAAGCATATGCAAAACCTTTGTGGGTGAATATTCCTATGCAAAATCTTTGTGGGTGAATATTCCTATAGGATTTATGTGGGGAAAAGAGAAACAAAACTTGTAAAGATGAAGCCAATCAAGACAATAAAAAAGTACACAATGATCTCTGCTACATGAGAATCCTGATTCAGAAACAACATTCAACTGAGAGTCAAGATTTTTCAGACATTAGAACAATGTTCAAAAGCAAGAGGTTGAGGTACTGCCATGACTTTTCCTATAGTCCTGGAACTGTAGAACAGGCTGCAAAGCAGAGGACAAAATAATCACCCTGTTACAATGATTGTAAGAGACCAGAGGCATTTAGTAAGAGCAAGCTGAACAGTACCCCCACTTCCTAATGTACCACCCCTTGTGTCATTGAGTGGATGGGTCTCCAATAACAGCGGCAGGGCTAGAAGTGAAAGGAAAGTGGAAGACACTGAAATAGAATAGGTCCACCTTCGGGGAACTGTGCAATGAAAAGTCTCCCTAGAGGTTCTGCAGAAAAACTCAGTTGTGACATCACAAAGGAGCCAGCATTTGGGCACTTAACACAGGGTCATGACATTCATGAGCACTACGTAGTTAAGAGAGAATTTTGCTGCTCTATTGCTGTCCTTTCCACCTCAATGCACCAAAGAAGGTAAACAAGAAAAAGAAGAAAGTGGTAATGACAAAGCATACTACCTATAAAATAGCAAAACCATTTCAGATGAGAATGCTGTTTTAAAATGATTGTGTATGCTAATATAAAAAGAATTCCTAACTCATATGCATTGTTGGAGGAAATGTAAATTAGTGTAGCCATTATGGAAAATAGTATGAAAGATCCTCAATTGATCATTCTATAATCCAGCTACAGGATATATATCCAAAGGAAAGGAAATTAGTATGTAAAGACATCTGCATTCTCATATATACTCAGCATCGTCCATGGCAACGAAGATAGAGAATCAATGTAAGTATCCATTGATGGATGGATAAATAAAATATGGTATGTTTATATAAGAGAATACTATCCACCATAAAAAATAATGAAATCCCATCATTTGCCACAATATGAATGAGTCTGGAGGGCATTATGTAAAGTGAAATAAGCTAGACACAGAAAGACAAATACTGCATGGTTTCACTCATTTGAAAAATCTTAAAAAAAAGTAGAATTCAAAGATAAAATGGCAACAATAACAAATGCTTGGAAAGGCAGGGGGAGAGAGAAATGGGGAGAAGTTTCTTAACAGGTACAAAGTCATGCACAATCATGTTAAGTTGTTGTGTTCTAGTGTGACTGTGTTTAACAACCACACAATGCACATTTCAAAATAGCTAGAAGGAATGATTTCAAATGCTCTCATAACAAAGAGATAATAAGTGTTTGAGTGATGAATAAGCTAGTTACTCAAATTTGATCATTACATATTGTGTATCTCTATTGAAGCATCATATTGTACCATGTAAATATGTATAATTATTATGTCTCTTAAAGATAAAAATACATTTAAAATTTTCTTAAGAAAGGAATATATCATTTTGGAAAAGGCTAAATTTGAAAAGAACAAAATAGAGTCTCTAGAAATAAAGTCATATTGCTGAGCTTAAAAACTCATTGAAGATCACTGTTTATAGCATAAAATACAAAATATGATTTTTAAGAAGGTAAGAATTGAATATAGAAAATTGAATGCTTACAAATTGGCAAAAGAACTGAGGATGAGAAGTCTAAGGCTGTCAATCAATAAGTTCATTGATATCAATTTCAATGCACACTTTTGTGGTCCAAAGTCAGAATACAATATCAGGTTTACACTATCACTCCACCTGGTGACTGCACAGTTACTACACACAAAATAATCTCTTGATTCTTCAAATCTCATAACTAAACCAGGGAAGATTTATTTATTAAAGGAGGAGGAGGAGGAGAAGGAGGAGGAGGAGGAGGAGGAAGAAGAGGAGGAGGAGGAGGAGGAGGAGGAGGAGGAGGAGGAGGAGGAGGAGGAGAGACTCCCAACTTCCTTTCCAGACACAGTAAAAGTAGATGACCTGAACATCAACCACGTGCTAAATCATATACCACAATTTTACAGTATTATACTGGTGCAACTTAAGTCCAGTATCCTGATTGTAAGAAGAGTGTGAATAACACATACGTAGTTTTTTACTGCTCTGGAGAAAATTACGCATCTAATGCCAAGTTCTGTTGGCCCAAACATAAGAAACCAAAATATAAGCATGTATTTATGGTACAAATAGAACTTCACAAGAGATTTACAGTATATTCATATTTGTTAATTGTATTTAGGACTTTATTTTTTTCTTTGTGATGCATTTTTCTTTTTATCCTTTATTCAAATGAAATAAAACAATCAAGAGAAAATTTGCCATGAAAAATACATGTCTTTATTCTTTAGTTCAATTACATCCTTAGTATATAACAAAAGCAACATGATAGAAGAAAATTAGAGGAGTCACAAACTCAGATTTTATAATCATAAATTATTCTAACAAAGAAAATAAGAAGAAATGTCAATTCACTAGTGAGGGCGAATGCTTATATTACTACAGAGCTCAGATTTTAGAAGAATAAGTCAAAAGAGTTGGAAGAGAAGGTTAATCAAGGGCAACTTCAAAGAGTAGCACAAATTCATAAGATGTGTCAGGAAGACTAATGAATTATATCAAATTAAAGACTAGAAAGAGCTGATGCTTGCAAAGAAACTGATAACGACCAAAGTGTAACTTAAAAAGAGAAAACTATAGCTTTATATCTATACTGAAAAGAAAAAAAAGAAAAAGGTGATTCCATCTCTTGCAGCAGGTACAATGTAAATGGTTGAAAAGAATTTGCTTAGCTTAGCAGAATATGAAGTATCTTCAATCTTTACAACCAGTAATTATTTAATAATTATAATAATAGCCAATGTTATTAATAAATATTTTCTCCAACAATATTGTAATAAGTACAGCATGACCTGGATTTGAGTGTGTGCTCTATTTTAATTTTTACATTATCTGAACCAATTTGATCAACTTCTTTACCTTAGCTGATATGATATTATATGTGTGTGTATATATGTGTATGTATATAGATATGTGTGTGTGTATATATAATATATATATATATATATATATATATATATATAATTATTGTTTCTTTCTTTGCTATTCTATGAGATTATTATAATGAAAAATAAAATCTTGGTAAAAATAAACAATGAAAGTTACCAATACTCTCCCCTGCTTTTTTTCTCATGAAACAGAATAATCTAGCTTCTGCACCCTAGATCCTACATTATTAACAGAAACTAAAATTCATCTTAAATGGAGAAACAGGAAAATTAATGTATTGAAATTAATTCAGATTTATATATTTATCATATTCTTCCTGTAACACTAAAAGCTACAGATATTACTAGGAAACTAATTATAGTAATCATTTTGAAATAATGTAGAAAAAGGAAATCATGAAAGAATTAATTCTAATTTTCAAAGGGTAGAAATTAAAGATTATGCTGCATATCAGCAGATAGATTTGAAAATGCTCTTAGAATAATTTTGCAACTTTTTATTAAGAAGTACTGGGAAGAAAGCCATTAGTAATCATTATGAGGTCACAGGGTCATCATCACTCCAATCTAAACTCATCTTTTTTATAGAATGTTTAGACTAAAGAGCAAAAGAAACTCTGTAGACATTGAATAACTTATTTTTCCTATGTAAAAGTGTATTACAGCTTTATGGCAACTGGAGAAAATAGTTGGCCAAATTTAAGCAAATGATTATATTATAGACCAAATTTAGCTGCAGTATTAATGAATACACATTTAAAAACTGAGTGTAGATTTCCAGAGAAATCTATAAGGTGATGTCTTGTTCAAAGTATATTCTGCATTTCTATCAACAACCTCAATAAAATTATATGTGATTCCCTTTAACAAATATAAAAGTTATTAAAAACTTTGCCAAATAATATTTTGAATATCATTTTACTTCAATAGATTTTAAAAAGTCCAGTTATATATATAGAAGGTAACAATTAATATGAGAAGATTTGAGATTTTTTAAAACTGAAAATATATATTTAAATTGAGAGAAAAATGACAGAGATATTTAAATGACCCAGATCTTCTCTGAGAAAATTATGAAGAAGTGAACTCCAGCAAGAAAAGTTGCATGAAGTTCAATAAGGAATGATAAAGATAAAAAGTCTAGCTTGTTATAATATACACTTATTATCTTTTAAATAAAAAATGATTTTAGGACTATATATATTTATTTCAACTTTGCCTCATGAAGTATTAGAATATTTAATGAAGCAAATTGGGTAGACATTTGTTCACTCTTGGTCATCAAATATGCATTTTTTTCCCAAAGAATCTCAGAAGACTCTCTAAAGTTTTGAAAAATAAAAACAAGATGAATAAATTGATATATGTTTTCTACAGAATGTGAATTGCTTTGTACCATCATAAATTTTTAAAAATGTTAAATTGAATTATTTTGTTAGGGGCATTCTCTATTTGTAAACCATATGTATGACAAAGAGTTGGTTTCCAAAAATACTTGGGAAACTCATACAACTAAATAATAAAAATAAAATAAAAATAAAAACTTGATGAAAATGAACAATAGATTTAAATGGATATTTTCCAAAGATAATACAGAAGAATGTCTAACAGGTATGTGAAAAAAATGCTCTATATCACTATTTAGAATACCTGGGAAATACACATCAAAACCACTATATAACCTCACACTTCTTAGGGTGACTATTATTTAAAAAGCCAAAGAAAACAAGTGTTGGAGAAGACATGGAGAAAAGGGAAACTTTATGCTCTTTTGGTGGGAATGTAAATTGGCAAAGCCATAGGGAAAACTCTCAATCTTTGATAATAGGAATACAAATGGCAGATTCAGTTTGGCAATCGGAATGCACTTTGACCATTTTCAAAAAAACTAAGATTAGTGTTACTATATGACCTGGCAATCATGCTTCCAAATGAACTGATAACATATGTCTCTATCCAACGTGCAGAAAAAGATTTATGGCAGCTTTATCAGTAATTATCAAAACTTAGAAGCAATCGACGTTCCTTCAGTAGGTGGCTAGATAAACAAGCTATAGTGTATCCTTACAGTAGAATATCATTCCGTGATAAAGAAGTAAGTATTAAGCCATGAAAAGATGTGGTGAAGGGGGTCTCAAAACATTTTTCTAAGTGAAAGAAGACAGTGGAAAAGCTATGTCCAGCATGATTCCAGCAATATGACATTCTGGGAAATGAAAATCTATAGAGATAGTCAAAAGATTAATAGTTGCTAGAGGTTAGGTGGGGAAGGAGTGAGGGCTGCACAAATAGAGTACTGGGGATTTTTAGGGCCATGAATCTATTTTGTAGGATACTGAACACACATCATTAAATATTAGTTTATGCATTTGTCAAAATCCATGAGAGGTATGGCACAAAGAATGCTCACTATGGACTTTAACAAAATGTATCAATATTAGTTCATCAAAGGTAATAGATGAACTGCACTAATTCAAAGTGTGTATAATAGGTGAAATTATAGGGAGAGAGTGGATATTTGAGGACTATATTCAAACTATGTACTTTCTGCTTAATTTTTCTATAAACCTAAACTCCTTCAAAAATTCAAATCCATTAATTTAAAACAACATCAAAAATATGTATAAATCTTCATCTTCATCTTAAATAATTCCAGAATTTTTCTGAGTAAAGATATGTGTAAGTGAATGCCTGTAAGAGACTGCAGAGAATACCAAGCTGAGGACATGAGAAAGGATGTGCAAAACAACATCAATGTTTCTACTTTGTAACTTTTTTTAAAAAGAATACATTAATGTGTAATGTGTGGTTTTTGTGATAAAAATAATAGATATTTCAATTAACAATTCAGATTTAAATGAAAGGCAAAATTTAAGTTGAAACTAAAACAATTGCACACATAGTTACAGAAGACATTTAAACATTTAAACACTTTATGCAAATATTTTCTAGAGGCTTCAGTGTGAATGGTAAAACATATTATTACCTTTTAGCATTTAAAAAAATTCAAAAATGATGCAACTTCAGAGATGCATTAATAAAATTCTAATGTCCAAATCAAGGACACTGCCTGCTGGTTGGCATTCCAGGTGTTTGAAATGATGGGTGATTAGTTAGCTTTTCCCATCTGGAAGTGTTTGCATTCAACTGAACTTTACTAAGTGCTTCCTCTGTTCCAAGAACTGTGCTAATATGTTCCCACGCATCTTCTTACACTATGTGCCACATTTCCTTGCAGTGAGATGCTGATGGAGAGTTATTTGTTTCAAATAAGAAGAAGAACAGAGTTGGTGGAACAGCTGCTACCATCTGTCTCCCAGTGAAGTGACTAATCCCAGGTTTCATAAAACATTGGTTATTGTTGCTATTATTGTGTTTTTAGAAAAGAAATATTACCAATAAATTCCTAAAACAGTTGTGAATAAGTATTAAAATACATAAAGAAGAAAAAATTGAGAAGATGCGTATGACCCATGTTGTAGGTGTTTAAGATTTTATCCCTGTGAACCAGTTGAGGTTTAAGTTAGGCAATAAGGTGCCTTGGCTCCTAGGTCTGGAATAGATTTCACTATTATGGGTTGCTGTCCTTTGTCCATATTCTATCTGGGAGGTCCCTTATTTTCATCGGCATGAAAGGAGAATGCACTTTCTATTTAGACACACCATGGTAGGAACCCCAGATGCACCCCTACTTAACAAAGTCATTTCTTACCTGCTCTGGAACTTGGGATTCTCATTCCTCAGACAGATTTAAAGAGATGTGACATAGGGACTGTTTTGAGGAGATATTTGGTATGGTAAGCTCATAAATATCTACAAGCTCTATAAATACAACTTTTATCAGTTATAATTGTTATCAGTAGTATTTCTCTCAATATATATTTATACATTTTTTTACTGTCTTGACCCTTTGATAAGCTAAAACCCCAAACTCTCCCACTCAAAGGAGTAGGGGCTTCTTTTAATATCACTATTTTAGTTCGCTTGTTATCACCTATCTACATGTGGAATTGCTTTCACCATTCTCCTTTGTAAAAAAGTCTATCAGTGACACTAAAGTCTTAAATCTGACTTACAGTTATCTAAGATTGATGTTACGTGTGTATGTGCGTGTGTTTGTAAACATGCTTATGCAAGACTTAAAATGGGCCAGAGATTACAGCAAAATTAAGGACATCTGCAAAAACATTAAACTGAGCACCCTTGATGGCATTATGAGCAATGCCAGAATATGACTTAGAAACCTCATAAGTCACACAATTTTGGCCTTAAAGAGAGATATAGTTTAATGCTGTTTATCAAGTTGCTTCAGCTATCCTGTGAAACACACATCACATACACAATGATTGGGTCAGTAAAATTACATTTTTATCTAACATAAATTCTAGTTACATAAAAGCCCATTGTAAACTCAGAAATGTACACCAATTTCCTTGCAAAATTGCTACATTTTCTAGAAAAAAAATCCATTAAAATTGGCCAAAACAAAATAATTCTTTAAAATCACAAAACAGCATGCATGGGATAATTTAAATGAAAACTCTCATTGCAAGTTCAAAAGAAAGTGAAAAATTCCTTATATGGCTTTTTCTTGGGATCACCTATTTAAATTAACTGATGTTCTATATGACTCAAGAGGAATATCAGGAAAGGGCACTCCTATTGAAAATGCTTTTCACATTAGCAATCTCAAAATCTAAATTTTCTTACTTTACAATAATACATGTTTGAATATATTAATGAAAAAATAACATAGACATTCGAAGTACACAAAATTGGCTGAATGCATCGTATTTTCCTGTATGCAACCTCCTCCTTACTCATATTTTACTATCATATCTGTCACTATTTTGGTGTTCATATAGTTTTCCTATGTTTCCCTCTTGCATTAGTTTCCTGGGCTCTAATCCATGAATATAACTGAACTCTTCCAAGGTCCGTCATGTATTAAACATCTGAATGATGCACACATTGAGTTCATCTCACCGTTAAAACACAAGGCGAATGAAATTATGAAATTTGATGGCAAATGGATGGAACTGGAGACTATCATGCTCAGTGAAATAAGCCAATTCCAAAAATCCAAAGGCCAAATGTTCTCTCTGATATGCTGATGCTGATTCACATTAAGAGGGAGGGAGGAAGTATGAAAGTTTATTGGATTAGACAAAGTAGAATGAAGGGAAGGGAGAGAAAGGGGAATAGGAAAGATAGTGGAACGGGTCTTCCATGACTCTCCTGTATACATATATGAATACACAGCCAGTGAAACCCCACTTCATGCACAACCACAGGAATGGGGTCCTAATTAGAGTAAGTTGTACTCCATATATGTATGTCAAATGCACACTAGTGTCATTACACCTAAAAAGAACAAATGAAAAAAAAAAAAACACAAAGCTTTTTATTACTTACTTGGATGGAAAAAAAAACCCACATTTTTAAAAACAGAAGAGGATGACTCTATGTAAATAAAAGAGTACATGGCTTTATAGCATGAAATTTCCATCTCATTCATTTGTATCCAGAATCTCCTAATCCCTCTGTCAATGATTTCTCATTGCATTTGAAGCAATGATTGTTTTTTAGATTTTTGTTCCCACAAATAATTTCACTTTTCCCTTTAATGAGAAAAAGTCTACCTATACCATGTTGTTTCCCTGTATTTTAAGCTTAGTTTGAAATAAAATATCTAAAAGGGTATATTTTCTTTAGAAGATTTTGACTTCATTCAAGAACTCGATGTTCAATCAACACAGCATATTTAGAATATTATTATTTTATCTCCTCTTTTGCATTTAATACTTGATATTTTTGCTTTCTTGGACATCAAATTTACGTAAAACTTCTAGTCTTCAGTTGTTCATATTCTGGGTAAAATAAAGAAGACAATATTCATGAGTTGAGGTCTGTGAAACAATGAATAGCTTTCTCACTTGATTAAATATTGAAGAAAAGCTGGGGCACTTAAACAGCAAGTACCACTTATTTCTCTACACAATGCTAATGTGAACAGTGTTAGCAGCCTAATACACAAAATAGAAGAGAAAATAAAATATAGTAAAAAGATTGACTCAGGTCCCATTCTCATGTGTGTGTGTGTGTGTGTGTGTGTGTGTGTAGGTGATGGGTGGGGGGGGCACAGAGGGCAGGGTAGAGAATATTCTGTCTGGGAAGTCATTTTCTTTAGACTGATTTCTGTGAAGGGTCTTTCTTTCTTGCAGGCAATCACTTTCGTTTGGGAAGAAATTTGCATAATCTCAAGAAGTTAATTCCAAGAATGAAGTCCCCACATTTATGTCCTGTGGAGCATGCCCCCTGTGACTCTTGGTGGTTTTTAAAGGAGAAGCCGAATCTGTATGACATTAGAAAAGTCAGTGTTTGAGAGTCTCCAAGGCAATTGTCCTAATGGTTAGAACTGTGAACAGATAAAACACTACAAAGTCACACTCAAAAAGGGGCTGCTTTTCTTAAGAGTATTGTAGAATTTCCTCAAGTAATCCAGACAACCGGCACAGTCTCTCATAGGTCCTTTCCAACAATGTCTCTAAAGATTCTCATCTAAATTCTCTTATAAGAATTCTCTAGAATTTTCCTGTAAAATTAAGTTTGGGCTGGCTTCATGAATGAGCCATTGTGTTGAACAGTTAGCCAAGTTGCTTCAAGACCAGATTGCAGTAAGTGATAATCACAGAAGGCCGGAAACTTTCAGTCCCCAAACAATATTCACAGAACAGGATCAACTTCACCCAGAAATGCAAGCTGGGAATTCAGATTGAAATCAGGAGTAAGAATATGAAATGTACCAAGTAATTTTTTCAAACCCAGAGAACAATTCTAAGTGAAGCAACATTTTAAGACTATTAAACTAAAAACAAATGTTAGTAGAAAAATAACCATATTGAGTTGATTTTTTTCTCCATTAACCATTCAGATTTTAGAGCAATCTTTATTATATTTGATTTATGTAATTAAGATTTGAAAGAGAAATAAACTCAACTTTAAATTATTCTGCTTTATGTAAAATATTTAAAAACTGCTATAAAAGTAGAAAATAGAAATTTATATTAAATTAGAATTCTAAAGTTTCTTTAGATTGAGGCAAAACATTTAAACGTATGAAGACATTTTTATGTAGCTTATTCAGACATTTATTTTTTAACATCCATCCAACAAGAAATTGGGTGATTCCAAACACAGTCCTCCAGTTCACATTTGGAAGACATCCCGTCTGTCCCCATTGCCTATTCCGTAGTCAATTCCTGAGATGTTCAACAGTGGACAAACAAAGGAACAAATGAATGACCCCAAACTTAGAGCACATATAATTGTGTGGTTCATATCCTTTAAAAGGTAAGTTTGTGGTACTAAGTAGAAGCAATAAATAAAGATATATTAGAACCTGAGACAGAAGGGATTTTAGTAACTTCAGTATCTGCCTAATTTCAGATCTCCATGACATGAAAACAAACACATTGGACATCTTTGAAAAGTACTCTAGGATGGTATTTGAGTAAAATCCATTCTGCTCCAAGATCTTGTTTCCCCATATTTACAGTATTTGCATAAAGAATTAATGACATACTGTCAAGCTGTTTGAATTAACACTTGATTAAGTAACAGCAAATCTGATGAGCTGTTACTATGTTCCAATTGTCCTCTACATGCAAATACAGGAGTCCCCCTTATCCCTGAGGAACATGTCCCAAGATCCCCCAGTGAATGCTTAAAACTGCAGCTAGTACTGAACACTGTATATATTATGCTTTTCCTTTACATATTTATATATGTCCATGATTATAAAATAAGCTCAGTAAGAGATTAACAATAATAATTAATAAAATATAGAAAAATTAAAAGGATATACTCTAATGAAATTCATGTGAATGTAGTCTTTAGTCTTTCTCTCCCCAGATGCCTTACTGTTAAGTCCTTGCCCTTCTTCCTCTGGGAGGAGGTGAGATGATAATGAAGGGAGTAACCAGATGAAGAAGTGGGCCACTGACTTGGTGTTGGGGGCGATGTCAGGGCTCCTTGAAAACCAGCTCTGCCACATGACCACAGTCCATCTGACAGCCTGACAGGGTTCCAAGTGACTAAAGAAGGGCACCAAAGGTCAGGGTGTCCACAGTGCAGACAGGCTGGGTAATTCACATCCCTGTGGTATAGAGTTGGATGGCATGGGATTTCTCCAGGCTCCTTAGAAGGGCACACAATTGGAAATTTAAGGATCATTTCTTTCAGGAATTTTAGTGTTTTTAGAACATGGTGGATAATGGGTGACTGACACTACTAAAAACCAAACTTCAGCTAATGAAGGGCTCATGTAACACAGAGACAAAGAAGAAATTTCCATCTTCTCAAGGAATTCTGTAGGGAGGATGACCATTTAAGAATTAAATTATTATGGGCTGTTCTGAGCACTCCAAGGCCTTCAGGAGGAAATGACATTAAGGATACAGGTAAGCCTTTAATGATCCGGGCCTTGCGTATTTCTTCAGCATTATCTTACACCTCTAGAACTCCATGGCATGTACTTTTTCTCCTACTGAGAACCTTTCAACTTCCATGCACATTTCTTTACCTGTCAAACTTATACTCATCCTAAAACATTCAGCACACGTCAACTTTCATTAGCAGCTCTACAGAAGAAGCTTCTTCACCTCACTGACCCTCAGCCACGATCTTATAACTGAGATCATGTAACTGATGTTGAAGGGCATGTGGCTGTTTTCAAATAATTAGAGGAGAAGTGACTTGACAATCAATTTTTATTGAAGGGTTGCATATATAAAATTTCATCATACTTTTCAGATTAAACACATATAACGTCAAATCTTTTGCATTTTCAAAATCACTAAAAGAGGAACAAGAGTCAGATCACAAATGTAAAAGTCCCTTCCTGAATGTTGGGTGCAACACGATCTCAGGGAATGTAGGTCAAGACTGAAAAGCACAGGAGTCTTCCCTGGTAACTGGCAAGGAGGGGAGAAGCCAATGCTGGGCGCATCCTCTGAGGTCCCATGCACCAGGCAACTCATTGAAGTGCTGCACCAATGTGAGAAGTTATCCTGTGTCTCCACGTGGCAGCTGCAGAAGGGTCGCCTAGATGTGGGTTTTCAGAACCCCAGGGCCCGACTTCACACCAAGTGCATGTTTGATTCTAATGCCTTGCTGTGGGCTGATAAGAGATGCTGCAAACTCTCACCTTCAGTGACTCATCTGGTAGCAAGTGCTGAATGAGGACCAAAAATGTAGTGCAGAAGAGAGAAAAGAGGAATGTGATTCAGAGTTCACCAGCCCTGTGGGTTGAACAGTTTGTTTGAAATTTTCACCAGGTTAAAATTATAGGAAAGGTAGCAGAATACAACAGTTACTAATATGGCATTATGTAAAAATGTGGATGTGTAACCGATATGATTCTGCAATCTGTATTTGAGGTAAAAATGGGAGTTCATAACCCACTTGAATCTAATGTATGAAATATGATATGTCAAGAGCTTTGTAATGTTTTGAACAACCAATAAAAAAAAACCATTAAAATAAAGAACAGCAAAAAAGAAAATAAATAAATAAATAAATTTGGATAATTAATAATGATAAACTTTACAAAAATGAAGAAAAATTGTAGGAAGTACCAAAGAGCAGTTTACACAGAAAGAAAATGGTTAAATAGAAAATACATTAAAATATCTGTAATGCAATGGTGAGCCATAAAGATATAGAACATAAGAAAAAAAAGCATTCAGGAAATTGTAAGTCAAAATAAGACTTGTTGTATATCAAATAAAAGTTTCTGTATGAAAAATGTTGGAAGGAATAATAATCAAAGACAGTCTCTGAGGTTTGGATGAATACTCATGTTTGAAAATGAAATGAAAATACCCATATTTGAAAAGAAAAAAAAATTATGTTTTCTAAGTTCATCTGAAATATGATGGTCTTCTGAACTTTTCCCATGATGTAAAATCTGTGGCCAGCTAAGAGATGTCCTTTATCATCCTTCTTCCCTGAGACACAGTCCTCCGTCACCTGATGTCTTCTGAGCGTTCCATGTGCTGGATGACTGTAAGGGTGCCTTTGATATCATCAATAGAGGGGAAAGTTCACAGGACCTGGAGACCTTTACTATGCACATTTGGCTTTTGACCTTGACATTACTACCATTTGACCCAGGTGTCCTGCTGTTTACATGTTTATCCATTCTATTTCCAGGTTCATGCTGTATGTATCTAACTAAAAATAGGTGATCTTATTAGTTCAACTGTGTTTTCTTTAGAAAAAGAGAGTTTTTAGGCATTTTCTCCACAATTTTAAGGCTAGAACTTCTCCTATAATCCAGATCATATGACTAGCTCTTACTACCCAAAGATGCAGAAGTAAAAGATGAGCAAGACATTGTTAAAACCCAATCATCTGGGAATGCTTAAATACCGGTAAAAATATAAGTAAAAGCCTGCCATAATTGATACACTTTTAGAACATTATTCCCACTGAACTTACTTATCTCAAAATTACAGTCTGCATTTCCTTAACACAGTGGGAGATCACACAAAATAATTGGTCCTACTACATTATCAAAATACCATGCTAAAGATAAACCTCCAATCAAAAAGGTAATTAAGACCTAAATCTGAGCATATTCAATTACCTCTCAACACTGCTTTTGTATTTCTGGGAATTCTGCCTTAAGAATAAGCTAAAGTTCAGCTCAGATTTTCTCTAAAACATTGATATAGGAAAGAGGAAGTAACTATTAATATGTATCCTCTCACTTTCTTAAACCAAATCTTTCATTTATATATTGATATAGCTAGATCTGCAGGGCTCATGGTTTGGAAAGAGTGATGAGAGCCACACTCACATCTAGACAGGAAGATTTATTAAAGAAATCACTTCCAGGACTGCTCAGCTGATGGTTGTGTTGGGCAGAAAAAAAAAATCACAGTGTCCCCATCTTTAGCAGAAATAGCTAATGACAAAGAAGGACAACAGACATTGGGGGATTATGTTTGTAGGAAAAGACAGCCAAATTGTTCTATGATTCTTAAATCCTATCAATGTTGATGGAGGATACACCTCCTACAAGTCAACACCACAGGCTAAAATCTGGAATTCTAAATCTCATTTTCCGTTATGCTTCTGCTGCTTGTACTTTCAAATCCATAACCCCTAAATTGAGTGACTAAGGACTACTGCTCTCTTAAACAGTTCTATGAAAAACAAGATTTGAAGATTGCTCCAAACACTTTGTAAATTGAAATTTCAACCATTCTATTAGATTAGGGAAAGAGATTGCAGAAATTCCCTTTTTAAATGCAAACATTTTCCTGGGAGGGAAATACCAGAATTTGCTTTCTCATCATTAATCTCATCATTAATAAATGATGGGAACTTAAATGAAATGAGCTCATTTTAAACCTCCTAATGTAAAGACATGAATATTATAAATAAACTTGATTTTTAACTATTTATTTTTTCTGATTGTAAATCTAATTCATATTCACTGAGGAAATATAAAGGGTACAGAAAGTACAAATAGAGGCATCACTATTGGGCAGCTTCCTGCCAGGCTTTTTCCGATATGTGTCATATATTTTTAATAAAATTGCATTCTGGCTTCATCTCCAGTTTTGACTTGTGTCTCATTACTGACACAGTTTTGAGCATTTCTCTATGCCATTGATCATATTTTTGCAGAACAGAGACTCACAGATAGTGTCTCATCTTCTTGTAAAGATGGACATGGTCTCCAACAAGAAGAGTCTGGAGATGCTTGGAGGCACAGCCACTGCAGTGCACGCACTGTTCTTAGTTCTTCAGATAACTATTGCTTAATCATGGCCTCCATCATAAAACCTGTTTAATTGCACCTCCCCCAAATCTCCCTTCCTATCTATTCCAGGCTCTTGTAGCTCAGAACAGGTACATTGCTGGAAAGGTAAACAAAAGGCCAGAAGAAAGCTTTCCTTACCAAAGATGTGGACACTATAATTTCTTTCTGCTTAACACAACCATCAAATGAGCAGAGTTTTGGATGTGGTTCCTTTTATAAATCTGCCTGACTGAATGAGAGTGTGACTCACCATTTTTTTCTAGACCATGAGCTCTGAAGTTCTGGCTACAGGGAAAAACAGATGAGGATTTGGAAAAAAGTGAGAGCATACATCTTCATCGCTATTAACAGCTGTGTTTTGTAGTTTCAATTCTAATGGCATTTCTTGTTTGTTAATAGTCTCTTTCTTTGCTACAATTCTTTGCACCAACAACCAGGGGTCCCGTAGATTCTGGCTTTCTAACAACACTCTGTGTTTATCCAAACTGCTCAATGATCATGTTGAACAAACTCTGGCTCCTTGGGTAGCTTCAGTGGAGGAGAAAGACAACCTCACAGTCTCTATATTCCC
Organism: Marmota monax; assembly: GCF_021218885.2. Classification (NCBI taxonomy): domain Eukaryota; kingdom Metazoa; phylum Chordata; class Mammalia; order Rodentia; family Sciuridae; genus Marmota; species Marmota monax. The sequence goes on along the minus strand of NW_026695217.1, from coordinate 538,109 downwards.
TGGTCTTGGGTTTCCTCCTCTGTGGGTTTCACATGATCCCTGGTAACCCCTCACCCTCAGGGGCTAAACTCAGAGATAGTCACTCTCCACAGTGTAGCCTGTACTGAGAACCTGGGAAATGAGAAGAGAACAGAAGCCAAGGACCACGAACAAGCCAATGGAGATGACTGTTCTTCAGGTCCTGGTGGGCCCAATCCCATCTTCCCAGAGACTGTAACAGGGTACCAATGCCACAGCAGAGACCCTGCTTCCTCACTTCCTGTGAACACCAATGGACCAAATGGAACCTTCTGAATCCAGCTAAAGAAATGAGTCACAACAACCAGAAGTTCCTGTTTCACCTAGCCAGAGGCCCAGCCACACATTCAAGTGTCCAGTGTCAGGGTCTAGCTATCTTCTTTCCATAATAAACTTCTTTGAGAAAACCAAATCTTCTTGGAGGAGAACATAGCTCTCACTGTCTATAATATGTTCTCTCTCCTGATAGCCTCCATGTTGAAAAGCACAGTAAAATAAAATACTACATCACATTACACAGTGATAAACACTCTATGAACAGGAGAGACATGAACAGAAGCTGAGAGATAGACACAGGCCACACAGGAGATGTTGGTGTGGAAACTTGGAAAGAAGAGAACTCCCACTCAGTTTCCCACCATCCCTGGTACTTCCTAGGCCTGCACATCTGGAATGTGTGGATAGTGCATATTTAAGGTGAACTGACTGAAAGTTTCTTTCTTTTGGAAAGATGAGTAACTGCATTTTTTTTTCATGTGCAATACAAGACTGTGTTATGGAGGGAGCAGAACATCTTTGTCTCTCATTTTCTTTTTCTCTTTCTCTCTCTGAATTTTCTTTTAATCAGTGCCTGAAGTAAATCTCTCTGGCTGCAATGATAGCTATTGAACATGAAAGCTGTAAACTCCCATAATTGAAATGCCTATAAAGTACTTGGTCTTAAACTTCATCCTTTTTTGGGCAATGGGCATAGCACAGGTGGAAATGCCTTAAATCTTCGATTTCATACAATAGCAAAGCACTCAAGCCCCCGTAAAAGAAACCAAAAGTTGAGCAATAAGAAGACCAGACTTTTCTAAAGTTTTTAGCTGCCTCTGTCTCTTGGTTGCAATCCCTCTGTAGTACAGAGAAGCATACCATGAACATCAGACACTATCCCCCTCTAAGAATCAGCCTAGGAGTTACCAAAGAGCCTAAAAAATGTAAACCCCAAAGCATAACTAGGGAGGAAACAATTATGACTAAAATATTGAAAAAATACTAAAATTAATGAGATGTGTATGCACTGGTTCCCATTCTTGTTCTTTTTAATATTAACTCACCTTTATATGCAATATTTTTAAATATGATTCTTAAAAATGTATGAGTAATTGATTTATCTTGATGGAATTCATACAGACTGTAAGAGAAACCGTTGAGCATATGGTGGAAGCTGCAGTGTACACTGGTGTGTAGGTGAGACAGTGACCTACAGGAAATGGCAGGAGCAGAAGAGGCCACTGCAGGAAGATGTCAGAAAGGATACACCCTGTGCAGGTGCCACAAGTGGAGAATGTGCCCCAGCATGTGTGAGGAACATCAGTGAACAAGATTTAAGGAATAGTGAACAATGATGTCAGCAAGACAGGGCAGACAGATAGCAAAAGCCTTGTTGGAGTTATCAGAGATGTGAGCAGTGCACATAGTGGGAACCAAATGGGGGCTGGGAGGGGAAAACTAGAGGTGCTTTTAAAACATGTTGCTCTGAGAAGATCCCACCACTTATGGGAGAGAAAACAAAGCATAGGCAGACATCACTAGTAATCTTGCTACCAGCACAAATCCTGAGGATTACAAAGGATTAACTCATGGACTCATTCCCATCAGAGAGCAGAGACTGCAAATAACCAATTGGCACAGATGTCTAAGGGTGATGAGAATCTCTACAGAGAGACCAAAATTGCTTCAGCAGAGTACAGAACAAAGACAAGGCCTCAATATGAGCTCATATGAAGAAATCAGTTAACACTTCAATCCATGCATAGAGTCCAGTGTGAGCTGGAGTAACTGCTGAGGATAACTAGGAGCTCTGGGGACAAAGGAGTTTCCATGCATGAGAAAGTCTGGGGTAGGCAGAATACCAGAGCATGTCTGCTTGGTGGACAGGCTTCAGCTTCTGCTGGTAATTCTTTTCAGGAGAGAAAAGCCTTGGCCCATCATTGCCTAGTGTAAAAGCAATGCAAACCCATTTTCACCTTCCATATTTCTAGTAGCCATATTAAAAAAATAAGCAAGTGTAATTAATACATTTCAATTAATTAACACATTATTTTAGCACAATATATTTGAGCTATCAGCCCAACATGTGGCTTGTATAAAAATTATTAATGTGATTTTTTTGTCTTAAAAATTTAGTGTGTATTTTGTTCTTAGAGTACTTCTCAATTCAGATTATAAATTTTCATCAGAAATGTTGGATCTGTACTGAAACTTCATAAAAATGTCATCTGAAAAAGTAGATTCACATATGCAAGTGGCTTCACACACATCAAAGTTTTCCAATAGCTGAAACTAATATCAGGTTTTCATTTTAATTATCTAAATTTAAAAAAAAATTAAATTCAGGTCCTCGTCACACTGACCATGTTACAAATATGGTCAGATTAACAGCGCAGCCTTGAGCTGACCAAAAGACACAGGAACGACTCACTGTATCTGGAAGAGAAGAAAAAGATCTCTGACCCAGCAGGAAAGTTTTCAAAACTGTTGAAGTACAACATCTTGCACTAAAGCAAAAAGAGTTCTGCTACCTTGAGGGAAATCACAAGAAATTCTTTCCTGCCCAAGAGCAGTCTCAGCAACAAGGGAAGTTTGGCCATTGTGAGAGTGAGGGGCAGCAATACTGAGATGGCCTCTTGCTTGAGACCCAGGAAAACAGGTTGCCTGTAAGACTGAGGTGTCAGGAGCCAATCACATGTCAGACAACCACAGTCTACTGAGTGGTGGGCAGGGACTGGACATTCACACAGTGTGGCAGGCAGTGCTGGGAGTCCTGAGGGCCAAGGAACCTGGAGAAGGAAGCTCAGTGATAGATGTACCAGGTCCTGGGTTCAATCCCTGGCACTGCTAAAAATAAGGGAAAAAAAGCATCAATCTGACTCATCTGACTCATATTCGAAAATGACCCAGATGTTTTAACTATTACATAAAGACTATAACATCAATAGTTCATATGGTAATAAATACAATGCACTTGGTGAATACTTAAACTGATGGGGATTGCTAATGTAATGAAATTATTCAAAGAAAACAGAAACATTAATTATTAAAATAAAAACACTATTTCAGATGATAAACTTCCTTGACAGGCTGAAATCAATGTTCACTTCTAAGCCATACATAGGAGCAATTGATTTTTAGCAATCGTCCTTAGCAAGTCAGGAGAAAGGAAAAGGTATTTCAAAAAGTATTGTTGGAAAAATTGTATGTCCATATGTTAAAAAAAAAAAGATAACTTTCAACTCTTGGCTTGCATCTATGAGAAATCAATAGTTAACATCACCTACAATAGTGAAGCATTGAATGATTTCACACTAAAGACTGCGAAAAAAGCAAAGATAACTGCTCTATTTTTTAAAAGCACTGTACTGAAGGTGAAAGTTTTGCTCCGAAATAAGGCAAGAAAAATAAATAATGGGAATACAGATTTGGAATAATAAACTTGCTTTTATTTGAAGACATGATCAACCTATTTAAAAGCCTCAAATATTTTATTTAAAAAAAGCTACTGAAAATATTATATGAATTTGCTAAGACCAATAGATATAAGTTCAGTATGAAAAAGTATTTTTATAAAAATAGGAAAGAATAATTACAGATTAAAATTGGAAGAATAATATTTATGAAAATTCCAAGCTGTAAAGCATTTAGAAGTATATCTAAAAATTGTGGATGCATTTATTGAAAACTGTAAAATATTGACAAAACTTTTAATAGACCTAAATTAATGGAGAAAACACTATCTTCATTGATATAACTAATTCCCTTTGTTTGATATTTAATGCTCCCTAAATTTATCTGTACACTTAATGCCATCTCAATAAAAATGCTATTTGATTTTTTTGTAGAAATTAATAAATTTATTCCAACATATTTCTTTCATGAGAGTATTTAAAATGATCCCTTCCCACTGATTTCATTTTACTGATTTCCTATCTATTTATAGTTGGAAAGACATGATCTTGAGCTTGACTACCACTTCTGGCTCTCCATGTGGATCTGGAAGACAGCCAGGTCAGTTTCCCACAGTCTTTGTAGTTCTCTCTTAAAACATTTTATATCATGTTTCCATCTTTCACAAACATTCTGTAATTCCTTAGTGTACAATCAATAAATCAAGAAGTCATCATTCTTGTGTTTGAAGCTGTCGATGCACAGGTTGGGTCTACACAGGTCTATATATTTTGTGCCTACTCTCTATCCATTTCCATTGAAGGGAGAATGATTCTCAATGAAATCTTTAAAACATCTTTATGCTTTCTCATACATTTCTTTCTATTCTGAATGCACTAATGAACACCTCCATATATTCTAATCTTATCCAGTCTTCAAAATCCAGCTCAGATTTCAACCTTTCAAAAACTTAACATGCAAGTCAGAATTATGTCTGTTCCCAATATTTCCATAGTATTTCTGACAGTAAATCCAGTTCTGCATCCTTCACAATGGTGTAGCTCTGCTCAGTAAATATTCAACGAAGAGAACTCCACAGTAGTCTTGGATGAACTTGGTCAGGAAAAGATTTAACAGAGTGTGAAGAATAGATAAAAAGAAAACTCAAATAAGCTTTCCTAAATGTGCAAGTCTAGATTCCAAGCACATAACAACAGACAGCACTGGTGATTCACATTCCCGTTAAGTAAAATTCATTAATTCAGAAAGTATCCACTAAACTCAAATGAAGATGCAAGGAAAAGAATTCCATCATTGAATTACAGGAGAAAATATATCAAAGTTGTTTTTCATTCCAAGAGCTACTTTTAAGAATTGACCAAAAAATAATAAAATAGTGAGTTTCAATTTTGAATATGAAAAGTTTGTTAATATGAAAATAAATTAGTTTTCAATAGCATAAATTAACTTATTGTAAAAACATTGTTTTATTTCACTGGTTATAAAATACCTTTCTTTTTGTAAAATGATCAGCATAAATTTGTTTTCTCTCACTCAAAGGAAGAAGAGAATATTTGTTAGCTAATGAAAAATAGTATCTAAAAGTATCTATGGTATGTGAGAAGCTGGGATTTCACATAAGTTTCCTTCTTCTATTTTGACATAAGTTGTTTATATATGCTCATTCCTGTGTGTGAGTTAAAGTTGATAGTCTTCTATTTGTTCCTTAAGAGTGCTTTGAAAGGGCTCCAGAATAATCACCAGAAATACTATTCTTTCCAAACCTGAATTAGAGTATTCAACTTAGATAACATTGATGTATAATAACACTAACTATGTTTTTATATATGTTGATCTTTTTGTGAGACTTGCAGGTAAAAGATGTTACCACAGCCCAAAGTGAGTCTGTTCCCATTGCAATTTGTCTCTATACAGGGAAAACGAGGACTTTCCTAGAAAATCACCTTATCATAAGGACCAGGGATTTCCCATGTAGCACATACAATTATCATTTCACATTTTACATCAATGGCCTTCTCTCTCAACATCTCAGAGAAAGTTTAGAGTTGAATTATTTGGGTTATATGATGTTATATAACTATCTTTTAAGGTACATTTTACTATTTTATTTTAATAAATTTTGAAATATAAGGAGATGGGAAATATAGAGAATCAGAAATTACAATTTAAAACTATAATTGTTAACAATGCAAAACCCAAGATGGTGTTTCAAGGAGCCTCTGGTTATATGTGGATCTTGTTTGAGTCTTCTTTAAACCTTTTCCAAAATCAACAAAACAGCAAAAAAAAAATGCTTTATCTAATGTGACTTTAAATATTACTTTATTTTAATATTATGGACAAAAAAACGTGAAAAGAAAATATTTCTTCTAACTACTACACATAAATCATGTAAATCACAACTAGGGATTAAAATATGGTGTCTAGCTAAGATGACACAGCCCTACTCCTCTCATGCTATCCTTCTATAAAGAAAAGAAAAGCAATCAGATAACACAACATGAGAAACAAAAATAATAGGAAAATCGTGATGGGTGGACAGAAGGATGCAGACACCCTGGAGACCTCAGAACCCAAGGAATGTCTCTGCAGTGGAATCCCTGGGTGTCCCTGTTGGCTGTGATGCATTTTGAACAATGTGCCTTTTACCCAGAACCACCAACAGAATTAGACTTAGATAGGCCTAAGAAACATCTAGTCTCTGTAGCCACAAGACAGATAAAAGGGCTACCAAAAAGCCTAGTGCCCAGATCACTGCAGCCTCACACCAATGGAAGAACAGCCCATCACCAGCTTCAGTGATGCCACACAAGAAGTACACCTTCCATTCCTCACTTGGTAGGAGAGGAATGGTGAATTCCCCCTCAAGTCAGTATTAGCAGGGTCTGAGTTTCCATCTTCAATAGGCAGCACTGAGAAAGAACAAAGCCATGTCAGTCAGAGGTGTCAGCCCTTGACTGTACCCCTTCCTGATTATAACAGGATATAGTGAGAGAGCCTCCAAACATATGTGGAGGGAATATGAGTTACAACCCACTCTCCCTGGGAAAAGGTCAGTAGGAAGAGAGGAGAGCTTCCCCTAAATACTTGGCTATTAGACTCTGTGCATCAGGGCATACGTACCTGGGGTGATGTTAGTGGGACTAAGAAGAAACTAAGCATACATACCCAACTGGTCCTCCACCTTAGCCTCCACAGAGATTGATTGTCATCCAAAAATTAAAAAAAAAAAAAAAGATTAAGTAGGATTTGTGGTCTCATAATGTAATGTCTAAAATGTCCACAATTTAATTGAAAATCATTCATCATAATAAGAACCAAGAAAATCACAACTGGAATGGGAAAAAGATAGCAACCATCAACAAGAAGATGAAGCAGATGGTAGAATCATCTGACACGTTTTTGGAGATAGCATCATTAAAATGCCTCCACAAGAAATTGTACATTTGTTTGAAATAAATTAAAAATAGGAAATCTCAGCAAAGAAGTAGACATTATAGCCAAATAACCAAATCATACAACAGAAAGGTACATTAAGCAAATTAAAAATGAAAACACCTCACTAGATGGGCCCAATGGTGGAGCAGAGGAGACAAAAGATGGAACACGTAAACATGAAGATGGAATAAAGCTATTCATCCAACTACTCCACAGAAAGACAGTAAATGGGGGGAAAAAGGAGTTTCTAGAGAAAAAGAAAAAGAGTAAAAGTTACTTAAAAATTATTCCCCAAGACAACTCCTGTTTGGCAAAGAAAAACATATCTTAAATTCAACAGGCTGAGTGAACCTCAGATAGGATAAATCCCCCCAATTGCATGCCAAGCACATCATAATTAAATTTCTGAAAACTAAAAGCAAGCAAGAACGAAAACACAACCTTGAGAGTGGCCATGGGAAAATCCCATGCTGCCTGAGGGGGACGTGAACGAAAGTGACGGTGGGTTTCTCATCTCAAATAAGAATATCATCTGGCAGGGAGAGTTGCTATCCTGTCAGAAGGGACAAAGTAATCTTTATTTTGACTTTATCCAAATCAGGATAAAATGTAAAAGTCTACATGAAGCATTTTGGATGTTAAAGATCAACTGGAAAGATACTGGTTCCCAGTATAAAATGATGGCAATAAGATAGTGACAGGAAAAGGTCAGGGTCTATTTTACTATGGTAGGGTCCTATTTTTTTCTGTCATAATTGACCAAAATTATCCTCTTATCCTCCGTGGCTTATCTCCTTCAAGGATACTACGTCAGTGCATCTTGAAGATCACATGGAATAGACTCAAAAAAGATGAGAGCAGTTATGTTAAATGTACCCCAAGATTGACTTGTATTTTTTTTCTTGGCCATCTGAATCTTAGGATGCACTTGCTCTTGATTATATGAACATCTCCAAAATTACACACCCTCAACATCCTTGTTTCAATAGTTTTATGTTCTGAGGAGACTAAATGTCATAGTTACTGACATAGTTACTGGTTTGTAGAGAAAAAAAATGTGTAATTAATGACTACTATATAACCCAATGTTTTATATTTAACCACACAATTTGATTTTCATCTCCATTTTTTTTAATCAACCTCCTAATAGATAAAATCAGGTAAGAAGATTTGTTAACTGATTTATATGAAGTACTGAAATATTAAGTTCAGAATTAGGCAGGGAAAAGTCAGAAGAACATGTACTTTCCTAACATCCCCGAGTGGAAGATACAATAACTCCAAAAGTATTAAAATTATAAATATACATGATGTCAGCTACAACACTACTGAAATTCAGATCACAGTTCTGACATTTCTGGAAAAAAAAAATATAATAAAACATGTTTCCATCAAATTAGAGCATAAAAACCAGTAAATGACATAAAGGGTTTTTATAATACAGTTGACAATACCACTTTGCATAATTAAAAAAGAAGACTCCCTTATTTCTGAGAATTAGCCCTCAGTCTCTACCTTAAATATTTTGTGTTGCTGTGCCTATGCCAGGAACCTAAGTGACTGGCTAAATACAACATGAGGAGGAACCGCCCAGTGCTTTCAGTGGAGTAAATTAGGATTCACTTGGCATAGAATGATACTCTTGATTAAATATTACTATTTATCAGAAGAGATTAACCTGTATTTGGATTTGAGCTTATACAAAGTGGAAAGTGCAGAGAAAGTGGTGAATGGAATGGACATTGGGAGGTCGGAGGAGGGGATGAAGTTACAAAGAGCAGCACCACTTTGTAATCTGCAATTTAGAAGCACCATCTGCTGGACCAGGCTCTCCCCACCTCCCATTTTCTTAGACCCAAGATTAGAGAGAAAATAGATTCTTTGCATCGTTCTGCTGTCACTAACTTTCCGAAGTTGCTCTCCTAAGCTTTGGTACCTTAGTATCATTGTTGATTATTTGGAAGATAAATATTGAACGGTCAGCAGATTCCTCTGGCTATTACAGGAATGTAATTACACTTTAGATTGGCCCTACGGAGATGGAGGTGCAGGCAGTGAAAACTGGGGAAAAAGTCAGGACAAAATGAAGAAAGGACAAAAGGACAGAGACCACCTCCACTGATATCATTAAACAGAGAGAGAGAGAGAGAGATGATGATGTGGCCAAAATTAAGAATTGTTGAAGGTGGTATATCACCAATCTAAGTTGTGAAGACAATGTTATCTGAATCATGTAGGAATTTAAAATAGTTTCAAATAAATTGCACATGAAGCTAGAAAACATACCTACTTTATATTAATTGTATGTAGGTTGATTTTAAAATTCAGAGTCATAATAAACAAAACAATAACCCAAAGCATTTCTTGATATATAATAAACAGAAGGTCTATATAGTATAAAATATTAAAAGTAATCAGTTTTATTTATTAAGGAGTAAAGAACGAATATATCAGAGAGTATTTTCTACACACAATGAAAATAAAGACAACCCTTGTTACTAATTAGCCCTTTTAAAAATTCAGAGCTAGTTTTGTAATAGAAATTTCACACTTTCTCCTTAACCTGTTTGTAGTAAAATTTTCACACTTTCTCATTAACCTGCTATTATTGAGATTCAGTATAACTGTGAAAAGCTGAATTAAAGTATATTTAGCTGAATAAGCCAAATGAGTCTGACCTGCACAGACAAAATTAATAATTTAAATTTTAAGGAAACACTGTTTTAGAAAAGAAATACACAAGAAAAAATTTTAAATGGCAATTACCAAGTCTGATGTCCATTATGAATTTTATGTAATACTATTTAAAATATTTTTTCAATACATTTGGACCTAATTTTTCCTGAAGTTGAATCGCTGATATATAGAGAAAAAATTTGCATCTAAACAGAGTTTTCTCTGTGAAATATTTTTTTCTTAGAAATTTATTATTTTCAAGAAGAAAATGATTGTTATATTTAAAAATGAAATATTTGTTTAACATATAAATCTCATGATAAATAAAATTTAACAATCACTTTTTATTGTATTGATCACCATGGTGGATAGTACAGTCATAAGCAGCCTTTAGGCATGATTGAACATGAAGAAATTATCCTGCATGTAGAAATAGCTTGGCAACTGAAAATCTCATACAACTCCTCTTGAATTTCATGTTTAATAAAAATAAATCAGGCTAAGGAAAATGAAGTATGAAGCAATGTGGATAGTCTTAATCTAGTTAGAGCGGAGTCAGACAGGGCACCATGTCCCACGTCAGTGCAGAGACCTTCCCCAATACCAGGTGCCTGGAAGGTTCTCTGCACAGCTCCTCATATCTGACATTTAAATGCTTGAGGAGCAGAGTCTAAGAACTGTTTCCTTATGGTTGTTTTGAGATAGTCAGGATATGTAACAGACCATATTGACTGTGCCTCATTTTCCCCTATTTTCTTATTGTGCTAAAAAGTAAAATAATGCACAAGATCCAATTTAAAAAATGATATTTACATAGGTCTTTCTACACCCAATCTGCTTTGTTTCTTAGTTCTTCTAGAAGTTTATTGCAAAGCTAAATAATGAAACACTCTTTTAGATGTTAATTTATGAAAACATTTGTAGATATTAGCTATAAAATGTAGGAATTAAATTCAGTTACTCTGTTCTCTTAGACCTTTAATCTCCACTAGTATTGCTTACTAATTTAGCTTTTGATTACCTCCTATTTTCCTGCCACTTGTACTGTGACTTTATATTGTCAAATATACTTCTATGTTTACACTCACTTCTGTATTCACTTTCTATCCCCTATATTTACACAGTATTTAGTACTGAAAAATTAAATTATATTTTATTGTGTAATGATGAAATACAGCCCATAGAGCTTGGTGCAGGATCCAGTTCAGAACTCTTGACTATTATTTTTCTTTACAGATCTTCTGCAAGTACCCTGTAAATTCCAGGGAGAATATTTCTAGTACATTTGCTCAAAGCCATGCTCATTTTGTTCACTGTTCATAAAAGTTTTGTTTGACCTTTGTATTCTAATTGTAGATTTTCTCTTCTCTTTGTTTTATTTGGGAAAGGAATCACGTTGAACTGAGAATAATATCACTACTATTCTCTTTCTGTAGCAGTAAATCAATTCCCTTTGACTACTTGGAGACATTCTTCTTAGATCCACTGACTACCTCTTCCAGCTCATAACTATCAATCAGGCCTTTTTTACTTGTATCCTGGAAATGTGTTCTATTACTTTAATCTTTTTTGTTAGCTGAGAGAACATTAGATATTTTCCAACAAAGTGAAGCATTTGAGGTAAATGTCTTATTCTATGGGTGTCTTAAAATAACTAGCTGATCAATAACTTGGCTGGATGGAGATATTTAGGTTCACATTTTCTTCCTGAACTTTGGACAGAAAGTACAAACGACATTAATCTAAACATCCCACACCTCCAAGTAGAAAGTCACCAGAAATCAACTTCTTTTCCATTTCTCCCCTCCACCCCCCCAGGACTCTGGTTTCCACAGAGGTGTTAACCACATTCCCACAAGTAAAATATCTCACCAACAAAACGGCACCTGTAGTTACTCTGACCCCCTCTAAGTGCCAACAGGTAAGACTTGGCACCAGCCACTCTGCTCTTAATTCACGTCCTTCCATCTAGAGGGAAGAAAGAGCTGCTGCTTAGGTACAGAGAATCCTGGCCATACACCTTGACAGGTGTGTTGCAAAGCACACTGTTCTGCACTCACAGAATGCAGAACCTTGAATTAAGCCACTTGATGTTGTACAGACTACCACTTTAATGTCAGATCCAGTAGCAGTCAAGAGTTGGCATAGAGAATAAATCCAAAGGAAGATACTATGCACAATCTAAGTTGTGTCCTCTCAAAAGACTGGCCATGATCTTCAAACCATGCTGCATTGTCATTTCTCTCTTCCTCCCAGAATGGTCTTCAATTCTCTATGCACATAAATCATTTGAGACACACCTATTTGCGCTGTTTTGTTACAGAAATCTCATAAGCAAAGAGCAAAGAACATGATACTAGAAAACTTATCTATCATATTTATTACTTATATGTAGCTTTACAGGTTAAAAATTGAAAGTTAATATGTGTAAGGATGATATTTTAAAGAACTGAATAGAGAATATTGAAGATTGATTGTTTTAATATAAAGCCCCCAAATTTGAATCACGATTAAATATAAAAATGCATATATTTAGGATAAAAATATATTCACGGAATTTAGTGCTACTAGGTAAATATTCCATTATTTATTAAGAACAAATACATTTGTAAAGGATGAAAAATGTATACTGAGAAGCAAAAATTGTTTCTACACTTGAACATGTAATTCCCAGAGAAGGCTGTTTTCTGTCTCTGAGTTTTGTTCAAAAGAAACTTCTCTAGCCTGGGCTAACCTAAGAAGATGAGTGAGTAAATGGGCAAATCTCCAAAGGACAAAATAGTATTTTCTGTAAGACACATGACAATCTAACTATCAGGGGGACTGATGAGATGGCTATTGTCAGGTGGTTATCTTAGACCAAATACCTAATACTAAAGTAAGCATTGTGAATGAGAACAGAGAAATGTCTGACTTGTCTGTGGTGGAGAGAATCTACTCATAATGAGCTAATGGTATTACTCTTCTGGATAGGAAGAACAGTCATTTATTGAAATAAAAACCAAATTGCATAGAAAGTAAATTAAATGGGCAGCTTATATCTAAATTCTATTCTTCTGATCTTGTCAGGGAAAGCACCAAAAATGTTAAATTTTTTTTTTTTAAAAATCTACTTTGTATAGTCTCTAATGATTCATCTCTGGATATGTAGGCATGGTTTATACTATTAACATTAAGGTCATCCATTGACCTTAATTGACAGGCTATTCTTAATATAAGTGATCTAAAGTGACTGTAAAATAATGCACTGTGCAATGGATTGTGTCACTTGAACTTTCAGAGATTAGAAATAGGGCTGTCCTCTCATTTTTTAGATTGTTCCTTTCTGAGTTCCTAACAGCTATCAGCCATTGAAACTAAAATTAAAATGTGTATGCTCTACTTTTCATGAGTTAACAAACCAGTAAAACAGAGATGCTCAGAGCATTCCTGGCTGAGAAGGTAGGTGGTATTAGCCAATTTCTCTAGTGTTTGGCAGACTCAGAAATCCTTACCTTAATTGACTGCTTCATATCATGATACTATTTTATCTCTTTTTTTCAACAATGAGAGAAATTGTAAGAAATTGTAAGACAGGAAAACACAGACTTCAAGGAGTTTCTTATGGTTTCGGATGCAGCGTCAGCCAATATAAAGATAAGTGTGCAACCTTCCAGCCTCAAGGCATCCACCCTTCATGGCTGCATTGAACTTGGCACAGCCAGAGGCTAGAAAAAAGATTTTTCCATTCACAGTCTTAACTAGGAGGAGTAGAATGATCTGCACCTAGAAATAAACATAGATTTCTTCAGAAATTCAGGAAATTTTCACCTCCATCAGACACAATTATGTTGAACATTCTTAAATAAAAAGGCTCTTTCAGGAAAAAAGAAAGAAAGAGAGAGAGAGAGAGAAAGAAAGAAAGAAAGAAAGAAAGAAAGAAAGAAAGAAAGAAAGAAAGAAAGAAAGAAAGAAAGAAAACTCAGGTACAGTCCCTATTCCTCCCAGAAGTGTACTATTATTAGAAGGCTGGGCATTCGAGGCAACAAATACTTTAAGGGAAGAACAGCTAAGGCATCCACATCTTTTAGGGTTAAATCAACAAACAAGTATTCTTTGGTATACGAAAAGTTAAGACAAACTAAATGAAAAATAAAAAGCAAGAAGTCAAGAGCTGGAGACATTGTGGTACTGGGTATTTGGTTCACTAAAATTGAGCTTCAAGATAAAAGCATCAAAATTGCACTGACAGAAAAAAAGCATGTCATAAAACTTGATTAACTAAAATGCTGTTATGATTCTTTTCAGATTCTGCTAAGTGTTCCATAATCAAGGTGGGAGAGGATGTCCCTGGATAGCAAATTGTGTCTTTCCTCCTTTTCCCTGAATTTCTCTCAGCAGGCCTTTCCATCATACCCGTCACAAGAGGCATAAACAAGGACAGACACAGGAGCTTCCAGGACCTGTTTGATCAAGGACCTAAGCTGCCAGCTCACAGCAAGTTTGGAGCCATGTCTCAAACTCCAAGATCTTATTTCATGTTTTTTCCTTTGTCACTGTTTCTTGAAATGTATGGCACCAAACATTATGGTATATCCCATACTTCAATTGCATTTTTTTTTCTAAAATTTGTTTCATATATATATTCCCTTAGTTATTTTTTATAATGAGAAACAGGAAAGGGCATTCTGTGATCTTATTTCACGGCCACAGTACTTGAAAACTGAGTATACATGATATAATTGAAAAATCAGTTGATGATAGGAACAAATAATATAAATGCCTTAAATTCACTGGAAGAGTGAAAAGCAACATGACCTATTCCACTTGCAAAAGGTCAAAGACAAAGAAATAGCCAAAAAGCAGAAAAACTTAAATTCTGCTATTAATAGAAGACAAATTAGTTTAACTCAACTAACAAAACCATGTTACCTATTATTTCATTATCACACATCAAAATCAAAGGCAAAAATTGAAAATTTAGAGTAATAAGAAGAATATAATTGTAACATATGAGTGAGTTTTAAAATGATGGAAGAATTTAAGAAGGAAAATATGCTTTTTTTCTATAAAAGGAAAAAATAGAATTGAACTAAAGTAATTAAATAGAACAAAGAGAATCATGTTCTAATGTAGCAAAATAAAGATAAAGATAAGATGGGCATGAATTTTCCCGTGCCAATAGCTTGGGGAAGCATAGGCACAAAATAAGTAATACAAAATAGGAAAGATTGAAAGGATACACATTAGAAAAATAATATTTCTAGGTATAAAAAAGTAGGCCTTCCAACAAGGGAACAAGTATTTAAAACAAACCAACAAGCAGAATGCAATATCTAAATAAAACAATAAGTTTAAGATATTAGTTATCAGAGTGTACCCATCACAAAGTGAGTTTGCCTGCCATTAAAGTGTATGTAAAAGATTGACCAAAATAAATTTTTATAGAAACAAAAAGTAAAAAAAAGTAATGAAGTCAATAAAATAGCTCAGACACCTGGAAATTAACAAAAGAAACTGATAATTAAGACAAGAGAACACTTATGTCAGTCACTCTTTGTCCTGGACCCCCTCCCTTCTAAAATGGGATGACTTTGAAGACACCTGTTATCTGCTTTCCTCCATCTTCTGCAAAGCCATATTTGAGAGACTCCCTAGATTGTGTCCTGAATACCAACTTGTTGTTTCTCTCAGATAAAGTTTTGCTGTAGCCTACCTCATCTCTCTCTGGCCTAGCTATTTTATGGACTGGAAAAATTTGGATATAGCTTAATGAGGAGATTTTAATGTTGCCAGGTGGCCCCTGAGCACTCAAAGATGTTTTAATACCTGATCCGCACAAGTAGTCTATTCCGCCATTATTTTCAGCCATTGTAAGTTGATTATCAGCCACAGAAGCAGAACAGCCTACAAAAAGGCTTCCTTCCTTCCTATTTCATTAGTCTTTCACTGCAGGCAGAATGAAAGCACTAAATGGTAAGTTAATTGTTTCTTTGCTGCTATGGTTCCCTGGGGTACATTGTGTCATTGTTAACACTGATATATTAAGATAGGCACTTTATGGTGGTTGCCAATCACAAAATACTGATGTGTTTTCATTTTGACCAGCTGCAAAAATGCATTCAGCTCAGTTCCCTGATTTTGATATTTCTTTGAGGACTCTCCTAAATGAAGACAGTGATCCTGCACTTCGATGGGTAGATAGACAGGTATCAAAGCTTCCACGAGATTCTCTGAAGACCAAGTCGCTATAGTACTGACTTGTGTTAGAAGAGTAAGAGGATTGAGGGGGAGCATGTTGGTTCCATGCCTCTTTTTCTAGAGAAGCAATCATACCTGGGGAAAATAATTTTTTAAAAATGCAAACATTTGAAGTCTTTTGAATTGTCCAAATCGGATGTACTGAATAAGGAAATGCTTATTTGAGACATATCAACGAGAGTTCAATAGGAACAGCAAGTCTCTGTTCCTCGTGGCCCAGGACTTTTTCCCAGCAGACTCCTCTCAGCTCAGCTTCACAGACCCTCCACTCAGAGCTTTTCTGCTCAGTTCCCTAATTCAGACTCCCCAATAAGGAAGAGCAGGCCACCGGCATTTCTCTTCCCCTCAAACTCTGAGTTTCAGAGACTAAACTCCTGGCGATTTTTCTGATCCCAAAGAAAAATTAAACTTCTCCTATCTTTTCAGGGGGATCAAATGGTTCTGATCTGGCCTAGAACTCCTGAGGTTCCAGGATAACTGCAGTGCTATTTCCCTTCCAAACCAAACCAATGAAGCACGAACTTCATGTCATCAATAGGCCACCTTCAGGTGAAGGACTTCTAGCATTTATCCAGTCATTTTTTTCCTGTACTTTCAGGAGAGAAGAGAGTGTTTGTCTTTCTCGCATTGACTTCTGCCACTATGTAGGAGATTTTACCATCTGACTCAGCCCCAAGGATGAGGTCAGGGGTAAGAGGAGAACATATGCTGATACAGAATGTATCTTATGAACATTCAAGATAAAATTAACAAATATGAATGTTAAAGACCCAACAGTGGATACTTGCATATTTTTAGTGTTTAAGGGTTCTTTGGGGAGGCAGGAGTACCAGGGATTGAACCTAGAGACACTTAGTCACTCTTAGAGACTGAGCCACATCCCCAGCCCTTTCTTATACTTTGAGACAGGATCTCCCTGAGTTGCTTAGCGCTGAGGCTGTCTTTGAACTTGCAATCCTCATGCCTCAGCCTCCAGAGCTGCTGAGATTACAGGCCTACACCACTGCCCCTGGATATTTTGGTTTTAACTGTGGATATTCTTCAGATACTCAGTAGATAGATGGGTTGAAATGTTCAGTAAGGGCCAAATGGCAGGGGATATGGAGTAAATGCCTACCTCCTCTTAAATCAGATGTTTAAAAAATGCCATTCTTAAATATCTGTGGCATTGCTTTCCTGTACTTTAAATGATAGCATCCAAAGATTCGTTGTAATAGACTCTGATTAAAATGGCCTAATCCTAATGTGAATTGTCACATGAGGCTGTTCAAACTTTATGTTCCACTAACTCTCCCTATTGCATGCCCAACTAACACATGTAGATATACATAGATAAATGAAATGAAGATATACTTCAATTGCATAATTAGAGTGTAAGTCAATTTGCAGTACCTTTGTTACATCAACTTTGACATTGATGGCAAGGAAAAAAATCTATGGTGGGGCAAACACACAATAAATACTTTCATTTTTTGTGCCTACAGTTTCCTGCAATAGTATACCATGTGAGAACAATCCATTTCTTCAAATAGGAAATATCTCAAAATATTATCTTTGATTACAGTTGTTTAAAACTGATGTTTAGATTTGATAAATATCAGGGATTCATTAAATACTATTGATGGAAAACCATTTATGCTCTAATTTGAAGGAACAGAATTACCAAAATTGAGCTTTAATACTTAAATAATGAGTCACAATCATTCATATTTATGAAAAAAATTCCTAAGCATGAATATCCATATTTCAAAATGAAAACTTAATTTTTGAAGCCCCCACAAAAGCATCAAAAGATTTGCTTTGTTTCATGAAACAAAGAAATTATAACAGCATAAGTTTTAAGAATATGAGAAAGTCACAGAATAGGAAAATAGAAAAAAATTGATGCATAAAGTAAAATAAGTAATCAAATAGCATACCACTAGATTAATCACTAAATATTACAAATTATTCAGAAACACTGGACACTTGTCCAAGAGATGAGTCTCATGGGCTATATTAAGGTAGCAGGTGGGGAAAGGGTGAAAACTTTCATTCATATTTTTAGAATGGTGGGAAGGGGGACAAAATACTGCCCTGAAGAAGAAGCTCAAGTCAAGAATATTGATTCCAATGGAAGGACTAAGGGATAAAGCCTACAAAAGGTACTTGCTACTGCATTCCTCAAAGAGATGACTATAGAGGACAATATATGATCAAGCAAAATCAAGTGTGTTCAACTTACTGCTATAAGCTAAACTAATACTTCAATGGTGTCTTAGTAGTATCCCATAAGAGGAATATTGTGGGAAGATGTTTATAATTGTCTAAGCTGGGTCATTTAAGAGTAAGTTAACCAAAGTCAAGAACTGATTCAGGTTTCAGAGTTTTATAACTTTGAGTTGGTGGGCCAAGGGAGTTAGGGGCTTAGAATGAGTATTGATGAGTAAGATGTTAGTCTGGGTCAGTAATATATTTTTCAGTTGCTTCATAATCTCAGATTATAGGAGCAGTGTTTCCCGGAACACATAGCTAAGCTACATTTGCCTATCACAAAAACGTTCAGAAGAAGTCAGGGAGTATCCTCTGCCTCTGAACTGCTTATTATAGGGGGGTGAATGTATGGTTAGCCCTGAAACTTTTAACACAGGGACAGTAAATTATATTGGTTTAAGTTCTCAAAGTTAAGTCCCACTGCCAGAGACAGATTTTGGCAGCCATTCTTGATCTATGTTATTCTCCAGAGAGGCCACAGCAGTAAATCTATGGTAGGAGACAGAAATGCAAAGGGAGAGAGAAAGAGGGATAAAGACAGATAGAACTCTTGACATAATCACAGTGCCTACTAGTGGGCAGATAAAAAGTCATAAGATTAATAGGCATTAAACAACTAAGCACATGGTTTGAAAGCTGTTTAGTCACGTCAATAAAACAGCTCAGTCAAAAGGTGTAGAACCACAGAGGAATATTATTCCAGGGACACCAAAGCCACCACTGATGATAGAACAGGCAGTTTCCACGGGAAAACTGGGTATCAGGGTACTCCTGAGACTAACTGGACTGCAAGACTTCCACAAGTCGCCTCTGCTTAGACCAATGAGACATGGGACAGAGCCATTGCAACACCAACCTTGAGTCTGAACATCCCCATGTCTCTGCATGATCCCTCTGAGAGAGTATGGAAACCCAGACACTAGATAGGTGAGATCTGTACAGACAACAATAAATATAATCATATAGTGTATTGCAAAATATCAGAAAATTCTGGAGTTGAATTTTATGCCAAAAATAACATTTTGTCACTGTGTGGGCAACTAGTGTTCTATAATTTCTTTTATAAAGGGGATTTTTCAATAAAAATTGTTCTCAATTTCTTGTGAAAAGGATTCTAATAATGAAAGTATGAAAAGAAAACTATTAATAATGAATGATATTCCCCTGGTCACCAACGTAAATACAAGAAGAAAAATACAAATTTAAGTACACTCTTAAGTAGAAGATTAATTTGGCATCTTATGAAACCTGAAAGCAAAAAGAATGGGTTTCAATGTAAAATCCTGGAAGGAAAAGTGCTAAATTGAGATAAAACTATTCCTGGAAATTTTCATTTATCTTTATATAAGCAACTTTATATATTAGTTATTTACCTGGGGAGATGGATTTACTGATCACTATATTTATGGTGAGACTCAATGTGTTAAGATTCAATTAAAAAATGTTCTAGACATGCAAAAAACTAGAGGTACCAGGGGAAAAAGTAAAAAACCCAAAGTAATATGTTTGAGGAGAGGAAAGAAATGTTTAAAGCCATAATAATGACATATTGACTTTACAGAGCCCAGAGGATAGATATTTTGGGTTGGGTATAAATGGTAGATAGAAATTCTAGTACTAAGGAGATAGCATATCTAGAAACATAGTCATGCCTAGAAAAAAATTTTTAAGACTCTGAGAATATATAAATGCCATGAAGAAAAAAGTATAAAAAAAGTATAACAGTTCATTAAATAATCCTGGTCTGTCTGCTCTCTGTAACATATCAACATGTATATATAAATATGTCTTCTGAGCAGAGATAAAGATAGATATTTTAATTTTTTTCCTAAATGATTCTAAAAATGTTCCCCCATTCTTACCCTCACATACCACATTGAAAATCACTGGTATGTAGAGGAGAAAAAAAGTAATACTATTCCTTGTTGAGAATTGTGAAGGGTCTACTTTGAAACCTATTAGCTTTTCACAATGTCAAGGATGCCATCAGAAGACAAGAAAATCCTGGGTCAGAGACAAAGGACTCTATCAATCGAAGTACAGCAGGAGTGTCAGCACATCTGCATGTGGTCTCTCCTTTCCTAAAAGAACAACCTGGGGTGGATTGCATTAGGGAAGAACTCATAAACTAAGAAACCCAAATATTTTGTTATGGACAGTAAGTGTGCCAACTTTTGACCCCACAGGAAGGCCCCTTCCTTTTCTTCAAGCACTGTTCCATACACAGATGTCTTTGAACTATCTAGTTCAAGACAAGTGTGATTATTGCCTTGCTTGCAAAATATGCTGAAAAGGTGAAGTCAATGGAAAATTTCATGAATATGTCTTCCCTATATGATACTCATAACACTTTAGAAAGACTTTAAGTTAATTAATTTTTTTATGCATTCAAATTTGTGAAACATTGACATTTTAAATTATGACAAAATCTGAGAGCAGTGATGGACATAAGTTGAAAAAAAAAGTTGTAAGAGAAAAGAAAATGTGTAAATCCAAAAAAGAATTGATTAGTGATATAGTCTCAAGTGGATTTATAAAGGATTTAGTTATTATAACCTGGGGTGGACTGCAAGGGGGTTAATATTCATTAAATGAAGCACAGGGAATTGTGTCCAGCCCCACCCAAAATATGCCCATCTAAAACCTCAGAATATAGCCTTATTTGTAATGAATAAGTAATAATCTTGAAAGGAGATCATTCTGGACTAGGCTGGACCATAAATCCTATGATGGGTGTCATCAAAGAGAGAAAGGGGGCACAGAGAGATTGAAAGAGCACAGCAACGTGAAGATGGAAGCAGAGATTGAACTGAGGCAGCCAATGAAACAAAGCATTTCTGGAAGGTTCCTGAAGCTGGGAGAGAGGAGTGGAATAGACTGTCCCTCTGCATCTCCACTGGGAACCAACTTGGCTGACATCTTGATTTTGAAATGCTGGTCCCTAAAACTGTGAAAGAAGACATTTCTATTGTGTCAATCCACCCAGTTTGCAGTAATTTGCTCCTGTGTATATGTGTGTATAGGGGTGTGTGTAACTGTGGATTGCTTAAATTGAACTACTGAACCATAATAGGAATGTGGCTATGGGAACAGGAAGGTACAATAATACATCATTGTTGTGACTAATGAAAGAGATGGCTGGGTGTTTCACCTGTTCCTTTCTTACAATAACTGTTTGGTGTCACTCTGTAGTAGAATAACATTGTGTACAACAGCTATTCATTCTAAGAGCTGAGTGGTGCCAAAAGCAATTAGCACTGCATTTGTCAAAAACAGTGTCTTAATTCAGGTATTAGAGTTTGGCAGAGCCTCTAGGATTATCATGTTTTGTAACAATGTGGGGTTGTGTGTAAGAAAACACACTGACAATATTTCAGTTTTAAATTGTTTTGCTTTAAAAAAATATTTTGTAGGGCTGGGGATGTAGCTCAGTGGTAAAACATTTGACTAGCATGTGTGAATCCCTGTGTTCCAGACCCAGCTCCTTCAAAAATAAAAACATGAGAATATTTCGTAATAATGTAGCATCTCATACTGATAATTTTAAGTAATGTAACAAGGTGGCATTTTATAATCTTTCTTTCCATTTTTCATGTAAACCTGATAAAATAAGCAGAAATTCCTACCTAAATTATTTAATTAACATATCCCAATATAAGATAGTACCTTGCAATCAAACTTGAACCAAACATTTGGTTTAAATTATTAATTGTTATCAATCTTCATGGAATACACTAAAGAATATTTTCTGGTTATTCATTTTTAACTGAAATTTCAATCTGAACAGGTGAAAGATGGAAATTATTTTCTGATGATTTGGAATCTTTACTGGAGTTGCAGGATCATAATCCATGAAAATACCATTAATCAATGACTTTTTAAAGGAGTATGATGAAGAGCTTCTCAGTCAATCTGTTCCAGCTTAGGGGCTGCATTGGCAACCACTGTGAGCTCCCTATTAGCTCAGCCCTGAATATTAACCACAGGATGGTCCTGGTCACAGCAGGGACTAGAAAGTTACCCAGGACAGCTGCTTTAATATCTCAATTCCATTACTAAGACTTGAACATTATTGATATTTTTAAGAAAGATAAAAATTCCTCATATCCTGAGGACCTCTGACACTCTCATGTAACAATTTTTCTCTTCTTGGAATAAAGATTAATAATCTCTTACTTTTCTGTGTTAATATGAAAAAAGCCACATGAAAGGGTAAGGACATACGAGACCCAAAGGCACTCGCAAATTCTCCACCAATGTTGTTCTTTGATTGACACCCTGCTCACTTTCTTCTTGTGTTTGTCAAACAATTTAAGGGTAAACCTGTCTGAGAAGGATTCATCTGTTCTTTGCTCTAACAGATGTTTACTTATCACACTTCTGTCCTGAGATGTAAAAAAGATTATAGTTGGGTGTATTTTTATGCACCTGACTTCTACCGTAATAAAAACAGAAATGCAGGCGGCATTGCCAAATGAATTGTCTCTCCTCACTGATGGGGAGGTTTCCAGACCTCCTTCTGTTGTCTCCTTCCAAGCTGGAACTAGTGAGTACTAGCACTGGGGCCAAGGTAAGCGGAGCAATTAAAAAGGCCTTGAATGGGAAGCAAGATGGAAGATCTAGGAGTTGATTCTCATAGCATTTAGTGAAGATTAGGCTTTTCTTCTTAGTATCCTGAAATTTTATTTGATTAGTGTTAAAAAAACATAGTTTCATTGAGGTCCAAAAAGATAAAGACCCATGTTTCACAGATTCTAAAAAAATATATATTTAAAAGCACATGCACTTATGTATACACATGGACGTACAACTGAAAGAGAACCTCACGTGTTTATTAAAAGTTAACATGCTAATACACATAAATAAATAGAAAATCAACAAGAAGCTTATTAAAATAAATTATGGTAAATCAATACAATGAAATGAAACTGACCTTTGAACAACCTGAGAGTTATATATGTACTGACAAGATTCCAATATTAGATATAAAACTATAAACTTTAATTCCATTTGTATTTAAAAGAATAACTTGTTGATTAACATAAAAATATTTTAGAGACAAACTTTAAGAGTTTTACTAATTGCTACCTTTGGAGACATCATGAGGATAAGGGATTCATGGCAAAGGAATTTTTTAAAAGTAAATCTTTTAGTGTGAAAATGTTTATATATATATATATATATATATCTTACTTTGTGCATGGACATCTTAACACACACATACACTTATATAATTATACACACACTTATAAAGAGGCTTACTTAGATCACAATTTGGGAGACTATAAATGCAAGATTAAACAGCTTCATTGGTTTGGTCACTAGTGAGGGCTTCACGGAGGATGGCATCACACAAGAAAGACATCACATGTCAAGACAGGAAGTCAGAGTCCAGGGAGGAGGACATCTCACTCTCTTTATTACAACCCACTATCTCAAGAACACACTCCCAGAGACCAACATTACTCCCTTCCAAAGATAGCACCCCCAACAATATTTCCTTGTACTAGGTCCCATCTACCATTTTATCACCACACAAACATCAAACTTCCAATACATGAATCTTTAGAAGCATAGAAATGCTGTTAGGTTTGACTCACTTGAGTTGATTAACTGCTTATTTCCTCTCTTTAGTGCCCTGGGCCATGATCTCTATGTGGACATACAGAGATGAGGAAGGTTAACCTATGAGAAAACAGAGTGTGCCTGCTTCCCCAGTGGGCCAATCTTAAGTATTCCATCTTAGTGCACACTTCTCAGAGCAATCCTGGTACCACCTGGGATAGCTCAGATTCTCCAAGAAACAGAAGTCAGAGAAAGACAAACATGTAAGAGGTAATGGAAGAGAAAATGCCTGTGAAGGGCCAAAGGAGATATGATGGGTTGTCGGGGAGCACCTTCAGACCAGAATGCAAGTCTAATCATGTGAGCATTGAGGGAGAAGGAAGGAGGTGAGGGTGAGAAGATCACATGCTACGGTGTATTCTAAGAAAGGATAGGCTTGGCTGAGAAGGAGTCCTTGAGCTAAGTCACCCTTGAGAGGAATCCCATAGCCACAGGAATGTGGGTACTCAGAGGCAAATACATCCTGAAAAGAAGACCATGATAGGCCCAGAGGGTTATGAGGTAATTGCCCTAACCATAACTGGGATGTCAGATAACTCCCTTCCCCACATTTGGGGTGTCAGGTAGACCATCCTAGCTGTCAACTAACCTCCCCTCATCCTGGTTATCAGGTAACCCCCTCAAGCAGTTTCACAAAGGAAATCTGGACAGTGCATTTTCATGGTCACCTTGAATGACAGTTATTATGGAAAACAGATGTGCAAAAAAGGTAACTTAATATGTGTGCACCAGAATTGCCGTACATCATAAGTGTGATCAAGCAAAAGGAGAGAAGACAAAAGCTGGACCATGAAGGTGCTGATATGTGAGATGGGATGGTAGCAGTGTGATGAGTAACAAACTGAGTATACAAGCCCAGGCCAGAGGTCAGAAAGAGCCGGAAAGGATGGGATTGGGAGGTAAGGGTTTGGATTTGGGATTCTACATGTTAATAAAGAACCAAAAAGACTTAGATTTAGAATAGGACGGAGTGTATAGAATATGGATACAGAACATGACCGGAAGGGAGAATCAATGATGCCTGAGGCTTTGACTTGACCCAGGGGACAAAAGACTGCACCCTTTCCTAGAACTTGGGGGAAGCCTGGTTTAGAGTTTTGACTGGGCAGAGAGTGAAGATTTTTGTTCTTGTTTTATTTGGGAATCAGAAGCAAGTCTTCCTTGCCTGGAAACATACACTGTTGGGCAATTAAGAGTAAAGGAAAGCATCTTTCTTAAGCTGGTGGTCACTACATGCTTTTGTCAGCTCTGCACAAACATGGAATAGATAAGCTACCCTGGTTTTGCTCTGTGCCCCCCAGAGTAGAGCTGTCTGCAGAACTGTAGGGTCAAGCACATTCACCCTGATCCATGGCAAGGGAGAGACTGTGTCCTTGTCCTGTAGCTCTCCTGGGCTGCCCCTCAGCAAAGCAGCATCCCTTCTTAGGGATTTTCTGTTTGCAGATCTCTTCCAATCTTTCTTTCTTTCTTTCTTTCTTTCTTTCCTTTTCCCTCCCTTCCTCCCTTCCTTCCTTCCTCTCATTTCTCTCTTTCTTTCATTGTATTGAAGCTTTAGTTTTATTCTTTTCCCTCCCAAGTTTCCCCTTGGTTGATTTTCTTTGGGGTTAGTACTACAGCCAAAGAAATGCTAGTTCTGCATCATAATAAGGAGTTCTCCAAAAATAATAATTTATGATAACTTTTAAACTCTTACATTTCTGTCCTTCCATATTTAATAGAGAAATCATTGTTTTTAGACATGTTTTTAAACATCGAGGAAGAATTCTGTGTAACCACTTATTTTACAACGAAGTGAATAAGTTATTGGAGCTGCCTTCAGTAAAGACCCTTTCTGTGACACCCAGGGTCCCTTCTAAACTTCAGTCTAGTGCCATGCCTGCCTTGTGAGCCAGTCTGCAGACTTCCTTCTATATTCTCAAAGTAAAACAAATCGAAAAATGTTAAATCACTTCTGCTAATACAAGTCTCCAAATAAATGAAAATGAGATAATTTACAGCAGTGAATTCTAGGCAGAAAACAGAGAATTTGAGCATTTTTTCCTGGCTCCATTCCCTTGCCCCACCTGTATCTTTATTACAGGTACAAATGGTGCTAATCTCATGGATGTGATTCAGCACATGAAACCATATCCCCTGAAGCAAGAACAATTTAACCGTTGACCCAAAGCCCCAACTGCAATGCACAGATTTCGTTTTGTTAAGCAGAAGGCAGTGTGAGAGGTAAAAAGATTTTTATTTTTATTTTTTTATTTTTTTGGCTAATGAAATGCTGAGGCCAATTGCACAGGCAAAGATACCAGATATGTACGTAGGTGGAGGGGAATTTTGCTTCCTGAGAAACCAGGTGAGGAATAAAATGTACGCGTTTCCCTCTGTGTTAGACATGGGCCTGGGTACCTTATCACGGAGGCTGCTCCCGTATCCCTAATGCTCTTCCATGTCCAGCTATTCTGGCTGTGTGCCTGGTAAATGGATAAATCACACCGTTTCCACCTTTTAAAACAGGGAATAAAGATAATGTGAATGTGCAGGCTGACATGGAACAATGAAGTGTCCAGAATGAGGCATTTTGTTTAAGAGATGGGCGAAGGAAAAGGCTTGACGAGGCAGAAGGCAGACCTCTACAGGAGATGAACTCTCTTGATTGACAAGGCTTTTAAACAACTGCTTCCCGGTGATTGACAATCAGACTGGAGAACAGATGAGCAGGTAATTGCAGTTCTGTATTATATTTGCATAAATACCAACACCCTAAATAGGCCTGCCAGCTTGGAGAGAGACGGCCTGCAGCCCAGGGCTGCCAAACCGAACCTCTGCCAGGAAGAAGAGAAGGTCGGGCCCCAAATTGCTGTAAAGTGTGTGCTGCCTCAGATTCCTTAAATACCAGTGGGACACACATTATCTCTGGAGGCGGAAGGCCAAAGGTAATCCCAGGCTCATTACTTATTTGTGCACGATCCTGGGTGGATAATTTAGACTCTGAATTTCAGTCCTGAGTTAAAATAGAATTAACACTCACTTCCTAGCACACAGTTGTTCTGTGAAACAAATCAAACTGTGAATACAGAAAGACTTGTATTATTATTATTATTGCTATTGCTGTGCTTCAAGTTCTCTCAAAACACTTGCTACACAGCATTAAAAAAATTTATGTTTATTGAGCTAATTGGACATTTTCTTAAGTAGAATTGTAGCTAAGTCCTTGTCGCATCATAGGGACCTAGGATAGTGCAGGTGAAAGCAGGAGATTAACAAAATAATGCGAACTAAATCAACTCCAATTTGTTCTAAGTGCACTTTTGAAATCTGAGAAAGCCTCTAAAACTATAAAAGCCTCTAAAACCATTCACCCTCCTGTTCATTCACGAAATGGCCAATAAGGGCAAATGAGTAACTTCCTGGATTGAATTATTTTTAAACAGAATGAAAATTCCCCTCAATTATGACAACAGGAAGGGTCAAGCAGGTTAAAAACAACAGTCCAAATTGCAGCCAAGGACATAGTCAAAGAGAATACTGCTAGAAAGTGCCATGGGGGGGGGGGGGGCGGCTGGGGTTGTGGCTCAGTGGTAGAGCGCTTGCCTAGCATACACGAGGCACTGGGTTAGATCCTCAGCACCACATAAAAGTGAAATAAAGATATTGTGTCCACCTAAAAACTAAAAAAAAAATTTAAAAAGAAATTGTGTTAAAAAGAAAGAAAGAAAGTGCCGTGGGGGCTACTTTCCAGGACATCACCCCGCTGTTCTGTTCTCTGGGCCTTCCTGTGGAGGAACAGCAGCCATGAGGGATTTGTGTTAGGAGATTAAGTCACTTGCTATCCCCCACTGCTCAACATTTTTATCAGTGGAAAGGTCACTAAAGTAAATTATAAAATCTATTTGGAAGATAAAAATAATAAAAGGGTCCTCACCTGAAATAGGAATAGTGAGGAGAGGTTGCTGCCAAGTGGAGACCCACTCTTCACTTTTTCTCCTGGGTCACAGATGCCCCAGGTCTGCTACCATGTTGTAGGTAAAAGTGCCCCTGATTTTGTCGTGGGGGCAACTCTGTGTTCTTCAACCCCAAGCCTCAGAATCATATGAACTAATATTTACAATTAATTGTCCTGGGTTCTGTTCTCTCAACAAAAACCAATTCCAGGAATTGGCATTTGGGGAATCTGCCCAGATATTTTTGAGTCTAAGCATGAAAGCAAACATCATCCATCCTCACATGGAACAGACTGCCAACTATTTTTTTTTCTAACTACCTAAATTTCCTTCATGTCAATCGCCCACCGTCTGCTACCTGTCTTGCACAGCCCTGAGCAACAGATTGGATTCTCTCTGTCTCTGACTCCTATCCCTTTGTTATGAAGCTTGTATAGAAGCAAAGTAAAAACCAGAACCTTGGATATATGACAAGGCAAACCAGATGAATATGGGTAAGACCCAATCAGGAAGAAGTGGTAAGGCTAGGAAAGCCCCCTGGGATATGGGAGCCACTGGTTTCCTTCAGTGAGGAAACTGGGATTGGATCACTAAAATGTTGTCATCTGGTCCACCTCATATTGAAGCAGTATAGCTACTGAAAGAACGAGCAGCCACTGAGGTCACAAGCTTGACTAGGTTGACCATGTGAAAACATCCCACCTGAATCGACCTCGTGGCTATCAGTAGAGTATTTCTAAGATTATATGTATTATCAACCTGTGTCTTTTTACATCAGAATCGGTGACCAGTTAAAAATGAAAACAGTTTTCTTCTCCCTCTTCAGCTTCTTTGAAATCAACAACTGCATGAGTGTTTTCCTTGGGAATTTTGCTTTAAAATGCAAAATCATAAGTGAATACCCATTAAGAAAAAGAAATGGAAGAAATCCCTCCTATCTTTAGAATTTTGTTGTTAATTTTCAAATGCATATTGTGGACATGTGCATGTTGTCTGTCACTCTTCTGCTCATCTAAATACAAGGAGAGCTCTACCTCAAACACTCTTCAGTCTGAAAATAGGACTAAACAATTTTTTAAATGGATCAATTTATCCTGATGATGAGAAAAAACTGTCAGATGCTTTTAAAACCCATAAAAGAGTCTGTGAATGTACGCTTTTCTTTGGAGACTATTATACTATGAGCATTGAGTTTGACAGAGGAATAGTTTAAATAAGCTCTAAAGAGATATTTCTTAAATTTAGAAGTTTAAGGAATATTACAACATATTTACTCAATTATTGACTATCCTTGAGCAGATGAACAATTTTTCATATTTGTAGTCATAAACAACAGTATGTAGTAAAGTGCTTTTGTTGCAAAACACACAATCAGTAGACACAACTACATATTAGAAATCATTTACTCTTTGGAGTTTTACAAAACCCAATAGATACCACGCTCTCACCTGCCATTGGGAATGACTGCCTTCAAAATTACATGCAGAACCCTTGGATTGCAGCTCTCTCTATTTATCCATCTTCTGGTGGCCGGGAACAGCCATCCTGATGGCTGGCACAACAATTTTTCTGCAAATGCATTCATTTTCTATAATCAAATAGGTAACGAGTGACTTTTTGTTGTTTGTTTTTTTGTTGATTGGTTGGCTTATTTCTTTGCTTGTTTTATTTGTGTTTTGGAGTTCTGTTAGGTTTGGCTCTGCCTTCTTTTGACTTTTTCAACTAACAATATGGCACCCACAGTCAAAGAAACTGTGAAGTAAAACTGGCTTCTGACTCTGAAGCCCTGAGGATCTCAAACTAAGAGAAGTTAACCTAAAATATTTAAAAATAGTTCAATTAAGCATTTGATGAATTCAGGATTCTTCTAATATGTCTGAGAGGCATGTAAGAGAGAACAAGGAATTTGAAGACCTGATTTGGAAGGCTCAAATCTTTTAGCTTCAGTGGGACCTAAGTTGAGGTGCTGGGAAACTACAGGATGAATCGATGTGGCTGGAAAGAAAAGGAGATGGGGTGACAATAG
Organism: Marmota monax; assembly: GCF_021218885.2. Taxonomy (NCBI): domain Eukaryota; kingdom Metazoa; phylum Chordata; class Mammalia; order Rodentia; family Sciuridae; genus Marmota; species Marmota monax. The sequence goes on along the minus strand of NW_026695217.1, from coordinate 508,229 downwards.
CATATGAGGTTGCACACTCTGGGTGTGCTCTATCATTAGCCAAGGTCTCAAATATTGGACAAGAGGAATACACTGCCATTTATTCCCTCTAAAGCCAACTGCAGACACCATTCATCTCACATGGCATAGTTTCCTTCTGAACAAAGAAGGGACCTCAGAGTTCTCTCCACCCATGCCTAGGCAGCCACCACCAATCAATCAGAGATTCTGTGCAGAAAAGCAGTTAGTGCCATTGCCATAGAATTTCTGCTGGGCTAATAAGAAAGCAGAGCAGACAGCTGACACAGCTGACTGAGAGTTCACAGAATTCATTCTAGTAGTCAAATAATGAAGACCTCAGCTCAATTTTTTTTAATCAAGCTATTTTAACACATAACTGCATTTCCCTACATTTTTTAGTTTATTTGATATTTTTTTGCTCTACAATTATAGATGTATAAATAGGTCCATAACTCTGTTATGCACATTACCTGCTTACATTTTTATACTATATCTTTATTCATTTTTGTTTTATTTTACTTTAAAAAGACTGTCCTTTTGGTTAATTAAGAGTCTACTATTGCTGTAATTTCTGTTTAAAAAAAAAAAAAAACTTTAGTGCTCTTCTCTTCATTCTAACATAGCTGCAAATACAAGTCTATTTGGGAATAGAATAATAGGTATTTTATCATTTCCACGTGAATTTCCCACCCACATGAACTTTAACATGAAGTAAATAATTATCAGCATAATATGCCAGGAGGAAAAGTTGACCTAACATTCATTTCCAAAATTACAACCTGGGAGACTGTGACCCCTCACAGTAGGATGACAGCAGGGAGCTTTGTCATTTGAATATAGGAGGTACTGTTCTCATTTGAGCCAAACTTCAGGTGAGAATAACAAAAATATTGGCCCTACCACAGAGGACAGGCTCATAATGTCCCGTTTAGAACTTAAGAATCTTTATAGTTTCTCTTTGTCACACAGAATGCTGTTCAGAGTTGCACTTTAGTTCTGGGTGTGAATCTTTTATCTACTATGTGTTGACCCTGTGAATGTGCACCAGTCTTCTCCTTAACGGAATATAGATAATAATAATAATATGCACCTTACAGTGTTTTTTGAAGATGAAAGTCAAGGGCCTAATAGACTTCCATGAAAATCACTAGTTTTCAATAATGTTCATTTTTGTAGTCATAGTTACATCTGAAAATATAAAAATGGATCCTAGTTAATATGCACTGAAGAACATACTATATTTGAACATCTGCTTTTATAAACATCCCAAAGTCTTGCATATGTGTTCAATTCTCAGATATATTTAAAAAATGTCTGTGTGACAATCAAAAAATTCAATCAGTAAACAAGGGGATAATCATTTCTGGTTTCCTTTATTTCTCATAATATTTCTGTAAATATTTAACTCCATTTTTATGATTTTTAAAGTTTGGATTAAATATACCTTTGTGGATGTACATCTGATCTGCAAAATTGTTTGTCACCTTGTGATGCCAGGCTTCATTCAAAGTGTGTATATTTCATACAGCTGTAAAAGTTTCCCAAAATCATTAGGGATTTTTGCTACTTTCTGAAAGAATCTGGCTCCATCCAGTAGGAACATATGAAAGTGAAGTAGTGGGATGCTCTTATTCCCAACTGTGCTGGATAATTCTGGGTGGGAATATAAGACAGGAGAACTGCAGTGAGGCTCTCTAATAGCCAACCGCAACTTGCTCACATGAATTCAGTGCAATCTGTTGTCCCCAGACGTCTATAAATGTGAAGGGAAAGGGAGGGTGAAACCACATGATTTGCATAAAGGCCCTCAGTGTAATGATTCAATGAGTTTCCAACTCTTTTGTAGCAAATCCAAAAAACTATGGAACCACCCAAACATTTTTTTGGAAGTCAAATAAATTTAGGAACTCTTCCATATTAATAAGGAAAATAACATACAAAGAACACTTTTTCTTTTTTAAAAAAATCATCAGAAAATGCATTAGATAGACTTCCCGTGTCATTATCAAAACACCCTGAGCCATGCACAGCTAGATAATTAGTTACAAAGATACACAGACATTTTCCCCATGATAGTATTTTGTCCTTATTTTAGTATGATGCAAAATTGGTAATGTGAAAATGGTAAATATCAATTCAGGGACCTTGCATAAATGAATGAAAGATGTAAAGTTCTGTTTTTTAAAAGCCTTAGCTGTCATGAAAAACAAAGATAACAACTTTTTAAATGCATAATGAACACAGATGTGTTTTCCCAGGGATTTACCAGTCAAATAGAATTTTGTGAAAGAACACTTTAGATTTAGAATCCCATTCTATCCCTCTAAATCTCCCTTGATACTTTTTCCCCTCAGAAATCACCTTTTACTACTGACTACAGTCTCCCATTGATGATGTTGAGCAATCCATAAACACTGAATGAGACTAAACTACAGGTTGAAAAGTGTCCTTTGTAATTTCTGTGCCTGGTTAGATCACACCCAATTTTTGCTACTTACCACTGGTAAAGGAAATCTATCAAGCCCGTTGAAACATTTATAATGACATTTTAACTCCCTCCTATTGAAAATGCATTGAAAAGTATTCTGTAAGTGCAGTATTTAGAAGGAAGCTATTATTTGGAAGAGGAGGCAAATGTCTGAGCCCGCTGTTTTAAAATTGCTTTCCAAATTCGAGGCAACATTTTACAAAGGAGGTTCATAATGGAGTCTGAGCTGGGCCCCGGGGATGTGAATGCCATATCCCATGTTGTGTCATCTATTGACCCTCGGAAACTTGATAAAATGGAAGACAGATTACCCTGGTCCTCTATGTGTTTAAGTACCAAGCTGATCCATAACTTTCACAAGAACCAGAAATCATTTATTGTCAGTGCTGTCCAGAATATATCCTGACAGTTCAGTGGGAGTTTCACTGCCATTTATTTTCAAATCAATACTCAATTACAAAGAGGAAGATTCACTCCCTTGCCCATTTTCAAGATGAAATTATGGGCTGAAGCAATAACACTTAGTCAAGGCGAACCCCCGTCTATTAACTCAAGATGGTACCGGGAACCAGCCAGATACTTTATTAAAGTTCACTCCCTCTCGCTCTCTCTTTTTGGCTTTTAATTAATCACTGTGAAAAAGGCCTTTCACATTGTGACTGATGACCAGAGAAAACAATTTTCTCCTAACTGCCTTTTAATTTCAACTCTGGGAGAGCGCATTGACCGAATCTCACAACCACCCATCAATGCTAGTTTTTAATGTGTTTTCTCCTTTGTTATTGAGAAGAATGGGGCACGATGAAGCTCCATGCTCCTCTTCATAACTCAAGTAATTGATTCAGTAAATGCTGCACATTTGCTACTGGATAAAAAGTGTTGTCAATGAAGATACTATGTACTATATAAATTACTCCATTAACGAGAAATAAAGCTATTTATGGTTTTTAAAGGAAAATGCAAGCAGTACTAAAAAAAAACTGGGATTGCATTCATTTATCCTTTATATAAGCGACTACTCCTCACCTCTGCTCTTGATATCATTTGGATAGTAACTAAAATGATTTTAAAAAATAAGAACCTTAAAGATGGAATCATAAGAAAGCTACTCCTCACAACAGTAAATCTGAAGGACCAGCCAGCCCTGGGGAGATGGACTTTGTAGGCACTGTACATTAGACGGTTTCAATTGCACTTTAGATTGATGGGTAAACAGAGACATAGTAAAATTTTCCAAATGTATTCATTCGATAGGGACCTTTGTATGTAGGTGCTAGTAGCATACTCTTCAAAGAATAGTAAAATTTAAAAAAGAAAACTCTCTGCTTTTCATAGAAAGACAATTTTCCAGTCAAACACATTGTAACAAGAAATGACATAAGAAGTTTCCATGAAATTCTATGTATTTGACAGCATTTGATTGAAATTCCAGACACTGCAAAAATATACATCTAGAAAGTCAATGAGGAGACTGTGTTTCATGTTTTATATCCAGAATCATCACCTAGTTGAATCAAAGCCATTTTCTAAGAGGTCACAAGTGTAAAGAAGGGGGACATTCTCCTGGTTCAGTAAAACTGTCACTTGGATCAGATAAGAATTATTCAAAATCACTGATTTCCTTGTACTAAATTGCAGCAGTCTGGCTGGGCACAAAATCATGAGCCACCACACAGCTTGTAGATTCAAACAGCAACTCTTTATTCCTGAACTCACACCAGCCGTCTACAATCACGTTCTGGGGAAATCCACATTCTCTGCCCAAATCCACCCCCACTGGGCTTCTGTCTCCCAAAAAATACTGTCTGAATCCCGTGAGAACTCAAGGGGAACTCAGGCAGCAGGATATACCCTATTCCCAGCAGGAATAACCTTAAACCTGGAACCACCCTAAACGGGGACTGTCCTAAACCAGGAACGCCCTAAACCCGGATCCGCCCTGGTCCTTGAGCAAGGTCACCTTAGATGCAATGTCACTGCAAAATGTCCTATTTCCAGGAGTCCTTCCACTAAGCAACATGGGGTACGCTGGCAAGGAAATTGTCATACCTACTTGGCTAATGGCTCCCAGCATTAAATATTATTATGTAGGAATGGGAGGTATTTTATTTATAATCAGTATATCCCTCACCTTCCAAAATTCTACAATTTATAATACATTGTTGCATTCAAAGGAAAAATTTAAATTTAAGAAGAATCAGAAATGAGATAATCTGTAACTTTGATCTGTAATAAAATTGTTTTACAGAATGTAAATGGGCTTTAACTTCCTAGCAATCAAGAAAAAAAGCAAAATATTAACTGTTAACATAGTTTTCATTTAAAAAACACTAGTTTTATTAAAGAGTCTTTTTATCAGCAGTCTGCAGTATTAATCTTTATTTCCCATATGAACATCATGAGGGTTAATACATGGCTATTTCTTCAAAATGGCTAGTCCTTCCCATTTCTACTAATGTAGAAATTTTAGTCCCCATTATGAGATATTAAGATGTGACATCTGCTTTAACCTTTAAGTGGTGATTAGGTCTCTGCCCTCATGAACGGTTTAAGTCTATTCATGTGACTAGTAGATTAATGGGTTTCTTCAAGGGTGGGTCTGCTAAAAACACCAGCTCCTCTAGGTTTCTTAGGTTCTCCCCAATTTCTCCACTTGAGATGCCCCTCACTGCCTGGGAACTCTGCCAGCCAGAAGGTTGTCACCAGATGTGCCTCTTCAACCTTGAACTGGAACTGTGAAGCAATATAAGTCTCTTTTCTTTATAACTTACCCCTTCTGTATTGTTAAGTCATAAGCAATATAAACCGGAATACAGAAGACTAAATATGAAAAATCAGTGAATATGTGAATACAACTGAAATCAAAATCAGAGAAAAGGAAGAACAATGAATTCAATGATGATCTTGTAGTAAGATATTTAGTTGCTGGACCTTACAGTCACAATTTGTTTTATAGGGGTGTAGTTGAGCAGAGTAGAGTGATGTGGTTCTCTAGCAGTCCTTTTCCATGGAAGGAATCTTAGGGAACCTAGATTAAGAGGTGGTCACCATTTCCCTCCAACTTTTTCAGGTGCCAATCTTCTCAACTGCACATTGGCTGTAAAGATCCTAACATTTTCCAAGTACAAATAAAATGTAATTCCTACCTTTACTTGTCAATTACCAACACTTATTTACGTTTCTGAATCTTTGTTTCTGAGCTCAGTTCTGCTTCATGTTAGATAAAACATGTTTCCCAGATTTTACTTGTCCATTGATAGAAACAAGGCCACATGAACAGTAATATGTGTCTGGTTCACATTCCTAGCTACCTCCTCATTCTAATCAAATCTTCCTCATTTAATTTGGGTTACTGGGTGGTGTTTCCCATGTACACACAATAGTCTTCAAATTGGCTTGGCAGAGTGAGGCTTCCTCTGCTCTTAAAGCTTCGCGAATGACAACATCCTTATTCTGCCAAGAATGCTCTTACCAACCAATAAAGCCATGAGGGTTGATGAGGTGTCCTGATGCCATGACTGCGTGGCTCTGCTCAGTCGAATGCTTGCCTCACTCACAGGGTGAGCAAACCAAGGAGCAGAGCTGTACCCCAAGGAAATGCTGAGTTATGATCTCAAAGTCACACAGATTTTCAGTGTTTTCCAGTAGCCTCAGAGGTAAATCATGGGGTTAACTTGGAGGGTAACTGAAGCTACCTTCCTCTAACCCTCATTGCAAATTTTTCCCATGGTTGGGGAGGAATTGCTCATAGACCACAAATATATGCCGATTTGCTTCACTTAGATCAGCCCTTTCATAGAAGGCCTATGCTGCTGGATGGCTGAGGGACCCACTTAGGTGAGAAAAAAAAGGGATGGGCTGTAGTCAGTCTAGGGCTTTCTGGTCCTACTCGAAGTTTTTCTACTACCCTGAAAACAAAAAAGACATTAAAATGTTTTATGGAGTACAGACAATAGACAGATGTCATATTACATGATTAGACTTGCATTTTGAAATTAAATTACCTTGTGTCTTCTCAGGGAAAACAGACAGAAGATAGATCAAATAGAAGGTGGGGTAGGGTCAATCAAGGAACTTTTACAGCAGCAACAAAGGGGAGATGAGGAGATGAAAGAGGTGGAGAGAGTCAAGTATCTACTAGAAATGATTTGGTGATACATGGGTTTGCAAGACAGGAATGAGGAGAGTCACAGGTGACTGAATGGTCCAGTAAGTTGACCAAGAAAAATAACCTGGCTGGAAGTCTGGAATGAGGATGAAGATGGGGATTCAGAAAATATTAAACACATCTAAAAGATTCACTATTAAATTTAATATTGAATTAATCTAAATATTTAAATATCTAAAATAATAGATTGGGGAGAAAGCAAGAGTTTCAGAGAAGAGAGAAGAATTTTGCAAGGGAAATATTAGTCTATTGTTTACATGCATATTCTTTATGGAACTTAAATCTAAAACATACCTGTGGCTCCTTCAGGAGATGGCAATGAAAACAAAAGAGACCCTGGTCCAGGTGGAAGGCAAAAAATGTCCTCTGTCCTATCCCCACAACATGTGTATATGCTGTTCTGAGAAAGTGCAGATGAGTTTCCTTAGCTCAGGAAAAATTTTAGGTTTTTCAAGTTTGCTAATTAGATGACCTTGATCTGAATACCTGTCCTGGATTATATTGGTGAGGCAATGTAATCTTACAATACAGAAGAAGGGAGAAGAGAAAACATCTCCTATAAATACAAGAAAGACTTTCAGGTGTTTTGCAAGTACTTTTTCTATAAAGTAGGAAGTAAGATCATGTGTTAAGAATGATGCATAAAGGGATTGGGAGAGAGTGAAGGTGTTTGAAATATTACATAATTTTGTGTGAAATCCATGAACAAGCAAGCCATAGAAACACATGTATCTATTCCACTTGTGTAAACAATGAACATAACCTTAGTACCTCTTCCAAATTAGGACGCCAAAGTCAAAATCATTGTTGATATGGAATGAATGTCTGTGTTCTCCCAAAACACATATGTTGAAATCCTAACCCTCAGTGGAATGGGGTTAGGGACTGGGGTCTTTGGAAAGTTATGAGTAGGTCATGAGAGTTGAGTCCTCATAATGGGATTAGAACCATTCTAAGAAGAAATATAAGAGTGCTTGCTTTCTCTCTCTTCCCCATATGGGGATAAAATGAGAAGGCAACAGTTCTGCAAACCAGAAAGAAGCCTTCCCCAAACACCTCATCTGCTGCACCTTGATCCTGGACATCCAGCCATTTCCTTTTGCAGAACTGTTGAGTATTAAATGTTTATTGTGTAAGCCACCAGTTTGTGGTAATTTGTTATAGCATCCCAGACTGACAAAAATGATAGTAAACATATTTTCTAAATAACATGACACTAACTTTATTGAAAAATAAAAAATACACACTAAGAAGATCAGAGGTCCCAGCTATTAAATACCCATCTCCAGTGTCTTCTCTGATGAACAAAGATCGTGGCAAGGCTCTTCAAACTGCAGAACACATGTGGAAGTCAAACATAGTGCAACTGCAAATTCTCATACTATTATTACCATGATATTGCTATGGTAATCCAGAAGCAACATCTGAAAAAAACTGTGTCTAAGAAGAATTTAGCCAAGTTTTTCTGATTTATTGAGCATAAAGAATAAATACTTCCTCTAACGATGTTATATTAAGAAACCAAATAGCTGATGGTGGTGCATACCTGTAATCTCAAGGTCTCAGGATGCTGAGACAGGAGGATCACAAGTTCAAGGTCCTCCTCAACAATTTAGTGAGGTCCTAAGCAACGTAGTGAGATCCTGTCTCAAAATAAAAATAAAAAAAATAGAAAGGTCTGGGCATGTATCTCAGTAAAAAAATGACCCTGGATTAAATCCCCAGTTTTATACACACACACACACACACACACACATAATTTGAAAACTCGAGTGTATAGTCTATTTTCTGTGGCCACAAAGTTCTCCAAGCCTTATAATTGCTATTCTGAAAGACAAAATTACCACCTGAAAATATTATTTTTAAATCATCTTCACATGAACAAAGAAGATGAAATGTATATGTTACCTGATATTGTTAGTATTTCCTTTTGCAAGTTATAAGGTTGAAGCCTCCTGTTTTAAAGTTTTCTAAGTGTAAAAAACTCAGCATGCTCAGTTCTGATTCAGAGGGCTCAGGTTTCCCTATTGCTATGCATTCTCTTTATCCACTGCTGATTCAGGTCAATAGTTGTCAAAAGTAGGTGTTTACTTTAGTTCTTAACTTTGACCACTGACTGTATGTAGTAACATTTCATTTTTTTAAGCATATGCTAACACAAATTTTTCTATCCTTTGTTCACATCTACTATTCAGAAGTACATGTTGGAAATGCCTGAAATTGAGAATAAAGTTGAATGAATCTCTTGCTTATACGTCTGGACAACTTAATAGTAGTCCAGTGCTTGGAGCTCCAATTCCTTTATTCTTCCTATTATTCTTTCAACAAATATATCAAAAGCCAAAGAAAATAGAAGAATTGATTAGGCAATAATCAAGTGTTACTCTTGAGTTGAAGACTATATTTTTGAGATGTATCCATGTTACACACACTGGTGATACACTCATTGGTTGTATGAATATTATAGAGTTTCATCATTTTTCTTTTCATAACACATCTTCAAAGTCTGGCTTTCCCAAAAGAAGGTGGTCTGGTCATTTTTATGACACCTTTTTGTTAGACATATATTTTTGTTTATCAGAATAATTACCTAGGAGTAATGCCAGTGGGAATGTTGAGTAAGATTATCCAAACAATAATGAGAACATTGACAAAAATAATCAAAATTAACCTTTTCAGGACTTTCAAAATTAACCATAGACTTGAAACCACCTCTGGAATGTTTATTCAAAAACAAACCAAACAGACTTCACATCAGTAAAAGCAGAGCGCTTGATGACATTTTAACTTGCCATATCTACATTCTCTTCTCCCTGGCTCTGGGATAGTCTTAGAAACTAACAACCCCACATCAACATGAAAATCAGCCATTTAGGAGCCAACAGAGGAAGCCTGGTGTGTTCATAGCTCTTCAAAAACACCACTTTCAAGACACTCCCTTTATTTGGCCTATTTTTATAGTTTCCTAAAATCTCCCTTTTGTAGGCTTTGTCCCTTACCTATATCAGACCTTGCTCAGTGCAGGCAGACCCGGGATAGTTACTGAAAATAAGCAGCACTTACTAAATATAGGAGGTGACTGAGGAGATGATACAAGTTTGGGGTGGAGGTAAGAAGCTTACTAAGAAAAAGAAATCTGTTGTGTAAGCCGCAATCAGGAATATTGAAATTTCTGATGTATTCCTGAGAGTCAACAAGTTCACATGCATGTTTAAAGGTATATATGAGCACAACAAAGAGCTAAGAAAGACCTAAATTGTCATCTCTGGTTGACTTTGAGGCTCTGAAAAAGCAGAAAGTGAAAACTAAGAGAGAGTGGACAGCACATATCTGAGTTCTAAAGAGATGAACCAACATACATGAAGTTAAAAAATCCTGGGATACTGGTCCCAGGCACTTAAGGAAATCTTTGTCAAGTCATTAGCCAACCACAAAGGTAATCGGTCAGAGACTATCAGCAATAGGTCATCAAGAAACCAAGCTTTGCAAAACTTTTGAGGTGTGACTGAACAAACAAGAACAAATCCTAACAGAAGATCATATTTCCAGGATGGCCATACTACACCATTTAAGATATAGCTTTTTTAACAACGGCAACAAAACAATATTTAACACACAGGAATAAGTACTTATACATCAGATAAAGAGCACACAGTAGAAATTCTCCCTGAGGAACCCCAGAAATATTGGGCTTATTAGAAAATATTATGTATGAGCCATTTTAAATATGTTCAAAAAACTAAATATAAGCACATCTAAAGAACTAGAGAAAAATAAATGAATAATATTCTAAGTAGAGAATGTTAATAAAGATATAGAAATTGTAAAAAAGAACTACATAGAAATTCTAGAGATAATTCCAGAAATTAAAATTCACTAGAGTAGAAGCTCAACATAAAAGCTAACTTGACAAAAAAAAAAAAAAATGTGAGCTTAAAGACAGGTCAATTGAAATTATATAGTCTGAAAATCAGAGAGAAAAAAAAAACAATTAAAAATAAACAGAGCTTCAGAGACCTCTGAACTAACATCAACAATAATAAGTTGTGCATAAGGAGATTTCCAGAAGGAGAGGAAAGACAGAAGGAGCGTGAGTGATTTGAAGAAATCATAGCTACAAACTCCTCAAATTTGATGAAAAATATTATCTACATATACAAAAAAAAAAAAAAAAAAAACCTCAATCACTACCTAAGTGAAATAAATACAAAGAAATCCCCAGCTAAATACTGCATAATCCAATTGTTGAAAGAGAAATCAACAAAGGAGTGAGTCACCACATATAAAAAAAAATCAAGAAATCTACAGCTTATTTCTCACTGAAAACTATGAAAGTCAAGAGACAGTGAAATGATATATTCAAACTTCTGAAAGAAAGAAAGTGTTAAATTAAAAAAGAAAAAAGAAAAGAAAATGAAGTTCTTCGCCAGAAAAACTTTCCTTCATAAAGAAAAAGAAATCAATCCTTCAAACTTTACTGAGATTATTAATTCTTTAAATTAATGTCTTTCACCATATTGGGAATTTCTAGCTATTATTTCTTCAAGTAACTGATAAAGTATCTCTTTGTATTTTTACTTAACTAAAACTATACATTAACATGCATTTAAAAATTGTAATATAGTCTGCTAATACTTCAAAACACTAAGAATTCTTGTAAGGAGGGCTCTTGTGCTCCCATTTCACTAACAGAATAATCTGTAGAAGATAGTAGAAATTATCTTCTAGGATTACAAATAACTGTTGCAGATTTTAAGGAGGGCTTAAAAATTTGTTCTTATAAGTTAAACACTCACTAGGTAAAAGTGAACATTGGATTGAAGACAAAGAATTTAAAGGAAAGGAAAATATCCACATATCCTCTTTTTATTTTATATAATGAGAGTAGCAATATCACCATTGCCATGTTCCATGATTGTAAGATGCTGCTTTTTCCCTCTCGTCTCTTCTTCCTTCCTGTCTTTTGCATATCATTTATCTGAAAAGGATTCATCTCATGATATGTTTGCTGCAAACATAGTCATCATTACCTGTGTGTGTGCATCACACTATCCCTACCAGATGTCAGAGGTTTGGAAGAAATTTCTAGGACAATAATGGGACACACAGAAGACTCTGTATTATCAATGCTGTTACTCTGTCCTTGGTTTATGGAAGTTTACTATGATGTGAGTAGGGTTCAATGTCAATGCCACTGAGAAACCCATAGACTGAATAGCTTAATGGAAACTGTATTCAGAAAACTCAAAATTTTAAGAACACAATTTGTTCATTTATACCCTATGTTTTATGTATGAAAAGAGAAATATATGATGAATATTTTTAAACAAATAGCTTAAAGATTTTTTCCTGTAAGATAATTTTGAATTTTTAGATGATATTTTAGCTAGCAGCATTTTTGCTTTTAAAATGTGACATAAAATGATAGTATGTTTTTTGATCAATGGCATTTTAGATTTAATGAAGTGTGTATATTTGGAAACCATTACCCAGTCGGCATTTTCTAAGAGCATTATTAGGCAGTATATAAAGGATCCACCTGAACCAGGTATTTACATCATAAATAATATAATAAATTCTGAGAACATTAATTAAAATACTATCTCCAATTATTGTTTCTAAAATGTTACTTACTTTTATGAAAATTGCTTAATATACTCATGTCATATATTTCTTTTATATTAAAAAAAAAGCTTTTCCCCAAATGTAGCTATAGAATTGTGTAATTTTATAAGATGATGCAGAAGATAAAAAATAATGTAAAAAATTTTCAGGATCATGTAAGAAAATGTGGGGTTTTAAAATAGATATTATGTAATTCTCACCACAATTATTTCAATTGTACTATATCTTATAATTTTGAAAAAGTAAAATGATGAAAGATTTAAACTCATCAAATCTAAAATGTCAGTATTAGTCGTAAAAGAAATATCTTCATTTAGTAATATCTTAGCAAGGAAAAATAACCTTCAGCTCCAAGAGGTAGATTTAATGTCGTTAATGTAAGGTAAGTGACAAGAGTAACCTTTTAAAAATATGTGGATTAAATGTGTTCAGAAAGAATATTCCACAAAATGTTTATTGTTCACTGTTATGTTGATCAATTAATCCTTCCTCATTCATGGGGAAATCATCCAACAATCAAGCATCTTTCTGTCTTAATAACCATTGCATCAGAAAGCTCTAATTGTGTATAGAATTGCTGGAAAATATTCAAATGAAGTATAAATCACCTTTCTTAGTACCTGTTTCTTTTCATTTTCACTATTTAGAAACATACCACATCCAACTAGAATGTTCTGGAGAGACTGTTTTCATTTTAAAATGCTATTACTCCTGCTTTACTCATCTGGTAAATGAAAGTGAAGTATTAACTTCCAACTAGAGAAGTCTCTGTGTTCAAGGAGAGGTATGATGGATAATTTAGGGTAAAATTAACAAACAGAAAAGGAGTCATAATTGCACCCATTAGATTTGTGTTACTCCTGAGCACTTGCTTCACAGCTACCTACAAATCTCATCTCTAGAAGATAAACTGATCTCCTTCAAAACAAAATCACTGACCAAAGGCACTGGGATGACAAGAAAATGCTCTGGCAGTCTCCACTCTCTGGCAAAGGTCTAACTTTACATAACCACCATCTGAAAGCTTGACATCCAACTACTGCTTTATCATATGTGCTGTTTGCATCAGCTCAAGGGGGTAAGGAGGATAGTTTGCTTTTATGCTTATTGAGAGTTACTCCACTTGACTACTTTGCTCCTAACTCCTACTATTTGCTTTTGTTAAGGGATCCCAAATGTCTAAACACACACACACACAATAAATAAATAAATAAATAAATAAATAAATAAATAAAGGAAACCTCCTATCAAGGAAAGCAAGGCATTTCTCTAGCAGAGAAGTTAAGAAGGAGGGGAATGGTCACACAACTTGCAGCATCTTTTAACCAGGTCTTCTCACAGTGACATCATTGCTATGTGATTTTTAGGAACTGCAGATTTCATAACTAGCCATGTTCCTTACTATTTTTAAATCATAATATTTTTAAGCCAGATATACTCTTCTTTTTCTCCCACTAAATGCACACATAATACATACAAGCATCAATACAACCAAAAAATGAATAACAGAATATAAATTTTTAAGATGAATGATATTTATCCATAATTTTCATTCTATAAAATTGGACTGCAACAGATTCTGAGGAATTAGTTCTAAGCAAAACCATCATCTGATTTGGTTTCGAGAATGAAGAGAAATGCATTAAGAGTATCACTCTCATCATTTTTTTAATGTAACACATAGTCAAGATTAAGGAGAGTGAAATAAAAAAAAAAACTGAAGAAGTCAAAATATTAAAATACACTTAAAGTAAATATGTGACCCAAGGTGTCTGGAGATATCTTCCCCCCTCTTCCTGCTCATCTTTCTCTTACTTCTCTTTCTCTTACTTTCTTCCTCCTCCTCCTGCTCCTCTCTCTCTACCCCACTGCCATGGCTCTTTATCCCTGTCTTGTTCTGTGTATCTTATAGCTCAGACTCACAGGCTTCTGTTCCCAAAATCTTAAGAGGTAAATACTATTTTCCTCACCTGTACAAGTGAGCAAAAGGATGCAGAGTCATGAAACCCTCTGCAATGGGCCTCGTGTTTATTTGGGGGCAGGGTGGGATAAGCCCAGGTAGCGTGACTTGGGCACCAAGATGCTAACATGCATGATACCTTTCTCCCAGTGCCTCTCTGCTCATTTCCAGCCTTTGATGCTGTCACAGAACAATAGAGGGTGGGTTCCTGTCTCCAGTGTGGGAACCCCCCACATGAGCAGGACCATTCAGATGTGCTAGGTGGAGGCAGATGTCTGAGAAGAGCATCTCAGGAGAACCACCTTAGGGTGAAGAAGAAGGGTGCAGGAAAAGAGGAGTTTGAACAACTTTAGTCAATGACAAAATTTGCAATTTATCTTGACAATGATCGGTTGCAATTGGAAGATGTTTCCCTTTAAGAAGGAGATATTGAGTCTTTTAGGGAGGAAACAGCTTAGTAAAACCAAACCAAACCAAAGTGTCCTACAGAAGTGGAAATCAGTTTTGCATGTTTTCCTTCAGAAGCAGCCTGTCCCTGCTAGAGTCACTCACCTGTACTCAATGGGCCTTGAGAGCAGCTTGAGCCCTACTGGGGCTATAAAAGTTTAACTCAGAGGCCCTGGGAAAATGCTGGTAGAAGCTAGCTGGGAAAACCTCATCAGTATCAGATTCCTGATGGCAAATGCTATTTATAAATTTGTGTTTTTTTAAAAAAAATGGGAAAATAGAACACAAAATCTAAAGTTTGTAAAATAGCTTTAAGTTCCTACAGCAGACGTGGAGAGCGTTAGATTCATGAGGTGCCAGCATTGTTAGCATGGATCCTGTGTGTATGTGTATGTGAGCATAGTTATAGGCATTGGTTCATAAATCTGTCTTCCATTTTCCACCCATCTCTTTATTCATCCATCTATCCATCCATTCATTTTCTCTTTCTTCTTTTAAGTGATATTAACCTTACACATCCCTTATGAATTATCTAATCAAAGAAAACTTTGCAAATATATTCATTTTCTATCTGCATGAGAACAAGAAATTACCTGTTTGGAAAATTAAACTTTACTCAGGAAGAGTTCACAGGGCCCTTTGCTACATTTTGGATACAGTTTGATTGTGTCCCCCACAAAATTCATGGGATAGAAGCTTTCTCCCCACTGTGATAACATAGAGGTGGAGGATCTTTAATATGTGGGGTTTATGGCAAGGTAATATTTTGTTGCAGATGCTGCCTCAGAGGGAATTGGTGAGTTTCTCATGGTTGTCCTAGTAATTTCTATGAGAGCAAGTTGTTATAAAAAGAGCAAGACTGTCCACTGAATCTCTCTAGCTTCCTCTCTTGCAATGTGATGTCTTCCTCATGTGTTATCATCACTCAGACGCCATCTGTCATGAGACCCTCACCAGAGGCCAAACAAATGGGACAGCCCAAACTTACATTTTTGGCCTCCTTACCATGAGCTAACTAAACCTTCTTTCTTTATAAAGTATCCAACCTCAGGTATTTTATTACAGAAACAGAAGATAGACTAATGCACTCAAGTTCCTTTCTCCCTCAATGTTATTCACTGAAATACCAGTGATACTTGTTCATGTCCTCGTGTGTTTGATCCATGGACTTAAACTTTCCTGTTTCAGCCACTTCTATTTGAATGGAGATTTAAATGAGATTTCATTTCTGACCATGAAACTGTCATTCATTTCTATTACCATCCTCTCCTGTGTAGCTTTCCTCTGAGGTGCTGAGTGAAAGAAACCCTTCTCAGATGCCCATGAAACACCTGCATTCATATTACAGCCCCCTGCATCTCTTATTTGTCTGATGTCAAACTCACCACATATCAGGAAAGAAAACAAGATCCCTTCTTATCAGATTCTGTTCATTTCAGTGAAGCTTAATTCCTACCCTCCTATCCCATATTCTAAATTCTCTGGAATGTTCTATTGGTATTCTTAGCTTTTTTTTTTCATTTGAAGCTACAAAATTTCTTTCCACCAAGTCTGACCTTTGGAAATTGAAAGTATTTGACTTAACAAAAGTTTACTCAACTCTTATTTTTTAAATGCCCAATTAGGAGATCAAAAAACTCAAGAGATTAATATTTGTTCAGTACTTATGTGTTCTTTTACCTGAGGCGATAGAGTTTAACCTTATAATGTATATGTAATAGAGGAGAGAAGAAAAGTAAACATATTTTGGCATTTTATCAAAATATCATGCCACAAAAATATTTTGCCATGTGTCCCACCTTCTGCTCTGGGCCCACATCTCATTTGCATGCATTAATAGAGAAATAAACATTCTTCTATAAAATAATAAGGTGGGTCATTGATCTCAGAGTCAGTCCTCCATTCTTCAAGAACTTTACTTGACTGATTCCATCTTTCCTACACTGTCCTTCTCACTATTAACCATTTCTATAATCATGTGCATACTATACAATATTACTTTTTAAGACACAAATATACAAAATCCTTACTCCCTCTCCCCGCAAACCAGAATCACATATACAACTCCCTTCTTGGTAATTACATCTCATTTCTTAACCACTTCTACACCAAACATATCTGCACCTAGTGTTCTGGTATTTCCTTCCTAAACCAGATCCTCTTTTTATTCCCTCCACTCAGACATTGGCAATTCAATATTTTTTTTAGACACACAGGTGAAGAACTTTGACTCATTCATTGACTTCCCCCACATTTGGTTTACCAGCATATCACACAGGACATATCATCCCTCCCTTGGTCCATGCCACCACCATCCATTCTCCATTTCAGTAGGTTATATGGTAGTGATGGTGTTCTTCTCCTTTGTGCCCCCTGTATTCTGCTCTCAACACAACAGTCCAAATGAGCCTGTAGGATTGGAGGCCCAAACTCCATGGCGGTCCACAAGACCATCCATGGTCCAGCCTCATCTCCATTCTGAATTCAGCGGCTGCGTCCCCTGCCTCTGTTCTCCCATCCCACCTGGGCTCCCCTCCTCTTATTCTGCAGTGGCCTGTCTACTATTTTGTTAAAGTTCTCCACAAGGTTACAACAACAAACTCCTTCAACTCCTTGCAGTGTGAACTCACAACTTGCTCTACTCACAAGCCACCCCTTGGGAATACAAACCCTCCCTCACCCTAACTCCTGTATGGATTCTCTTACCTTGGTGTTCATCCATATGGCATGCCACTATCTTTTTTTAATTTGTTTTTCTTAGAGTCTGCCCCTTCAAACAGAATGCATGCTTCATGTACACAAAGGAAACACATTTTGAATCTTCTAAATTGAGAGGCATTATTGTTTAATATTTTAAGGCAGGGAATATTGTTTACTAAATATGTTTGTTTTATTGATATCAGCAATAAAGACATAAGGCCTAGCCAGGAGCAGTAGCTCATTCCTGTAACCCAGCTGCTAGGGAGGTTGAGGCAGGAGAATCGAGATTTCAAACTCAGCAAAAGCGAGGCACTAAGCAACTCAGTGAGACCCTGTCTCTAAAGAAAATACAAAATAGGGCTGGGGATGTGGCTCAGTAGTTGAGTGCCTCGGAGTTCAATCCTCCTCCCCGAAAAAGACATAAAGCTTTACTTAAATGAATAAATCATCTTCACTTTAGAACTATAAAGTCAAACAAATTATTTTAAATTTGCCTGCTGTTCTACAGACACCATATTCAATGAGATTTTAGCAGCAAAACACATGATTTTGATTCATGTTTTAGATACACCTGCTGTCTAATTTATAGTAGTGTATTTATAAATAGTTAACTTTATTTTTAAATCCACATTTTCTACAAACACTTCAGATTCTACTGCAATGGAAACATAGCTGAATTTAACATACATGCATCTAATTCACCACATAGCTACAATATCAAGATTTTTTTAAAAGAACCAAATTTAAAAAAAAGAAAAAGAAAAAGAAAAAACTCTTGAAAATCTCCTTTTAAGGTCAGCTAACCTACCAGGACAACAATGCTCAGGTATAAAACACTTTGCAGGGCTTCATCCTGATAGCTGACAATGCAGTTTCAAGATAAAACTTAGAGGAGCATGACAGCAGCTGTGGAGTCCTGGAATTTCTCCCCTTTCCTCTATGACACCTTGATAAGGCAATTATAGCATAATTACCTTAACAAGTGGCATTACAGGAAATTATTGTCATTCTCCTGTTAAAATAACACATAATCACCGGCAAGTGAATTATAGAATCCCCAATCAGCATCTCATTACCTACAGTTGGCTCTGAAATGAGTGCAATTGCTGGGCAATAACTGACAAGGCATTTGAAGGGAAAAAAAATGGGAAGGAGGACTGTCTGGAAAATCAACAGGAATACAACCAAGTTAACCCCCAATGATCGAATTTGCAGCGAAACAGAAACATTTACTGGTAGTTAAAAAGCCCTGCAAACCTGGCACCTTCTTTGTTTTCTATAAATGTTTGCTTCCCTTTCCTGCCATCTTGATTCTTTCCAAGACAGTTACATTCTTCGACAGAGCGGCAAGTCATGAAGCTGGGTTCTGTAAATGACACCATTCTCAATCACGTGTCACTACGATGAAAACATTTACTTAAGCCATTCACTTCTTGATAAAATAATTTGCTTCCAAATGCAGTTCGGTTTTAACAACAGCAAACACTATTATAAAATAAATCTTTATACCGCATTCGTGTACCTTAAGGCCTAACTTTTCATTCAGGATCTTAAGAAATGTGATTGACAGAAAATAACAGAGTCAAAGTTAGAAGATTCCAAGTTGCATTAATATCAATGGAGATGGGGACTGAGGAAGATGTCTGCATATGGCTGAGGTGTCCACCCAACCCCCAGATGGAGATTTAGTATTCCGTTATCTCAAGGCACAGTAAAGGAATTCTCCTTTTTTCCCAAAACTTAGGGTGTTCCGTGTCCTTTTGTCCACCCTCTCCCCTGACTCCAGATGATTTTGGCTACATAATTGTCAATATATGATATGCAAATAAATGCGGGTAGGGAGGAACCCCAGGATGCTACTGAGTGTTCACTACACCACCAGGTGAAATTAAGGTTTAACTTTTCACTACTATTTCATGACAAGTGGAGCCTTGAGTTTCACTTTTACCAAGAATGTGAACAAAATATGAATTAGAATTCACATCTAGTGGTGAGTGAAAGAAGCAACTGATTTTAAAAACAGGGGAAAAAAGAGGACAATCTTTCAGCCCCAACAAGTAGTTCACTCTGTGTGGGTGCTAATGTGATTAAAGTCAGCTAATATGACTAAAAATATAATAAGTAGAGTTGAGGATACTGTTGAGTTGTGGAGTGTTTTTCTAGCATGCATGAGGTCTTGGGTTCAATGCCTAGCACCAGAGAAAGAAAAAAAAAAGTAGAAAGAAAGAAAGAGAAAATATAACTTAGAGAATCACTTATGGGTTTATGGCACCTGATATTTTCAATGCCCCCCTTCCCCTTTTTACAGAGACCTCTCCTTGTATTAAATCCACTAGTTTAAATTCTCTAATTGGTGGGCAACCTCTGTGACTATGCCACACAGTCTACTTCAGGCTACCAGGGTGAGGAAGAGAGGTCATGCTTATGCAAGCTACTATCATAAATAATAACCACAAAGAATGCTGACAGAATGCTGAACTGGGTAAACTGTCAACACAGATTCTAAATGTACAAAGACCACAGGATGGAGAGAAAGGGTGACACCAGCCCAGGCACCCTGACTGAGACATGGAGGTTTGTCACATCTCAAGTTCCCCACTATTTCCAAAATGCAATTATGTTTTTGATGTTATAGCACTTAATAGTTGGAAATTTTAAAATAAAATTTTAACAAACAAAATGAGAAAAAAGTACCTGTCCTAAGTCTATGTGCCATTTGTACAAAAATAATTGCCAAGCTGGGCATGGTGGCATACACCTGTAATCCCAGCAACTAAAGAGGGAGGCTGAGTCAGGAGGATGGTGAGTTCAAGGTCAGCCTCACCAATTTAGCAGGACCCTAAGCAATTCAATGAGACCCTGTCTGTAAATAAAATATAAAAAAGGGATGGGGGTGTCATTTAGTGGTTAAGCACCGCTGGGTTCAATACCCAGTACAAAAAATAAAAGCAGTTTGCAATGTCAAAGAGTCTGCCCTTTAGAGAAGGTCATAAAATTGACTAAGAATGTGATCAAACCCTCAGAGAAGTAAAATTTAGATTATTTCAGCCAAGTGCTATTAAAAAAAAAACATTATTCATTTTTAACCTCCTATATGAAACAAGACCTGGGAGACTATATTCCTTTTTATTCCATTAACTAGCATCCAAAAATTAAGGTAGACAGACATTTGAAATTTGTGAGCAAAGTCATTGTACTGGTCGTCTCTGTAAGCTTGAACGCAACCTTAGTAGAGATCACTGCCCTTTCTTTAATATTAGGCTGGTCCATCTTGGATAAAGGGGCTGATTTTACCCTCAGGCTAGACCTTCTGGTCTTAAGTATTTTTTATTGTATAAATAGGACATAGATATAGAATATGTATTTTTATCCTTTCTGTATTTGTTGAAATTTCACTTAGCTGGGTACAGGGGCATTTGCCTCTAATTCCTGCAACTTCACAGGGTGAGGCAGAAGGATAGCAGGTTCAAGGCCAGCCTGGGAAATTTAGAAAGACCCTGTTTCAAAATAAAAAATAAAATAAAAAGGGCTGGGTTGTAGGTCAGCGTTAAAGTGTTTCAGGGCTCATCACCAGTACCTAAATAATAATAACATAAAATTATCAACATCAAAATACTAATTTTAATAAATAAAATTCGACTTACATTTTTTCAGATAAAAAGTTCTATGATATCGAGAAGATGATCATGTTTGGCAACTACTGGAAAGAATGAGACATGGCATACTACCACCTCGCTAGTCAGGTGCCCCAGGCTGGGTATCAGGCTTTCTCTCCATCCTTTCTGTGATATTTTTCCAAGATCTACTATGACAGTTCACTGAATTCATCATTCTGTCAGCATTTTTTGTTCTTATTATTTATGACAGTAATGCATATAAATGCCACCTCACTATTTACTATGGTGGCTTTCATATCTCACCACTATGCAATCCAGGGTGGTTTTCCTTTTCCTTCATTTATTTATCCATCAAACATCCATTGCATTTCTTAAGTTCCTACTGTATTTGATGCAGCCTTGGTAGTGAGGGTGAAGAAATATAAAAATGTTTGCCTTGGAGCAATTTCATAGGACATGAGCTCAAAAAAATGCAATGAACCTTTGAATGAAACGTGAATAACAAGTTTTGAAAATTATAATAACCAACAATTTCATATTTTTGCTTTCTGTGCAAATTGTATTATGCATACCTTCCTTTTGATTCTTCTCTTTGTTCCTATCCTCATAACTCTTTATTCACTAAGTTCTATATTAAATGGAAAACAGGAGGGTTCAAACTATATGTCACTCAGAATGGATTCATCCTTGACAACTGTTAGCTTCAGGCAAGCTTTGGCTTTGAAAATAGGTAAAACAGTGGTTGCTATAAAAAAAAACAACATGGGGGACTATAAGCACAGAGCCGTTTTCATAGAGAAGATAAATTTATTATAGAAGTTGATTAATTTAAAGGACTTTGGGCAAAAGATACTAACTTGGGAATTATATTCATGTAAATAGTAACAGAAGTCATTGGAATGTGAAGTCTTTATGGGAAGAAGGGGAAGAGAAAAGGACCAAGACAAAACATTGAGGCAACCATGTTTAAAGAGTAAAAAGAATTAGAGGCTCCAACAAGTGCTACAGAGAGGTCAGCACGGACTAGCCTGGAAAAATGTTGGATTTAACAACCAGAAAGATATTTGCAACTTTGAAAATAGAAATGAAGGTGAGGGTCAGGCTCAGGGAATGACAGTCAGAACAGAAACAAATTCAGAAAAAAAGGAATTTGTCAAGTTTTTAGTTTTCAGTCGTCTTTATTCATTTAGAAATACTATGCAACGGTTTTTCCCATGTTGTTAATTTTCTAATTTTGCTTCTATAGTGCCCTCAGCTCTTGAGATGAGAGGGTAGAAGCAAGACTCACCTCATTATCAACTTTGCACACTAGGTTGCATATTAGAATAGCATAGGAATAAAATATCTTGCTGCTAAATTTTAGAACTATTGCTTATCACTATTTCAATAGCTAATATTACTATTACATATGATAATTTGACGAATTCACTTTTTCTTTCTCAGAAGTTTTATGTCTTTTGGTTAATACATTTTCATTTTATAAATAACACTTCACAGAGCATGATTGTAAATGCAATCCTGAATATGCCGTGGGATTTGGTTAGTTGTTATTTTATTTAGTGATTTCCCATCCATCTGTGTAATTAAAATTGTGATGTATTTTTTCTATTTACTCTTTGAGAGATTATGATATCAGGATTAAACTAATTCCACAAAATAAATTGGAAATCTTCTCCAGTTTTTTTTTTTTTAGTGATCTGTTGCAGTTTCTATCGTGTGGAAATTACAATTTCTTAAGATTGAAAACAACAATAACCTGTTGCCGCAACACGAAAGAAATTTTCAATATAGAGCCATTCGTAGAAAGAATTTTGACTTTGTTTTTCAAAATTTTCATGGTTTATTTTTTTCAAATTTTATATTTCTTGTAAAAATGCTGTATTCATGTTTTCTAAGAAAAAAAATGTATTTCACAGGAGTTGAAATAAGCATAGAGTTAAACATTAAATGCATTTAAATAGTATCTTGGGATATTGCTTCTATGAATCAACTTATAAACAGGAAAAATTCAACTCAGTCCTTACTTTTACCTGTAAGCTATCATTTTTTAAGAGAAGCAGGATGTTTTAATGTTAAGAATACGGACAGAAAACCTAGACGCCTTAGGTTTAAACACAGGTGCATCTCTACGATCAGCATTCTCAAATTCCCTATGCCTCAGTTTCCTCATCCATAAAACAGGGCAATAACAGCAACTGGATTAGAAGACTGTGATGAGGACTAAATTCATTAATTCACATGTAATTTCTTAGAATCAGTACCTGACATATATTAAACCTTCCGATACATATGAATTATCATTTCTATCAACACAGCATGAACTAGCCTTATGATAATATTTCCCAGCTAAACTTGAGTCTGAGCACTGCACGTGCCTTGTAGATATGCGTACATGTGGATTCTCATCAAAATGATATTTTACAGGTTATTTCCAAAAAAAAGAAAATTTATAAAAAGTATTTTTAAAGTAATAGTAGTGATGGAAAGTCTAAGTTCCCAAAATGACTCTTGTGAAGGTCATCGTCTAAACTTGTATGTCTGCATTGTTTTTTTTACCAGTTTAAATAATTATCTGATTAGGCTATAAATTATTCCCTGTGCTTTTGAAGTCTCTCAATGAGTTCTATTTGGCTCTTATACTTGGTCACAAATTTGAAGGCCAAATCCTTTCTTAAACTGTACCAAGACAGTACAAAGACCTCTCTTACTTCTGCTGGAAGAGGTCCTTTTCATGTTGCCTGACTGTCACTTCACTCCTGTCAGAACCTTTACATGTGAAGGCCCCATTGTCATGTATCATCACATACAAAGCAAACTCTTGCTTTCTAAATATTCAACTTCACAGATGCCTGTCCCACTGCAGAGGGAAAGATTGAAGAAGGGAAGTGTCGCGACCCCTCGCCGGCAAGGGAAAACACGACACAGGATTCTTCTTTCAGCAGTTTATTCAGGCCTTGATTCAAGTATCATCTTCTAGCGACCCCCCGCCGAGCGCCCAAGCACAGCCTAATAAAGCCTCCCGCATACCAATCCCAAGCTGCCACGTGGATCTCTCTCATAGGGTGGTAAGGGATTGCGTGCCAACTCTCCAAAAAAGGAGTTGTTTATCACAGGCCACAGTGGAAGCCGGCGCCATCTTCTAATGGCGGCCACGGTCTATAAGAATGGCTTACCACAGTCCCCCCTTCTATTTTATAAAACAATGCAGGCGAAAGTAGAGGTCCTATCCCACTGTGCAGAAGTGGCTGCAGTGTATGGTTTAGTCCTAAGGAGGGCCCTTCCCTAGACCTGGTCCCATATCAGCCGACGCCTTTTTTCGTAGGGCGGGGCGTGGACGTCAAACCCGCATGCAATAGGACATGCTTTCCTTGAGGTCCGTTGAGGGATCACTCAAGTGCAGTGCCTTGCCTCGCATCCTGCATCGTGATGACGGTGAAAAAGAAAGGGGATTTTACAAGTAGCCGGTCAGTGACTATGAGGTTGGAAGTGGCAACACCATCCCTCAGCCCCTGAGAAAACGAAGGGTCCAAAGCATAAAGTGCAGCACCAGCATGGAAGCCCATCTGCGTGCAATGGCAACAAGGCCTGCAGAGTGCATGGGCCTTCCAAAACTGGGAAGGCAGGAAGAGGAGGGCATGCCAAACCCAGTGCAATGTCAAAGATGACTTGGGGTACAATGGCCAAAACCCAGGAAATTATTGCTTAAGTTGCACAAGCCAAACTTGTGGAGAGATACCATTCTCTAGGGCTGCAAAAGCCTGGACGATCATAGCCTTTTCTTGGCTATGGCGAGCTCTTAGGCGACAGAAAAGCCACAGACAAAGGACAATCCCAAAACAACATATCGCTCCAAAAATGCCTACTCCCACCCATTCCTTAAAGAAAGAAAAGGCAGAAGACAGCCAATTCGTAAATTGGCCCAATGTCACAGGGTCCACACGAGTGTTGTTCAACATGGCAATTTGTGTCAGTTGGGTCTGGATCAACTTCTCTGCTTCCATGGACCAGTTTCCGGCCAGGTACTGTCCAATGATTTGAGAGGTATTTCTGGAATCATTAAATCTGAGAGATGTTATACATAGATGTGCACGATGATCAACACAACCCAAATGTACTAGGTCTGACAATTCCTCAATCTGAGCTTGGAGGAGATCCACCCTTTGATTAACGGCCAAAATTCCTGATAAAATATGTTGATTGATTTTACTTTGAGACTCTAAAATGCTGGAAGTTTGTTGGATGACCTGATTAACCGTGGCCGCAGTCTGCACTTGACTAGCCATGGCCACTCCAGCAGTAACTGCTGCAGCAGCAGATATTGCAACCGCTGTTACAATAGCTGCCATGATTCCAAAATCCCTACGGCTCCTGAGCACCTCAATAATAGGGAAGGAGTCCGGATCCGCAGTAACCGGAATCGGGACGAAAGTCGGGACCTTCATAACAATTGCCGTGCTCCAGGATCCATTCCAACACTCAGACAAGACACATGTACAATTAGAACAGTCAATCATTTCTGATCCTGTAGTATTGGTATCATTGGTCAAAAGGAACAGAAACGGAGA
Organism: Marmota monax; assembly: GCF_021218885.2. Taxonomy (NCBI): domain Eukaryota; kingdom Metazoa; phylum Chordata; class Mammalia; order Rodentia; family Sciuridae; genus Marmota; species Marmota monax. The sequence goes on along the minus strand of NW_026695217.1, from coordinate 482,659 downwards.
ATGAAGACAGACTGCTGCAGAGGGCAGTGTAGCATTGGACACCTGAGAATTGTATGAAATGTTTTTAAGCCTCCTACCATTATCAGTGTCCTGTACAGAGCCAGACACATTAAACAGCCAACTCTGGACTCCTCTCAATTGAGCCAGAGCAGAGACATCGGCTGTGGCCCCCTTTTCATTGGAAATCAACCATTGAAACCAAGACCAACCCTCTCCTATAGAGGAATTATTGTTGGAAGAATTATACAAGTACCTTTTGAGAGAGGGGGAAAGGGAAAAACCTTTGGCGACCTGATGTTTCTCCCAAGAGTGATCTTAACAAGGTGTAAATGTAGGAGGGAAGCCATACTCAGGGGTGCAATAAGGAGAAGCCTTAAAATGAGTGGCATTAGAGGTCTCATTAGAAGGAGACAACGGAATTAACACCTGGGAAGTAATGGCCAAAGTGGTTATATTTAACTCAGATGTATTTGTCGGGACTCTTCTTGTCAGGCGTTCTGGAACCCACACCAGCTCCGTCCGGTCCCAGCCCCCAGCGGCGCTCCGCTTTCTCCGCAGCGTGAGCCTGCTCCGCAGCAGTGCAGGCAGGTCCTTCAGCCGCGGCCGCAGCGACGCCGGCGGCTGCTCGCGCTCCTGCTTGCGGGTGCTGGGACTGCGGCGCAGAGCGCTGTCCGCCGCCGCCACTGCCGCGGCCAGGGCCAGGTTCTCGCACGGCGGCTGCATCTTGACTGAGCCCACCGCCATCCTCATGCCCAGACCGCGGCCGCGGCCCCGGCAGCTTCTCTCAAAAACATCTGCAAAGTGCTCTGCTTTACCTTAAGTCCTTTTGAATGTAGCAACCCATCTAGGGCCAACAAAATTGGGCTTGAAGAGGTAGCGCCCATAATGTTTTTAGAGCTATAAAGAAAGTGAAAGTACAAAAGTCCCCGCTCTCTTCCTTTTACAGGGGAGCGTCCTTTTTCCCGCTCTCTCTCTATTTACAGAGAGAGCGCCCCGCTATTTGCTAGCGGATTCCCACTTTACCTGGGAACTTACCGGTGCACCACCCTGACTGCTGAAAGTTCTGGATCCTGGGTTCGAGGAATATAATTCCCCGCCGGGCCACCAATTGTCGCGACCCCTCGCCGGCAAGGGAAAACACGACACAGGATTCTTCTTTCAGCAGTTTATTCAGGCCTTGATTCAAGTATCATCTTCTAGCGACCCCCCCGCCGAGCGCCCAAGCACAGCCTAATAAAGCCTCCCGCATACCAATCCCAAGCTGCCACGTGGATCTCTCTCATAGGGTGGTAAGGGATTGCACGCCAACTCTCCAAAAAAGGAGTTGTTTATCACAGGCCACAGTGGAAGCCGGCGCCATCTTCTAATGGCGGCCACGGTCTATAAGAATGGCTTACCACAGGGAAGTGTGGGAAGTGGCAAGAAGCATAATATGGAGCTGGAATTATGAGAAGTCACCTGAGAAGCTTTCAGAGTTGAACGTCTGATGAAAGGACCCGGGTAATAACAATACAACAAAGGTAAATTAATATGGCTACCCATCATTCCAAACCCTACCCAAAGCCAAAGGGGAAAAAAAAATCAAGTTGGAACAAGTTTAAACAACAAAAACCTAAGGGCTTAGCCACAGGATAGGAGTTTACACTCTGATTCTTAAAAGCATCAAAGGGAAATGATATAATAGGATCGCATGAAACTGAGTGCAGGCTCTTCTGCAGATTCGTAATGTAAGTAAATAATCATTTAAAAAGCTTTCCTATCAACTGTGTTAGTCAGCTTTCTGATACTATAAGAAAACACCTGTTATAATGAATTTATGAAGAAAAAAAGGTTCATTTTGGCTCACAGTTCTGGACATGTCATTTCATGATCAGTTGGACTCATTGCTTTTAGGCCCGTAGCAAGGCCACATGCCAAGGTGGGAGCATGTGGCAGAGTAAAACCATTCACCTCAGGACTGAGAAGCAAAGGAGAGAAAAAGAAAGGGTCCAGGGTCCCACAGTCCCCTTCAAGGAGAACCCTGAGTGACCTCATACCTCCCACTAGGCCCCACCTCTTAAAGGTTCCACCACCTCGCTGTAACATCACTCAGGGGAACAAGCCTTCCACACATGAGTCAGTAGGGGACTTTCTATGTCCAAACCACAGCACCAACTGTGCTTACAGAAGAGAGCCAGCATTACAATATTTGAACACCAACCTCTCAAAGAGAACTTCAAACGTTAGGTCTTAGCAGATAACAAAAATGGATTGGTACATATTGGAGTCCACACAGAGGCAGAAGTCATTTGCAAATAGACATTTGCAAAGAAGCCAACTTTTGTTTTTGATCTCAATGTATCCTGCTTGACTTCCGACATTACACTAAATCATTGATGTTCCAGGCAACTAAGCGCCAAAGAAAAGGATTTTTATTCTTGGAAATCTGAGTAAAGTGTTTCTGTTTTCATCAATTCCCATATAAAAACAACTGGCCTTGGGGCAGAGGTGAACAAATATCCAGCCCGTTAACGTGGATTAATTAGGAATTTAGTTTTCTGGAAAGGTCCACAAAGTCCTATACATGCTTTCATAGTGAACAGTTGGTGAATTATATTTTATGATTCAGCAGCACCAAAGCAGTACCTTCCAGGATGTGTCTGACATCTACAAACAGCTTCTGGAAGGAGGAGACTTCAAATCGAACTCTGAGGCTGGTAGAACAAGCTGTTTGTTTTGTAACTAGCTTTATTGATATAAAATGCTCAATGTAATCCGTGTAAGCTTGAATAATGGAGACTTTAGAGGTTCATTTTTCTTTCTTAAGACTTATGCACCAAACCAGCCCACCCATACGTGCCCAGCCAGAAGCAGCCATGCCTGAACGTCGCACCCACTGGAGACCACACTCTCTACCATAGTGCCTTCAGATTCTCTCCACTTGACTTACCCCTGAAAAGGAAGTAGGCCTCATCTGTGCAGGACTTGGGAGCAGAAAGGGGGCACACACAGCTTGGCAGTGCTCCCTCCCCTATCTATTTGCACCCGACTGTCTAACAGGACACATATACTCTGCTCCACTCTTATTAAAGGCTCAGGTTTCTAGCTCTGCATGTGGCTGGGTGGACACATCTTCTTGATTCCCAAGTTCAGGAGCAAAACCATGGAGTTAAGAGGCTACAATTCTTTCCCCTCTCCCAAAATAGCACACATCATTGTTAATGTGGCTTAGTCTTGACTCCTTCTTATCCTTTTTCTAATAACTCTAAGTTTAGGTGAGAGAGGGGTGGCTATTTGTGAGCCCCTCAAACTGTCACCACATGCACTAGAGATATCTATTAGAGATTTCCTCTTCAAATCTAATCTCATCCTTAGGAATGTTCTATTAGAAAGAGATTGCATCCCTTGTTGAAATAAAATGAATATTTTGTGTGAGAAGTGAGGGAGCAGACCCTTCCGGATATTTCTGGTATTTATTTATCTTCCTTTTTCAAGTCTTCCCATTTTGAATCCCTCTTCACTAAGGATATATAACCCTCCTTTCTTCTGTTTCCTTTACAGCAAATCAAGCAAACTCTCCAATTAGAAAAGAAATCATGCAAAATCAACAAATGGAAATTTATGGGAAGAAAAAAGATCAAGATAATACAATGGCTGTGATGTATACATTTGGCCTGACAGAAATTTTGCTTTAGGCTTCAGGGAGTATCATATATTTGGGGAGAATTTTTAGCATTATTTTCCTTCTGTACCAGCTGTACCCATACATAGAGATCTTCCTCCTGTCAAAAGCCATCTCTTGGATATTCAAGACCTTTCTTTATGTGGAGGGGAAAAATATGCCTATATGTACTTTAATTTATTTGTCTTATTGAAGTTACAGTGAACTGTAATCACAAAAGTAAGGATGAAGACTAAGAATAAAGATTTGAATAGCATATAAAACAGTTGCTAAAATACCTGTGTGTGTGTGCGTGCGTGTGTGTGTGTAAAATCCCCTTCTTTTGCCAAAAAAAAAAAAAGGCAAAATTCTGAAAGGAACATTTCAATTGTGGAAACAAATGCCTGCGACACTCCAATCCTGAAACTTGTTCACCCACTGAGCTCTCTCCAGTACCCACACATGGATATCCGGTCCTACCGTGGGAGGTTGTTAGGAACTGATACTTACTAACATAAGGCTTTCACTTCCCAGTCATTGAATCTTGATGACTTTCATTGAAGGGAAAACTCATAAAATCATGTTATTTATACACCAATAATCAAGTGGTGTCATATATTGTTAAAAAATCATAAAATGTCCTAAGCTTTTGAAAACATGTTTGGCTAAACAAAATTTAATACTTTTATTAAATAAGCTTGGATGAGAAGAAAATTTAAATGGAGATAGGATTGGGGAGAATATAAACAGTGATTATAGAGGACTGGATCATGCTTCAACATAGACAGAGAAGGTGAGTCTCTTCTAACCCAATGCCCTGCATCTTGGAGAGCTACTACTGTAGGAAGAAAATCACAACATCCCAACCGTCTCTGCAAACCAAGGAAGCCTGCATTCGTTGCTAGTAAGTACCATGGCTCCCCGCTGCTCCAGGGACTGGGCCCATGGGGTACACACTTCCTAGAGTCTGTCTGGAAAGTCTGGTAATACAGCTTGGAAATGCAGGGACTTAAACACTCTAGAGAGAAGAGAACCTGGGGGTGAGGGAGAGACTACAGCTCAAAGTGTTCTTTCTTTTCACCAGATGGATTGTCCCAAAATGTTGCAGTTTGTGACTGTTTCATATGATTTTATTTGAAGATGTCCCATGAGCCTGAGCAAACGGCTCTTGGGACACAGTGGTGGCCAGCCTGGCCAGACACCCCTTGTTTGTTCTTCAGGCTTACTGGTGTCTCTTCTCTTATTCTGTTACTCTTGAGTGCCTCAGTTTACACTACCAATGAAAGTACTAGCATGTATTTGCCTCATGTTCTATTTTCTAGAAAACCCAGGGTTATGGTTTGGATACAAGGTGTCCCCCCAAAGCTCCTGTGCAAATGCAGGAATGTTTGAAGGTGCCTTGATTGGATTGTGAGAGCTATAACCTAATCACCCCATCCTAGTTTGAAAGGACTAAATGAGCAGAGCATGGCTCGAGGAAGTAGGTTCCTGGGGACTTGCCCTGGCAGGGTTTATTTTCTCCTATGGCCTCTTTCCCTCTCTCTTTCTTTCTGCTTCTTCTTAGCCATATCCTGATCTGATTTGCTCTATCACCCTCTTCCACCATGATGTTCTGTCTCACCTTGGACCCAGAGCAATGGCTTCAGCTGACCATCAACAGAATCTCTGAAACCACGAGCCAAAATAAACTTTTCTTCTTCTAAGTTGTTCTTGTCAGGTGTTTTGGTTACAGTGATGAAGAGCTGACCTAACACAGCCAGTCTAAGAAAGATTCTCTCCACTTGACTTACCCCTGAAAAGGAAGTGGGCCTTATCTGTGCAGGATTTGGGAGAAGAAAGGGGGCACACACAGCTCTGCTTCTTCAAAGTTTTATTCTTCAAAGAAAAGAAAAGAAAAATCTTTTGAGAAGTTATGTGAAATTATTCTAAAAGACTTACTTGTTAAATGGAATATTAAAATTTGTGCTTCAGAATTTATGAAGTTGTTCTCATAATATGGGACTTTGAAAAGACATATGAATCATTCAAGTACTTTATTAGCCTATTGTTATCTGTGATGAGCCAATATTTACCATATAATTATTTACACCTTTGCTAATAATATGGGAACTAATAAAAAATCTGTGTGGGCAGAGTAATTGCACTGGGTCACCTTGGGATAATTTTGCAAGGTGGCCTCCAGCAGGTGTTCATTTCATCTGATTTTTATCATTTTTCTTATGTCTGTTACATTTCATCAGAGCATAGTAATTATGTAAGATAGCAAGTGAATTCTAAAGAATATCATAAAATGATAATCACAGGCTTGGTGAACATATGAATAAGATACTAGACCTCTATTTTCATGGTGTAATAAATAAATACCTTGGAACTAGTTTTTGTAAGAAATGGAACAAAGACATTGGCAAATGTTAAATATATGACACACATAAAACAGAACAAATTTTATTATATTGCTAAGTTGAAAATTGAGTTGCTCTTTTCATCAACATAAAACCATTAGATTCTACAATTTATTTATCTGAGATTTGGGGAAAAATGTTTTCCCTAGGTTTGATTTAAAATTATCAACTATAATTCTGTAAGTACTTTTTATTATCCTTCTTCCTATGCCAAATATAATTTATTTCTGGGAAATGATAATTGGGAGATGGCCTTAAAAATACCTGATATAAACACTTTTGCATTGTATTTCAGACTCAATATTTGTTATTATATTGCCAGAAACATCTTTATGATAACATAAAAGATTTTCCTTTTATAATATAATTAGTCTTTAATTAAATTTTGTTTTATTTTTAAGATGAGTTGTTTTTCAGTGCTTAAAGTGAAGTTTTTTCTTGTTTTTGTTTTTGTTTTTTTTACTTTATCAAGGTTTAGATGGGTAGGGTTCTCCAAAATTTCCTAAAGCAGGGATGTTCAGAAGTAAAGGAATTCAATTGTGAGAGCTGTAACCTAATCAGTTCATCCTAGTTTTAATGAACTGACCAGGTAGTAATTGTAGGCAACTGGGGCATGGTTGCAGGGGGTGGGACAATGTGGGACATACTCTGAAAGGTACATCTTCCAGGTGGCCTACTCTTTTCCTCTCTCCACTTCCTGTCCCTACCACAAGATAAGTAGATTTCCTCTGCTGGGCCTTTCAATCATGATGTGTTTCCTGACTTTGGGTGCAGAGCAATGGAGGAGTAGGCTATCTATTAACCAAAACCTCTGAAACTGTGAGCCACAAATGAACTCTTCCTCCTCTAATTTTTCCTTGTTGGATATTTTGGTCACAGCAATGTAAATACTAACTAAAACAGAAATTGGCACCAAGAAGTGGAATCATTGCTGTGACTAACATGACCACATGGTTCAAAAGTATTTGCTGCTGGTTTGTGAGAGGAATTATAAAAAATTTAGAAATGGAGGCTGGAAAGGTTTATAGAACGCTGTAAGTGGAGCTTAATGGGCAATTCTGGCAGAAGCTCAGAAAACCAGAATGGTGATTCCAATGTAAACTATGCTTCTGAAATTTCAGAGGGAAATGAGAACTCTATTGGGATTGGAACTACAGACCACTCACATTGTATTCTGGCAAAGATCTTGGCTTCATTTGCTCTTGTCCTGAGTCTTAGTGTGATGCTGAACTTAAAAATGATAGACTAATTGATATGGTGAAATAAATTTCAAGGTAGCACAGCATTTGGGCAGTGACATGGCTTTTTGTTTGGCAGCTTTTAGCAAGATTCAATGTGAAAAAAGAAAATGGAACAGAAAGCAGACAAAAATAATTTTAAAAGGTGTAGTTTGGCCATAAAAGTGCATGTAAAGCTGGGGCTTGCTGAATAGATTACAGCTCCTAAAGACATGCTAAGTACTTTGCACAGAGAAATAAGAAAGATGCCTTGAAGGCATCTCAGGAATTTGCTAAACCAAACCCACTACAGTCTCAATGATAAGGAAGAGAAAAACCTTTTGAGAACATATCTTGGGGATGCCCTGCTCACACAGCATAGTATAAAAAGTTGTTTCAGCTTGCTGAGCCACAGACACTTAGAGGTTTCTGGAACTGTGATTCTATGGGTCCCAGATATGGCGTGAGCTGTTAGCAAACCTTGGCATCATCCACATGATGCTGATTCTGTAGGAATACAGCATGCTCAAGTTAAGGGGTCACGGAGGTTTCTACTGAGATTTCAAAGGAAGGACTGGTAGGCAAGGCATAGTGTAGCAAGGTCAGAGTCCCTGAAGGCTACCTCTGAGAGGGCAATACATTAAGCTATGAAGATATAGTTAAAGTTGGAGTGAAGACCCCAGAAATTAAGAGATGCCAATGAAATGGATTGTCTGCTGAGAAGAGCTGCTGATTTTGGAGAGAGCCAGGCTAAAAAGAACTCATGGGTGTGTTTCAGTTGTTGATGGCCAAAGGGGTAGGAATGCTAAGCTCTTTGGAAATAATATCTCATCACCAGGTGTCCAGGATGCTATACACAGAGTTACAGGCCAAGTTAAAGGACTAGTTCAGTTGGGTCTCAGTCTTGCTTTGCCTCCATCCTTTTTCTATATGCTCCTGTACCCCCATTTTGAAATGGTACTGTTTAGTCTTTGCCACTGTATACTACATATATATAATGATTGACTTTTTATAGGAGCTTACAGCCAAGAGTTTGCCTTGACTCTCAGAGAAGACTTTGAAATTATACTTGGGACAAAACTAAGACTCTTAAGACAATGGGATGCTTAGTCATGGAGAAAATGGATTTTTCACTGTGGGATAGACAGTGAGTTTTTGTGGGGCAGGGGCAGAAAGTTATGGTTCGAATGTGAGGTATCCCTGAGAAGTTCCTGTGTTAATGCAGGGATGCTCAGAGGTGGGATGGTTGGATTGTGAGAGCCGTTCATCTGAGTTTTAATGAATTGACTTAAGTGGTAACTCTGTGCAACTGGGGTATGTCTGGAGGAGGTAGGTCACTGGGGGACATCCCTTGAATAGTACATCTTCCCTGTAGCCCTTCCCCACTCTGCTTCCTGACCCCGCTATGAGTGAGCAGGTTTCCACCACCAGGCCCTTCTACCATGATGTGCTTCTTCTCCTTGGGCCCAAAGCAATGGGGTCGGCCATCTATGAACTGAAACCTCTGACACCATGAACCTCAAAGAAACCTTTCCTCCTCTAAGTTGTTCTGGTAACAGCAAAGCAAAAGCTGACTAAAACAATGTTGAGCCATGTTTTGGTAGTAGAGTAAAACAGGATGATTGTATAGAACATAATTTGAGCTTCTTAGGTATGATTTTCACTTAGAGAATGAACAATTTCATAAAAAATAGGAGTAGGTTGTTCTGTACAACAGAAAAGAGCTTTTAAATCATTGTTAATAAATTAGGCAAAACAGACATTTATTTCCATTATCAACTGATAAGACATGACAAAAATGAAATTTCTCTTCCTCAGTTTGCCTTACCCCTTCATGTTACCTGCATGAAACATTGACTACTTTATAAAACAATAATGAACTTATAGTTTTTTAAAAAATATATTTCAAACTATAGGATTATTTCATGTTTATATTAGTATTTTAAGCCTGTTTATTCATTTTATTCTAATATGACACTAAGAATTCTGCCTAAATTTATCATATTAAGATGTTGTATAACTTGAATATACAATTTATATTTATCAATTTCACCTCAATAAAGCTGGAAAAGTAGAATTCTCAAGAACTCTAAAGAATTTTTATTTGCTTTGCTAACGTTTAGATAAGTTGAATAGTAAGCATAAATATCCCCACCAAAAAACATTCTGCCTTAATCTCAGTAAAAATGATAGAACGATTCGAATGTAAAAATATCAGGCATAAAGGCAGGAAAAGATGGAGGAATGAGATGGACATCATTACCCTAGGTACTTGTATGACTGCACATATGGTGCAACACTAGATCACGTACAATCAGATAAATGAAAAGTTATACTGCAACTGTGTACAATGAATCAAAATGCATTCTGTGGTCATATATACATAATTAGAATAAATAATTATTTATTAATAATATTAATAATTATTCCAGGACCACTCCAGGACCACACTTCCTCTGTTTTATGTGCAGAGAAAATTAAGTACATTTTATTTCTAGTGGGGAAATCTAGTTTTTAATATAAGTCAATTTATTTCTACTTGGGAAATCTAGTTTTTAATAAATTTTAGTAAAAATGTGAAAATCAGGCTTAATCAATAGAAAACTGATGACGCTGACATTTGTGTTGACCTGTTGTTTGAGTCATATTTTAGTGGATTCAGAGGGAAAATATACCTAAAAAAGAATCCGAGGAAAGCAGAATTCATCCTGCTGGTATTTACCTGACATTTCCTTCTTTTGCAATCCTTTCTCTCTCTTCACTATTATAGATCCAACAATCCTTACTTTTCTTCAACTAAGAGAGAGAGAATAATGGCCATGTCAGATAATTAAGGGGAAATTTACCCAGAAACACACACATACACAGGCACTTGCACGTGTGTGCGCGCACACACAGACACACACACACAAAGCAAAACAACAGCAAGAAACTTGACAACTGGTCTCAGGTTTCCAAATTTCCATTTTCACTTTATCAATTTCCTTCCCTATAAAAAGGGGGCACGCTGCAGTTGATGAGCCCATCTCTCACAACACAATTAACTGCACGTCTTACAGGGAAAAATGGTACTGCTAGGACAGCATCCGGAATACCCATCTCAGATGCCAGAAAAACAGCAGAACATTGAGCAGCACAAACAGAGCTGTCCTCTGATTTTTAGGAAGTGCCAATGAGATGAGTTTTCAGGGTGACACATAACTTTTTTTTTCTTTCTTTTTGGTGGGAAGAAACAGCTCTTCGGATGAGCAAGAAAAAAAGTCTTTGTAAAATATTTCCCACTTTAATCCACTTAGACTTTAATGCATTCTGAGAACTCTGCCTTGCCCGATAATGCTGGATGACTTGCTGACAGAGGTGCTCTAAGACCTTCAATTATAATTCCATCGCCTTCTTCTTTCACTTTTGATAGCCATATAATCATAGTCACAAATAAAGAGAAAGGTCTGAACCAAATACATATGCATGCTAAGCACTTTGAGAGGCTCAAATTATGTATTTCTCACAGTTTAAAAAACAAATAAAGAAAGAATTGCATTAGCATTGCATAGTAGGAATGTATATGAATGCAACTGAGGCAATTCCCAAGCCGACCTAAGAGAAATTGGTAAGATTTTAATTTTAGTATCCTGAACAAGGATTGCACGGTGGTTTGTGGGAGCCTGTGATTAACTTTGTCTTTTCAATTTTTCACACATGAGAAGGAGAAACCGTGGAGAATCTTCGTTTACCTTCTCTAGACTTAGGGTAAGTTTCTTGCTCTCGGTGATTAAGTGTTGTTATAAAACTTCGTCCACATCTGTTCCTGTATTCCTAGAGTCGATGCTTCACAGTGAGTCTTTTAGGTTGGCATAGAAGAATACTTGTGGTATTCTATTTCACTAATTTTTTTCCTAATAAGTTCAAATAATAAGATCAAATAAAATTTAATATTGACTTAAAGAACTCCGAGTACTTGTTGGCATGTGGCAAGGAAGTTGTTCTTTGGCACCCAGGGATTGTTAATCTAAGAGTGTTTATGAATTCTGGGAGAAGTCCAATTCTCTCTGACACATCTCCTGATATCTGACTGTTGTCACATCTGCCACACTTCAGCACACAACTCTGTCTGCTATGGTGACCATACAGATGTCACAAAGGAGAGGCAGGTAGTTACACTCTCCTCACCTGCAGCGTGTAGGCCTGGATCTCCAGTATAGTCATCCTTTGGTATCTTTGTGGGGTTGGTTCCACAACCCTTTCACAGATAAGAAAACTTGTAGATGCTTGAAGTATTTTCCCATAACCTACATACCTTCCCCATACAGTTCAAATCGTTTTGAGTTGCTTACAATACAATGTCAATTCCATGAGAACTTCTTGCCAGGCCCAGTGGTCCATGACTCTAATCTCAGCAACTTTGAAGTCTAAGGCAGGAGGATCTCAAGTTCAAAGCCAGCCACAGCAATTCAGCAAGGCGCTAAGCAACTTAACAAAACCCTGTCTCAAAATATAAAATGACTGGGGATGTGGCTCATTGGTTAAGCACCCCTAGGTTCATTCCCCATGTTGAGAAGGAGGAAAAAAGAAGGAGGAGGAGGAGGAGGAGGAGGAGGAGGAGGAGAAGGAGGAGAAGGAGGAGAGAAGTAGTTGTTGTTTAGAACCTCTTAAAACCTGGACTTGAATTTCCCAAACTTCCTACTGCATTCCATTTGTCAAAGCAAGTCCAGTCCACTCCTTCATGAGTGTGTCTTATGATGGGGAAAGCAGCAATCCTGAACAGGAGCATACATACAGCCTGGGAGGAGGACTTGGAGCCCATCTTGTGCAATCCCACACTAAGTATTTTCTCCCAACCAGTGTGTGTAACCATTAGTGAGCAGGTTGCTATTACACATAAAGGAAAGAAAAAAGAAGATGAAACCCCAGAAATTTGGAAGAATTTTTATACGATCTTGTTCAATGTTTGAAGAGTTAATAGAAGATAACTTTTTATGGGTATTGTTAGGTAGCTAGTCAGCTATGGATGGTTGAGCAGGGAAAAGACAATGAAGGACAGATGACAACCACAAGGAACCTTATCTGACAGATAAGCACCTGAAAAACAGGGACTTGGTATGTTACAACCTCCCCCAGACATAATTACACTCCCTTAAGAAAAATTATTGTTTCAAGATCATGTCATCCTTATCATGAAACTATGTCATAAACCCCAATCAACCTGATAGTCAAAGCATCAAGACCCTCACAAGGATGAGGGCTATTCAAGGTGTAATAGACTGATTAACGTGGCAGAAAATTGAGGGAAAAATGGGGAAACTCAATTTCCTTAAAAACTTACACTTTCTGAGCACCACACCATCCTCTTTTGAAGCCAGTCTATGAAGCTCCAATGCTGTCAATCATAAGTCAAATGTTGGACCTGGGCAGGACTCTCTGGAAACTTCCCTGGGAACCCAATAAAACTGGATGGCAGGTGTAGCCTGACATCCTTCTTTTCCCTGGGTTGACCTACTCTCTCCCTTCAGAGTGTCATCTTTTCCCTTTTCTATCCCTTCCAATAAACTCATGGCTGTTGTTCTAAGTGACATGTCTGAAATCTTTCTGGCAAGATCTGAAGAATGAGGGTGAAGAGAGATGATTGCCTCAGCTTTTTGGCTGGCTTCTGCCCAGAAACCGTATGAGTACTGAAAAATCTCAGAGCCCTTAGAAATGCAAATTCTTGTCATTTCATTGTATAAAATGCTTGACAAACTGAATGGCTAGCCAAAATCAAATAAAAATAGAATATGGACTCATTAAAACTGGAATGACATAAAGGCAATGATCTGATGTTGAGTTATAGGAATTGGAATTTTAACCTTTACTCATTACTTTCATGTATGTATGTTTGGGTACATTTAAATTTTCTGTGCTGTACTTATTTCTACCTCTCTCCTACTATTTTTATATAGAGTTTGCTGGTGGTAATTAAGTTTATAATTTAATCTGTGAGCTTCATAATATTGAAAAAAGATTCCAACAGAACACAAGGAATAATGAAAGCTACTGGAGACTTGATAGTCTATGCACCTTGTAGAGGGCGAAAAGTGTGTTCAGCTGGATAAGAGAGAATGGTATGAGTTTAGGGGGTAAATAAGTGTTATTCAGTTTAAGATTAGAAAGGAGGTTATGTGGATGTTAGGCAGCATTTACGTTCATATCATATTGGCTGTTCAGCAAATGAACCTCCAGATGCTTTTCTATTGAGGTGAACTCCTACCACCAAAGAGGAGAAAAGACCCAAGTACAGGGCAGCCCAGGGCAGGATAGTTCTTCCCTCTACACATTTTTGGTTACAACATAAGCTCTCAGTCTAAGTAAACCAACCAGAATTTTTTTCCCTACGTAAATGGAATTTGAGAGATAATAAAATAACAGAGACTTTAAAATATTAACTGGCATCTCTTTTGTGGAGTTGAGATGTATGGTGGTAGAGGTCCAGAGTAAACACTAAAAGAGAATAACAGCAAGCTTATTTTGCCAATAAATTCCTTTTCTGCTTTATGTGTTCAGAGTTGATTTTGGTAGTTTGCAACCAAACTTGGGTGCAAAAACGCCTGAGTTTCATAAAGAGGACAAAGATCAGAAAAGGGTTTATATACAAGTTAAGAACTAAGGCACTGTCTAACTTATGTAATTAACAGTGTTAATTATCTGTTGGAATGCTATTGTGCAGAGTGGAAATCAGCAATAGAAATTTGTGTTAAATATACAGTTGCTGTTATCAACTTGTGCCTTTTGCTTGTTGTCAATCTAGAGATGTAAAGGAGAGGAGAAAATGAAAGAAAATATTTAAATAAAACTGGTGGTAAAATTCATCATTAACAGTAGAAAAATAACATATTCTGTAAAATAACATTGTTAATATTTTATTATATTTAAATCAGACAGATACTTCAAAAATAAGGCTTGTTTATTTTATTTTCAATAATAGTGGTAAGAATAATGAAAATCAGCCATCAGATGTTTTCTGTTAACATGTAAATGAGAGACTATAATTGAAAATTGTGACAAAAAGTATAACATTTTTTTTCACAGAATTATTGAATAGCATCTTAAAAGCCTCTAGGAATTCTCAGAAAACAATCTTGTTAGAAAAAGCCTATTTATGTTTTACTACTTCTCTGTTTTAGATGATTCATTCTTGCAAAGCATACTTTTACTGCAGTTCATTAATTTTTAGAATCTATAGGTTTGTAGAGCTCAATTTCTTTAATCATGCATGTAAAATTAATTATTAGAATTTTTTATTTTGCTGATTTCAGCAAGTGTGTGGAACCACACAACATAGCCTTCAGCAAAATATGTAGCATCTAGCAGAAAAAGGAAAAATGATTCTTATTTTTCCTTAAAATGAATTTCTTATTTCAATGGCTTGTATTCAAGTCATTAGGGTAAACATATCAGTTTCTTTTTGTTCATATTTTTAGCAGGAAATTAGAAACAAAACTTACACTTATTCTCTAATATTCAACCATACTATGAATTAGGAAATTAAATTTCCTAGTAGTATACACCTGTTTTATATGTAAATATGTTAGTTGAAAGCAATCACAAGTAAACCAAGCAATGTATCCATTAATTTTCCCCCATTATTGGATAATTTTAAAAATCTGATATAAAAAATGATTATAAAAGAATTATAACTCAGAAAAATAAAATTCTACTTGGATTCAAGTGTAGTGCTAACTTCCCTACTCAAAATGGTAATCACTTAGTTTCTAGGGTACATGATTTAATAATCTTGGTTCCATTTAGAACTAGATTTAAAAAGTAACAACTTTGGCTTTTAAATACAAATGCTATGAAGAGAGAATATGAATGTCCTAGTAAAATCATAATTTTGTATGAAATCTTTGTAGGATGCCATATCAGCCCAGGAGTGGGCAGAAGATCATTTTTAAAATGAGATGAGAAGACCATGAAGAGGCTTAGTTCTGCATCTTGACCTAGATCTTTATCAACAGAAGTAAATGCTAGTCTCCAGCAATGGCATGCCCAGCTTGCACAGGTGCACAGATGAACAGACAAGGTCTATGCCTCCTTTCTTTTCTAAGTGACCATTTCCCTGCCACAGCAAAAGCCTGGCCTTGAACCAGCATTCATTTACCCTAACCAAATGCTATCATAGGTTAAACTTAACAACTTGAAGTTATTAGAGTATCTTAATGATCTAATTGAACTGTGAAGTCACAAAGGTGTATATTTTAGCTGTCCTTTGAACATGTGTGTTTATCAGGAAATTTAATTATTTACTAAATATTCTGATTAGATGCTAAAATATACCATCTAGCTTATTTTTAAGTCTCTGTTTAATGACATAAATAACTATCCTTCTACCTTGGATATCCTTCTGTCTGTCTTCTTTTTGTTTTCAGATATTTGCTTTTGTCTGTAGTACACCAAGTATTTTATACATTTAAGTCCAGATACTGTGCACTGCATACAAAATTTGGAATCAATTTGACATACTGAGTTATGCTGTCTATCTCCTCATAGGATTTTATTTTGTTCTGAGAGACAGATAAGGTAGATACAGATTAACTTAACTGGGTCTGCAATTGAATTAAAGCCAACAGGAGCTTCAGTTGAGTTGGTAAAAACTTGAAATAATAGACAACTCCTCTCCCACCACCACATTTTACTTTCACAAGTTTATGCCTCCTACTCCCAGAGAATTGTTTAAACATCTCCTTCCCTGTGCAATCAACACTTCTTTGTCCTTGGGCTTCTCCACTGATAAGATTCTCAGTAGCTCTTCCTTTCAAATTAGAAAAGACTCAAAACTGGAAGCAAATGTTATCTCCAAGGGCATATTTCTTCCCTTTGAGATCTTGACTTGTTACATCCTCATTATTTAATAGTTCTCTGATGCTTCCTATTATGGATTGAATTAAGACCCCCAAAATTCATATATTGAAGCCATAATCTCCAGTAGACTTTATTTGGAGATAGAGTATTTAGGAAGTACTAAGACTAAATGAGGTCATAAGGAAGAGGTCCTAACCCAATAGTATTTTGCCTTATAAGAATAAAAAGAAAGAGAGAAAGAGAGGAGAGAGAAGAGATGAGAGAGAAAGAAAAAGAGAGAATAATAACTCTTAATGAGACTGACTAATTTATAAGATAATAAGTATTTCTTACTGTTCTAGAGACAAGGAAGTCCAAGATTGAGGGCTGCATATGTGGTGAGGCTTTCTTGCTACATCTTAACATGGTGGAAGGCATCACATGTTGAGAAAGAGAGTGTGTCAGCTGTGACCCCTTTTCTTCCTATGAAGACACTTATCCCACCATGGGCCAATTCATGATCTCAACTAACCCTAATTATCTCCCACTCTAAATAGTATATGCATATGAATTTGGTATCAAGTTTCTACTATGGGTTGCATATCATTTGAGTGTTCCCCAGGACTCCACTGTGGGACCCTACAGGTCCCCTAAGACTTGGTCCCCAGAAGTTGAGGAGAAACAAAGGTTATTGGGAGCACACCTTTGAACAGATTGAGGGACAATAGTCTCTCTGCTCCTGGTTGAGATGTAATCACTAGGTGCTTCTGTACCCACCCATACCCAATTGCTGTCTGTGCCAAGATGTTATGCCATGAAAAGATGACCTGTTTCATAGACCCTGTGCTGTGCCATTTGGGTTTTTAGCTTCCAAATCTGTGAGCTAAATAAAATTCTTCTTCTTCATTAGCTTATTTGAATATTTTGTTTTAGTGACCAAAAGCTGACTCATATGGTGATATTACTGAATTCTTGCTTTTGGCACTATAAAAAAGTCATCATACTATCACAATAATATTGCTTTGTTTTCTAAACTAGGGCATTTCTCTTAACTACTTAAAGACAAAAATACTAGGAAAATAGTTCTACACATGCTGAAATTTAAATAATTCTCAAGGCAAATTTGGTTTTCTTTCTCATAAACACATTGGGAATCACTAACTAGTGACACTTCTACTCACATCCAAATACCCTGCAGGACAAATCAATATGCTTGATATTTTATCAATTGTAAATAATCTAAAAGAACACAAAACATTTTTCAATAAAAGACCAGAGACTAGATTGATAAAATCAGAGGTTCAACATATAACCACATTTCTATTTTCTCTGAATCACTTTATCTAATTTTTTTATGGGAGTATGTCTAATGGTCCCTATCCTACAATGGGAGAAAGCACTAGCCATTTAGCCATGAAGCAATTTTGAAATACCAATTTTAAATATTTCCTCCTATTAGAAGTGGCATAACCAAGTGCACAAGATTCAGATGAGTAATAATTTTAGGGCACCAGATAATACGAATTCTATATCCTTATTTTTGCATACTGCTTTGAGTTTTAAAATTGATTTTTGTGTATGGGTGGAGAGTTGAATGATAAACAAAGAAGGAAAGGAAAGGAAAGGAAAGGAAGGAAGGAAGGAAGGAAGGAAGGAAGGAAGGAAAGAAAGAAAGAAAGAAGTGAATACTCACCAAAATTGGGAATACTAAGAAAAATACAACATGGTATAGTACAGTAAACCAGTGCTAGTAGCCACTGGAGGCATTAGGACCTTGAGGCCTAATCGATAAGGAAAGATGGCAACTATCAGGACCTAGAGAGAGAGGGGCTGTGGATGAGGCCCATCCATGTAAATGATAGTCAAGGAGGAGAGGCATAGCCCAATCCCCTTGTTGGTGTCTCCTACCTACTAAGCCCAAATAGGAGCCAGCAGTTGGGAGCATAATGCTGGATAAGTTCCAGGACACAAAGTGGGGTGCAGGATGGAGCCTGGAAGGAAAGACAACAAGGGCAGTTTGCATTGCTTTGGCAGACACTCCTGGAATCCAGGGAGGAAGAAGCTGTGAGCTACAGTGAGAAGATAGGAGGACAGATCAATCCAGGGACTTCAGTGCAAGGGCAGTAATGTTGTCTCGAGGAAGAGGACATACAGATAAAAAGAGATGAAGTTCAGAAGCCTAAATAGAACTCCAGGCTGACCTTGAGGGACTGAGGATGTGACCTCCCTCCCTGAACAGGGATAGGTTTTGCCAGGGTTTTACTCCTGAGGGCATGCGATGATATGGGGCAGCAAGCCATGGTCCTCACAAGCTCAAGTAATCAGTAAAGAAGTCTCACTGACAAGAAAGAGTGAAAAACCAAAGATTTCTGATGAAGGAAACACTGAAGGTCAGACTCACCTGCTTGGAGGTCTCTGGAGGAATCTTCTGTCAACTCAAGTCTTTTCACTTGCGCTCAGTAGGCATTAGAGATAACTGGGAGGGTTTTTTTAAGAAAATTGATACCCACATCCCAGCCCTAAAAATTCTGCTTTCATTTTTCTCATAATTCTAATATTCAGAAAAGTTGAGAACCAGGAATGTCCCTCCTGGGTTGATGCTTAGCTCCTATGCTGACTTGGGGTATAAAGTCTTTGAACAGCTCTGGTTGAGACCAGACCTGGTCCTCACACACAAGCCACCCTTTCCCAACACCCACAGCAGAGCTGATTATAAATAATCACTGTTCCCCTCTAGTTCAGACCTCCTCTTAAAATTGCCATGCACACAAACACACGCTGGAGGGGCCTACTTAAGTGAAACCAGTTTGTACTTTCAGGTCCTTGGTATTAACCCTTTAATGCTACAGCTCTTACCATCTTTCAGGCCCAATGCACCCTAACCACATGGTCTGGATATATGGATAAAGATGTCCACTTCCCTTCGAAAATGACAAGACAGTGGTTGGCAAGTGAGGTGAAGGAAACTAGATTCTCCTGTCAATCTTCAGAGAAGTAGCCTGTTGACTCTTTCCATAGGGCAGGTGCAAGGCTCAGAAAAGGGACAGGCAGGGATGTATGGGTGAGGGGTATTCCCAGCTCACACTGAGACTATATGAGCTGCAGGGAATCATAGAGAAAAATCTCTGCTTCTCATCGCAAGCTCTATTCCAAGGAGGGAAACTGCAGAACTGAGGCAAGGGAACAAAACACAACAGTTATTCTTTCCAAATTAACCAGCCTGGTAAGTTCAAACAGAGGTTTCCCTCCCTCCTAGGGGAGGTGTTTAGGGGAATCCTTCCTTGTGGAACCAGAAATGGAGGACAAGTACATCTTACAGATAAATTTCTCAATGACAGCATGTAGACATTTGTGATATGGTCACTGAGGGAGCTTACTGACTGAAATCATGGAAACTCTGCCAGAACGTGGTGTCCAGTGTCCCAAATAGGCCAGGCACTTGGGACTTGTGGGTGGAAGTGTCCCAACTGCCACCAGGAAGTTATTAATTAGAGTCCAATGAGGGTGGAATGTACAGTTACACTTCCAGTGTGCAAAGCCACGTATGCTAAGGCAAATTCATAAAAAATGCTGTTTGTTACATTAAAAAGGTAGAAAGAAGGAACTGAATAAGTCAATGGCAGAAATAAAACAAGGACGAGTACCTTGGAATACCATGCCATTTTCAAGTGAGTTAACATCTTCATTTATTCATCAGAACTGCAATAGATCATAAGACCAGTTTTTATTAAAATTGACTGTTTCTAGAATATGGCAGATTGTTAGTGCTCACCGAGAAGCCGCGTGTTCAGCAATCCTTCCCAGCCCTTTGTAGAAAGACAGGGCTGGGGGATACAGCTAGCCAGCCAGCTGTGGATTGAAGAACCAAGGAACCGTGGCGTCCAAGAGGAAGTGCAGCAGTAAGTGGTTCTCCCTGTTCTTCCTCCCAGAAGAGACTGACAGCAAGAGGACACAGCAGAACTGCCAGCACAAAGCAACCAGGACCACAGGACATCTCGGGCATAACAGCTCTGTCGGAGACTCACAGGACACTGTCAGGGTGATGTGCTAACCCAGCGAGGTGTAACCTCACTGAGGTTTCAAGGCAAACACGTCGCCTTGAAAGAGATTGTCTTGGATGGCAAGATAATAGGTTTTTAATGTGTCCCAATTTATGTATTTTACCTTTTTAAAGCAAATATACATGAATGCATTGATATATATACATGTGTATATCATTCAGATAAGCCTTATTGTTGGATGTATGGCAAAGAGCTACTTGGGAGTGGCCCTGTGGGAAGATTCTGATAAACATAGGAAAACACCCAAATGGCTGGACGAAATGATAAACTCTGTAATTTATGCAAAGGAGAAATCTAGACACAGCAAAATCAAAGACATGTCTTTTCTCGGCAGCATGCTGTTTCACTTTGAAAGGAGTTCCCAGAGTTGCAGAGAAATGAATCCAACTTCCACCTAGCTACAAATAATTTGAGACATTCAGATTTTGATTTCCAGTTCACAGATTCTTAGCATCAATTTGTAATTTCATTACTACACAAAGGGCAAAAATTCTTGAGAATTTTTAAACATGTAGCACTAACCATGAAAAGTCAAAGTCTTGAAGAAAGTAACTGAACCTAAACATAACTAGTAGTTTAAAATTGCATTACCTGTTCTCAGTACGAGGTCACTTTATTAATGCATATATTATAACATATTATGCTCTGATCTAGACCTGCCTAGCTAGCATCCAAAAGTGAACAGCACACACACCCTATGACCTGGAATCTTATTTATAGTTGACCTCAAGAAGCTCCTGTCTCTCTTTGTCAGCCATGCACCTCATTGAGGTTTCTGCGTTTCCATTTCATGGAGCAAAGGTGAACTGATTAATAATAGTCCTCCTTTTACAAAATATTATCCCAATTGTTATAATAATGTTGATCACTTTGGTTCTGTGGCAGCACTGACACCCTGTTCAAACAGAAAAAAAAAATGTACCAAAGTCATTGTGAGTGAGAAAGGATGAAAGCTTAGGAGAGAGGTCACGCAGGGAGGGTGGCGTTTCCTCTCTGGTTAGAGTTCAGGCTGTAGACTTTACTCAGCAACAGAGAAATCCAGCCCCATCCACCACCATGTGCCTTGGAATTTCATAGAAGGTAAATTTCATTGGAAAACAGGCAGCTTGGAGTCAAGAAGGCCCAGACTGAAGAAAAATCTTTGTTATTAACTTTCTATGTGAAACTCAATCCAATGTTACTCACTCAAATGCCTTGAAGACAAGACAATATGGCAGGCAAAGGCTAAGAAGCTAACTCTCTGGCCCTTTACTAAAAGTTTGCAAATCCCTATTTTAAATAATCACAGCATATATCATATTTTGCTCTGTCTATGAGTAATGTCATGAGTTTAATTGGTTTTTCAAGGCCCGAGAATCCACAAACCCCACTCCGATAGCAGAGCTCTGAAGTTCAGTGATTACCCCAAGGAGCCAGCAAAGTGCACAGTGCTCTAGTTCCACAGGTCCAGCTCACAGGTCCAGCCACTGGGGTAAATTACTCCCCCTCCTGGGTCTCAGTTTCCTAAGCTGTAAAATGCGCAGTGTCGTAATGCCATTTCAGAGAACACTTTTGACAACTTTATAATGTATAGGTACATTATAGTATATAATGTTTGACACCTAATAGAGATTTGAAAATTGTTAGGGTTTGGTTTGCTTATTTTAAAATGCGCACACTCACACACACACACACACACACACACATACATGCACACAAATGTACATATCACCTATTTAAATGGAAAGCAAATCATCTCCTGAATATATACGATGATGACATCAACAAAACAAATTTATATTCTTGGAGAGAGTCTCAGGAATACATTGTCACTGGCTTGCCAAATACCATCCACCCGTTAGATAAGTTTCACCATAAAAGAAGTCAAAAAGTCAAAAGAGAAACAATAAACTCAAATTACTATGAAAAATATATATGAAGACCAGACAGAAAAGAGTCAGAAAATATTGTCTAGTATTATTTGTCTAATATTCTACAAAACAGAACTGAGAATTTCAAAAAGCAAATTCTATGAAAAGTCTCATTATCTGTAGTACCACTGGTGTTCTCTACCTAATGGACAATTGAATATTAGTCTTCACAGCAAATTACGTGCTAACTGAAATGGAAAAAGAGCTGGAATATAAGATTCTGCATGTTGATACGTATCAAAGTATCTTTTTTCCTTGTGGAAATATGCACTGAAGATGACATTCTGAGGCAATAAAAGAGAAAAAAAAGATAAAGAACATTAAAAAACAATTCAGCAATGTTTAAAATATACCTTGTTTTGGGTTTCATTGACTTTTGTTCTTTAAAAATAGGAGCTTTTTTTACTTTCAAATATGACACGTACCTTGTTCAGCCACACTGAAGAACAGTACAATTTGTTGCCAACCATATCATCAATTCTGTTTTAATCTTCCCTGGGTACTGAAGTAAAACATGCTGAGCTGTGATTTCCTTTCTGTGGCAGGAGAAAATTTACTAAGCAATACTGCTCCTTTTCCAGTCGGGTTTCAGACCCACCTTCCCTCCGGGGCATACCCTTTCTGCAGGGAGAGAGAAAGCCATGTGTCTGGGAACCATGGTCTGTCACAGTGTGTGCTCCATTGATTAACCATGAAAACAGTAATGGAACTGCCATTGATCCCTGAAATGGCTCCTCCGAAATCCTTTAGGACGTCCATGGGGTCACTACTCATGTTTCCTTGCGAGGATAAGCTTCAAGCTATCTGACTGCTTGCTAACGGCCGCCCGCAATAAACTACTTACCTTTCCATTACCAGCTTAACAACTGCCTGCCAGAGTAGAGTGTATGAAAAATAGATAAAGAAGCTCCCAAACTTCACAGCTGCAGAGAGAGTATTTTGCACGACTGAGTTGAGAATTTTCAGTCTGGAAAATAACTCTCCTGCACACCAGGAAGTAGAGAGTGACTCCATCTCCCCTTTTGAAGTTTCAGAATTTTACAGTCAAAGATCTGGCTACTTCTTGCATTGCTTTTAACTTCCCAAAGTACTTTCATATTTCCATTGCTTGCTTATTTCTCAAGGTTTCATATGATTCCTAAAAATGAGGGAATTCATGCCAAAATCATGACCAAGAAATATTAAATGGCCATGTGAGAGTCACTAAAGCCAGGATCTAAGTCAGATACCCACTTGCCCACCCATATGCACAACCATCTATCCATCTACTCACCCACATACCTACCTATCCATTCATCTATCTACCAATCTATCCATCCATCTATCTAACCATCCATCTACCAACCCACCCACCCACTCATCCATCTACCCATGCCTTCATGTATCTATCTATTCATCTACACACCATCTATCTGTCCATACATCCCAGCAAGGTTCTTGCCACTGAGTCAAGACAGATAGATTAATGTGCATAATTTTTTTAAAAATTCTATTATTTCCATCAAATCATAGCAGACTAATAATGGCAAAACCTATACAGGATCTAAGGAAAATTATCTCTATAAAAAAAAGATAGTGTATCACCATGTCCTTATATCACCAGACAAAATTATTTTGTATGAGCATCAAGACCAATGAAGTTTATTTCTATCACAAATGAAGAATATTTAGAGTACTATGAACTTAAATTAAAAGTATTATTTTTCTGGGAAAAATGTGGAGGAGGTAGAAAGTTCTATTCCAGTGCATACCTATAAAACATTACCCCATTAACTAACCTCACACTTGTCCTTACTTTCTTCAAGTCCCAGAAAAATTTGTACCTGACTACATTTTACTGACTGTTAGTCTTCAGTTGCATGCAAATCTCACCTGAGAGGTAGCTGATCTCTTGTGTTTATCTATTCAACACCCATTTAGTAACAATAATACCTGCGATAAACAGAATAGCAGATGTTTGCTGAGCAGTTACATTGTACCTCTCATTATGCCAAGTGAGTCATAAATACTATTTCATTTAATTCATAAGATGATACTGCAAGGTAACTATTTTTATTATCATCTTATTTTACAGGTGAGAAAAATTAAAGCTTTGAGAATAAGTATCTGGACTAAGGTCATGTAGGGAGGGACTGCCAGATTTAAACCTAAATATGTGCCTATCCATAACCCAAACCCTTCAACTGAGCTGATACCTAGAAGACAAATCAAGTTTCCTAAGCTCAGATGACTGACTCATGAGCTCAGAATGAGTAAGAAAGGCAGAGCTGCATCTCAAGGTGAGATGTAGTGTGAGGACAACTTTACTGGAGGTTGAGAAGTGAGACTCTTGATACCACCGAGGTTGACAACAAGGTATAATATCAGGGAGGGATCTCAGAGGTTAGCCCAGAGGACCTGGCTGGAACTTGAAGGAGGAATATTGTTCAGCAACCCCATGTGCAAGGAGAGGGCATAAAGTGAGAGAGAATCACAGAAATGATTTCAAGGTGCAAAGCATTGTGATCCACTCAGGAAAATAGCATGTGTTCTGTGGATTATTGAGAATAACTGATGGTTTTAAATAACACCTGGAGATAGACCCAAGGAAGCAGGGGAAGATGGGCCATAGGCAACTGAGACAAAGGGTAATAGGGTGAAGAAACAACTTAACAGGGTTTAAAGGGAAGTGCTAGGATGTGTTGGGCTGTGCGGGGAGAGTGTGATGGCCAGAGTGCAAGCCCCAAGGCAGCACAAGCTCACACATTCTGGGAGCAGAGAAAAGGTCCATGGGAATGGAATGTTATAAGCAAGGGAACTTGGGGACCTGTGTTAGTTTATTTTAATTGCTGCGACCAAATTACATGATAAGAACAACTTAGAAGGGAAATAGTTTAATGTAAGCCCACAGTTTTGAGGTTCAGTCTATGGTGGGCAGACTCCATTGTTCTGTGCCTACGTTGAGGCAGAACATCATGGTGGAAAGAGATGGTGGAGGAGAATTGCTCCACTCATGGATGCCAGGGAGCAGAGAGAGAGAGAGAGAGAGCGAGAGGGGAAGGGACCACATGGAAGATGAACCCTCCCAGGGAATACCACCAGCAAACTCTCCTGCTGGGGGTCTTTCTTTCCCACCCTCCCAAGTCCAAATGCCTTATGTTACCCACTCATGAGTTGGTAAGCTCATGTTTACAAGTAATGACCCTGAAGTTCTTGGAGGTTAAGTGGCATGTCCTCCAGCCATGCCCTACCTGCCTATAATAATCATCCAGTTAGTCCATTTAAACTAGGATGGACTGATTAGGCGACAGCTCTCATCATCTAGTCACTTCACCTTGGAATGTCCCTGCATTAACACAGGAACTTTGGGGGACACCCCATATCTAGACCATGATAGGGCCCAACCCAGTGTTTTGTAGATGAGATCATGCATCCTGGTCTGCCCAGGAAACTCAACTGCCACAGTTAGGATCTCAAATGTCCCCTAAAGACCCATGTGTTAAAGGCCAAGTTGCTCTTAGGAAATGATGAAATGTTTTAGGGTGGGGCATTGTGGGAGGTCTTTAGGTCTGTGCTGATATGCCCTTGAGAAAGATGATAGGGTCCTAATCTCTTCCTTTTCCTCTTTTTCACTTCGAAGCCAAAGGCAAACAGATTTGC
Organism: Marmota monax; assembly: GCF_021218885.2. NCBI lineage: Eukaryota > Metazoa > Chordata > Mammalia > Rodentia > Sciuridae > Marmota > Marmota monax. The sequence goes on along the minus strand of NW_026695217.1, from coordinate 456,979 downwards.
TCTGTGACATGGTTCCCACCATGCTATGCTGCTTTAACACAGGTCCCAAAATGACAGGTCCAACTGTAAAATCATGAGCCAAAATAAACCTTTACTCTTTATAAGTTAATTATTAATTATCACAGCTATTTTGTTATAGGTTGTCATGGCAACATTCTCAATAACCTTTCCTGTCTTTATCAAAGTTGTCCCAGTTTGAAGGATTGATTTATATTGTCATCTGACTATAAGCTGTATATTCTACCAAGCTTGATGCAGAGTCATTGTAGGTTTTGGGGCAAGGAGTACCATAATTTATGTTTTAAAAATAACACTCAGATACTCTAAGAGCAGAGTAAGCAGACCCAGGACATGAGGAGAGGAAGAGGGCCCCAGCAGGTTAAAGCAGTCAGCTAACAAAGTTCTGGCTTTATTTGCTCGAAACAGAAAGATGACAAGGAGTTAACAAAGAGCTTCTTATGAAGGCAGACTCCAACAAAACCCAGCCAGGACCAGGTGTCCAAGCTGACCATCCCTCACAGCCATTCAGGCCTGCCACTTAACCTCCAAGAACTTCAGGGTCATTACTTGTAAACATGAGCTTACCAACTCATGAGTGGGTGACACAAGGCATTTGGACTTGGGAGGGTGGGAAAGAAAGACCCTCAGCAGGAGAGGAGAATGAGCTTGTCAAAACCGACAGCATAGATGACAGCACAGTGACCCAGCTGGAGCAGGGCAGCTGCCATGTGTGAGACCAAAAGAAAGTAGAACTCCAGTTGGGGTCAGGATTATCATCGTGCTGAGATAGGCAGAGAAGCTGGCCAACCCTCAGAAGTGGAGTTGGAAGGCAAGGCTGATCTTCTGACTTCCTTCCTGCAGGTAAGGTTAGGACCTCTTGAGCACTGCCTGAGCAGCTTGACCAGTGTGTCTACAACAAGGCACCCATAATGCACGCACTTTCTTATTTTAAATTTTAATTTAAGTTTTCTTTTTAAATATACGTGACCTTAGAGTATAGTTTGACATATTATACCTACATGGAATATAACTTATTCCAATTAGGATCCCATTCTTGTGATTGTACATCATGTGGAGTTTCACTGGTTATGTTTTCATATATGTGCCCAGGAAAGTTATGTCCAGTTCATTCTACTGTCTTTCCTATGTCCATCTGCCTCCCATCCCTTCATTCCCTTTGTCTTTTTTGACTATATATATATATATTAAGAAATATATATATATATTTCTTAATCCATTTATCTGTTGAAGGGCACCTAGGTTAGTTTCATAACTTAGATATTGTGAACTGAGCTGCTATAAACACTGATATTGCTGAATCACTATAGCATGCTGACTTTATGTCCTTTGAGTAAAATATCTGGTTCAACTGTTGGCTCCATTCCAAGTTTTACAAGGAATCTCCATAATGCTTTCCAGAGTGGCTGCACCAATTCATAGTCCCACCATCAATGTATTCACATCCTCACCAACATTTATTGCTACTTGTATTCTTGATAATTGCCATTCTAACTAAAATAAGATGGAATCTCAGTGTAATTTTAATTTGAATTTCTCTAATTGCTAAGGATGTTGAACATTTTTTCATATATTCATTGACCATGTATTTCTTCTGTGAAGTGCCTATTCAGTTCCTTTGCCCATTTATTGATTAGGTTAAATTATCCTATTCACGGCAGCCTCAAAATAAATAAATAAATACATAAATGGAATATTTGGGAATCAGTCTAACAATAGAGGTGAAAGATCTGTACAATAAAAACTATAGAACAGTAAAGCGAGAAATTGAAGAAGACCTTAGAAGATGGAAAGATCTCCCATGTTATTGGATAGGCAGAATTAATATTGCCAAAAGGGACATACTACCAAAAATGCTATGCAGATTTAATGCAATTCCTATTAAAATTCCAATGATGTTCTTCATAGAAATATAAAAAAGCAGTCATGAAATTCATTTGTAAAAACAAGAGGCTCAGAATTGCCAAAGCACTCCTTAGAGAGAAAAGTGAAACAGGAGGCATCACAATGCCAGAGCTTAAACTATACTACAGAGCTATAGTAACAAAAAAAGGCATAGGATTGGTACAAACACAGACATGGAGAATACTGAGATAGAATAGAAGACACAGAGACAAACCCACATAAATACAGTGATCTCATACAAGACAGGGTGCCATAAACATACATTGAAGAAAAGTTGTCATTTCTACAAATGGTGCTGGGATAACTGGAAGTCCATATGAAACAAAATGAAATTTAACTTCTAACTCTCACTCTGCACAAACCCAACTAAAAGTCAATCAAGAAACAAGGCATTAGGCCAGAGACCTGTGCCTACTAGAAGAAAATGTAAGCCCAACCATTCATCATGTCAGCTTAGGGAGCAAAAACACACAAGAAGAAACATCAAGAATCAACAAATGGGATGATATCAAACTAAAAAGCTTCTTCACAGCAAAAGAAACAATCAATAACTTGAAGAGAGAGCCTACAGAATGGGAGAAAATCTTTTGCCACCTGCCCCTCAGATATAGCATTAATCTCCATGATGTACAAAGAGCTCAAAAAGCTTAACAATGCAACCACTTTCTATGTTGCAAAGTTCCTAACACCAGCTTCTAATACATGAGCTGATATAATTTCATTAGGTTGCATTACTGTGTTCCATTTTCTTTTAGAGCATGGAGTATATTTCATGGCTAGGCCAGAGTAGCTGATTACGCTCTGATTTGGGGCTGGATTCTTCACAGGTGCAGGAGGATGTCAATCTCTGCCACAACATCCCTGTCATGATCTTTGGCACATGGCCTTTTGTCTCCACCTCTGTCACCTGTCACCCAGGAAGTCCCCAGGCTGTAATCTCACCATCTATCACAGCCATACCTACAGTACAGCTTCAGCTTCTCCACGTGTAATATCGATCCTCCAGATGTTCTTAAAAATGTAATTAAATTATGCTGCTTTTCAATGAGTAAAATTTACTCTGAGAAAAAAAATATGATCACTCATATTTTAATGTTTAAAAGCACAAAGATCATAAAATGAGAAAAAAAATAATACCCAATAGCCATGTGTAAGTGATATATGTTGAACAAAGTAGTGTTTTAGTAAATACAGATATTTTGGATTGAGTAAGCATGTCAGTTGGTGGAACAATGTCAGAATCATGAAGCATTAGATAAAGTATTGTGCTTTGCAATAAAGATAATTTATTTAAAGAATTATTTTTTAAAAGAATAAAATTTTGTGAATTCTCTTTGCATTCTAGCAAGTAGGGGCCTCACTAAAGGTTCAGTTTGCTGCATCTGCATAGTAGTTTAGATGCTGAAAGAAAATTTACTGTGCAATGAACATTATTATACCCTTGCTTTCATTTTATAAGTAGGCAGTTTTCATTACAATTTTAAAATGTTTGAAGGTTGACAATATAATAATGAAACTCAAATATTAACTGTTAAAATGTTGCTTCATTTTCCTTTAGAAAGTGTGGAATATGTTACCAGCTAAAGGTAACATATAAGAAAATAAAGATAATCTCTCCAATTGCCAAATAATAAGATCTCCATTCACTTCAAACTAGTCAAAATAAAGCAAGGTAGCATTTTACTTACTTCAGAAAATATAAGGTGCATATAAATAATAATAAATGCATAAATTGATAATAATTATAAATTTTGTTCTGTGTAAGAATGATTATACCCAAAATATACTGTCTATGCTTGGAAGGAAAAGAAACTAAAGTTTGAACTTGCCATTTCCTACCAGTTGTTAGTGTCTCATCCTTCAAGTCAATGCATTTCTTCAATATAGTGTTAGCAAGACATGCACACGAGTATAGTTACATATATCATACACACACAGATCCACATGCATCCCTCCACATAAATCAAAATGGAGATATATATATATATATATATATATATATATATATACACACACACAAACACATGTATATATATATATATATACATATATATATATACATATATAGATAGATATAATATATATATATTATATCTATATATACACACACACACACACACACATATACATACACACACGAAGACTCTTATAGGAGTATATGCCACATGTATACACAAATGAATGCAGATGGGTGTGTACAAGTGTATACATGCATTGGCATATATATCATACACACACAGATACACAGATACACATATATGCTAGCAAGGGAATGTGTGAATGTATTCTTATATTGGTATGTATAAAACATACACAAATTGAATTTTCTCTGGATTCTAAAGCAAGCCAGGACAGCACAGTTTGTGTTGGTAGTGCAAGACATTTGGTTTAATTTTTGCCCATTCTGCACCTCCTTTCAAACAGAGGATTTGAGAGTCCAGCCTTATACCTTTTTTAGGGAGGCAGTAAGGTAAATCTAGACACCTATAGAGAGACATTCTGCTGTATTTAATTCTCTATCCTGCTTCAGACAGAAAGTAAGACTGAGGATTAACTTGTATTCCTTAAATGCTATAAAAACACATATTTTGAAAAGGAAGACTGTCAGCTGAGACCAGCAGAACTCTGTTCCCCAAGTGCTCAGAGATCACTATTGCACAGGGCTAGGCCCCAGCACACTGGTCATCATGGCAGATGTTATGGTTTGGATGTGAGGTTTCCCCAAAAATCTCATGTTTGAGACAATGCAAGAAGGTTCAGAATGCAAGAAATGATTGGGGTGCCTCAATCCCATCAGTGAATTGGTCACTTGATGGGATTAATTAAGTGGTAACTAAAGGCAGGTGGAGTATGGCTGGAGGAAGTGGGCATTGGGGGCATGGCTTTGGAATATATATTTTTTTTTATCTGGTGAGTGGATTCTCTGCTTACTGGTCATCATGTGAGCTGCTTCCCTCTGCCACACTCTTCCTCTATGATGTTCAGTCTCATCATGAGCCCCAAGGAATGAAGTCTGTTATGTATGGAATGAGACCTCTGAAATCGTGTGCCCCTAAAAATTTGTCCTCCCCTAAAATTGTTCTGGCCAGATCTTTTAATAGCTGCAGTGAAAAAATTTGACTAAAGCAGAAATTAGTATCAAGAAGTGGTACCAGTCAGTGATTGACCTGACCATGTGGTTAAGAATATTTTGGAGCTTTTTGGAATGGGTTGGAGGAATTTTGAGATGTACAGCAGTACAAAGTGGATTGTTATAAGCTGAGCTTAATGGCTGATTCTGGTGGGAGCTATGAAGACCAGAATGATCAAAGGTCTATGGATAGTGAAGACAGGCCTCAAGATGTTTTAGAGGAAAAGAAGAACACTATTGGTAATTGGGGTAGAGGCTGTTTATGTTATGTTCTGACTGAGAAGTTTTCTGTATTTTGCCCGTGTCCTGAGACTTTCTGTGAAGATGATTTATGCATGTATGTATGTATGTTTTGTACACAAATGGAACACAACTCAATTTCTGTGGTTGTACATGATGCAGAATCACTCAATTTGTGCAATCATAAACATACATAGGGTAATAATGTCTGTCTTATTCACAATTTTTCCTACCTCCATATCCCCCCTCCCTCCCCACCACTTCCCTACCCAAAGTTCTTCCATTCTTCACTTGCCCTCTCTCCTGATTATGGATAAGCATTCACTATCAGAGAAAACATCTGCCCTTTGGTTTTTTGGAATTGGCTTACTTTGCTTAGGATGATATACTACAACTCCAACATTTACCTTCAAATACCATGATTTCTTTCTAAGGCTGAGTAATATTCCATTGTTTATATATACCACAGTTTCTTTATACATTTAGCTATTGAAGGGCAACTAGGTTGATTCCATAGTTTAGCTATTGTAATTGAGCTACTATAAACATTGATGTGACTCCATCACTGTAGTATGCTGATTTTAAATCCTTTGTGTATATACCAAGGAGTAGGATAGCTGGGTCAAATGGTGATTTCATTTCAAGTTTACCATGGAATCTGCATACTTCTTTCTCCAAAGTGGAAACACCAATTTCTAGTCCCACTAGCAATGTATGAGTGTGCCTTTTCTCCCACATCCTCACCAACACTTATTGTTACTTGTATTCTTGATAATTGTCATTCTGACTGGAGCAAGATAAAATCTTACAGTAGTTTTGATTTGAATTTCTTAAATTGCTAGAGACATTGAACATTTTTTCACATTGATTGATTGTATATCTTCTTCTGTGTAGTATCTGCTCAGTTCCTTAACTCATTTATTGATTGGGTTTTTTTTTTTTGGGGGGGGGGGGTTGTTTTGTTGTTGTTGGTGGTGGTGTTCAGTTTTTTGAGTTCTTTATATATCCTGAAGATTATTGCTCTATCTGGTGTGCATATGGTAAAGATTTTCTTCCATTTTGTAGGTTCTCTATTCATGTTACTGATTGTTTCTTTTACTGAAAAAAAGCTTTATAGTTTGAATCCATCCCAATTATTGATTCTTGTTTTTTTCATTTCTTGTGCTTTAGGAGTCTTGTTAAGGAAGTTGGAGCCTAATCCAACATGATGAAGATTTGGGCCTAATTTTTCTTCTATTAGGCATAGGTTCTCTGGTGCAATTCCTAGGTCCTTGATCTACTTTAAGTTGAGTTTTGTGCAGAGTGAGAGATAGGGATTTAATTTCATTTTGCTACATATGACTTTCCAGTTTGTCCAACATCATTTGTTGAAGAGGCTAGATCTTGTGATGCCTTCTGCTTCACTCTTCTTGCTAAGGATTTCTTTGGCTACTTCGTGTCTCTTATCTTTCCAAATGGATTTCATGATTGCTCTCTTTATTTCTATGAAGAATGTTGTTGGACTTTTAATTGAAATTGCATTAAATAAGTATATCTCTTTGATAGTGTGTCCATTTTGACAATATTAATTCTGCCTATCCAAGAACAAGGTAGATATATCCGTCTTCTAAGGTCATCTTTAATTTTCTTTTTTAGTGTTGTAGAGGTCTTCCATCTCTCTTTTATTTTAGGCTGATTCCAAAGTGTTTTTTATGCTATTGTGAATGGAGTAGTTCTCCTAATTTCTCTTTCAGGGGATTCATCACTGATGTACAGAAATGCATTTGATTTATGGATATTGATTTTTTATATTGCTACTTTGCTGAATTCTTTCATTAGTTCTAGAAGTTTTCTGGTGGGAATTTTTTGGATCCTCTAAGTATAAAATCATATCATCAACAAATAGTGATAGTTTGAGGGTTTTTTTTCCTATTTGTAGCCCTTTAATTACTTTCATCTGTCTAATTGCTTTGACTAGAGTTTTAAGGACTATGTTGAATAGAAGTAGTAATAGAGGGCATCCCTGTCCTGTTACAGTTTGGGAGGGAATTTTTTTCAATTTTTCTCCATTTAGAATGATGTTGCCCTTGGGCTTAGCATAGATAGCTTTTACTATGTTGAGGTATGTTCCTGTTATCCTTAGTGTTTTGAATATGAAGAGGTGCTATATTTTGTCAAATGCTTTTTCTACATTTATTGAAATGATCATGTGGTTCTTATCTTCACATCTATACATGTGACTAATTATGTTTATTGATTTCCATGTGTTGAACCAACTTGCATCCCTGGGATTAATCCCACATGATCATGGTGCTCTATCTTTTAACATGTTTTTGTATGTGATTTGCCATAATCTATGTTCATCAGGGATATTGGTCTGAAGTTTTCTTTCCTTGATGTGTCTTTATCTGATTTTGTATCCAGGTGATACTAGCCTCATAGAATGAGTTTGGAAGGGTTCCCTCATTTTCTAGTTTGTGGCATAATTTTAGGAGTATTGGTATTCATTCTTCTTTGAAGATCTTGTAGAACTCAGCTGAGAATCTTTCTAGTTCTGGGCTTTTCTTGGTTGGTGGGCTTTTGATGGTGTCTTCTATTTCATTACTTGAAATTGATCTGTTTATTTGTGTATGTCCTCCTGATTCAATTTGTGTAGATCATATGTCTGTAGAAATGTGTCAATATCTTTGAGATTTTATATTTTATTGGAGTATAAATTTTCAAAAGAGTTTCTAATTATCATCTGTATTTCAATAGTGTCTGTCATGATATTCTTTTTTCATCATGGATTTTAGTAATTTGAGTTTTCACTTCAAGGATTTCTGTTTGGTTTGTTTTTCAGAATCTCTGTCTCTTTATTGAAGTAATCTTTTGCTTCCTGCATTTGCTCTCTTATCTCTTTATTGAAGTGATCTTTTGCTGCCTGTGTTTGCTCTCTTATTTTATCCTTTAAATCACATATCATTTTAACTATGTGTATTCTGAACTCCTTCCCTAACATTTCCTCTACTGTGCTGTCAATGAATTCTATTATTGTAGCATCTTGGTTTCTTTGGGGTGCTTTCTTCCCTTGTTTCTTCATGTTGTTCCTGTGTCTTCCCTTCTTGCAGTGCAGATCCAAGGTATTATATTATCTACCCTATAGACTTATAGTGTCCCTGAAGGTTTCTAATATCTTACCTTTAAGGGTGAGATCAATACTAACAGCACATAATGCAAATAATGTGTGGCCTTAAACCAAATAGCTCCTATTAAGACATTTACAGTTTTGTCACAATAAGCAGAAATGATATGTTCAATTATTATCTACAATATAAACATTAGGTTTGAAAAAGGGTCTACAAGTTCTACTGCTGGACAAAGAGAGAAATGGGGTGGTGTAGGATGAATGTCTATGAGGCAGGAGGTGATAATATAGAGGTATTAAATCATAGGAAGCATGATAAAAGAATCAAAAGAAGTTGGTTATTAGCAGGATAAAAGAGAAAAAGAGACTGGGCAACCAGATAAGTGAAAGAAAAATATATATGGGGAGAAAAAGTTAAGAAGAAAAAGGAAAAACGTAAAAATAAAACAACATACAACGAAACTGAAATATACTACTAAAACATCCCAGAACTCAGTAGCCTGATGCTTGAAAAGTACTTGGCTTCCCAAATGTTGGGGATGCGAGGGCAGGAAATGAGAGAAAAAAAAATCTCAAAGGAAAATAGAACAATTGTTTCTGTTGGAGTTCAATATCTTCCCTGCTCCCTTCTCATCGGATACGTGGGGATGTCTGGAGTTTGCTGGTATCTTCACCCTCAGGTTTGTGAAGGTTACTAGGGTGGGAGGGTTAATCTTAGAGGTGGAACTTTTGGACGTGGGGTATAGCGATTGCAGGTCCCTGTTGGAAGACTAACTGAACCCCAGGAATCTCCTTTGGGGTCCACTCTTGTGATGTGAAAGCCTGGATTTAGCCCCTTACATCTCCTGTGGACCCTGCAAGTCCTGGTCTCTAATTGAGTCTCTAAGCTGTTTCTCTCTCACCACCTACTCCCTCTACTGCCCCCCACCCTTTCAAGTTCCCAATCAGAAACCTCTGTCTCTGGAGGTCCTGAGCAATGAGTGCTGGGACCTGTGGGCCTGTCCTTGAGAGCTGATCTGTATTGGGCAAATCAGGACCAGGTGGTGAGACCTGCAGGCTGGCCACATAGCTGCAAGTGCAGGGCAGGGTGGTGGCTGGGGAGGGGGTTGAGAGACTGGGGATTTGGGAGCCAGAAGACCCTACTACTTGCCAAACCAACAGGACCAGGTAATTGGTGGATGCCAGATTGGGTAGGGAGTTGGGGACCAAGTTGGTGTTGATTCCCAAGTTGGTGTTGATTCCCAGTAAGTGCTGCCCCAGTTGGCTCCGGGAACCCAATTGGTGCTGGTCTGGTTTGGCTGGGCAAGCTGGGATCAAGATGCCCTCACACCCTCTTCCAAACTACTGACCCCATGCAAGGCTCTCTCCTGCCTCTGCAGCAAGATGGGAACTATTAGTACAACTGGCATGGAGACCTCAGGTGTAACCAAGCCTGCACCTTGGTGATGGTATATCAGGCCCTGGCTATTGTCCCTAGATGGAAGCAGCTGTATCCCTGGTTGATGGTGCTGGTAACGGCTAACCTGTAGGTACCTTAATGTTGGGCTTCCAGGTCCCCGCCAGTGTCCCAAGATGGAAGTTTCCCCAAATAGAAATGGTGATGGCAGGAGCAGAGGTACCCAAGATGGTGGCAGAAGTGTCCCAAGATGGAGGCAACCACTTCTAGAGGTAGGGCAGTGAGGGCAGGTCATGTGGTGGCGTTGGGTGGCCAGTTCAGAGATGCAGTAATGTGGAAGATGGTGCTGCTGCGGGCAGCTGCCTCCAGGCCCTGCCAGGTGTCCCAAAATGGAGACTACCACATCAAGGGGACTATGGCAGCAGTTGCAGTGTCCCAAGACTGAGGCAGCTGGAGAGCCCCATGTTGGTTACTAGGGTGGGAGGGTTAGTCTTGGAGGTGGAACTCTTGGATGTGGGGTATAGTGATTGCAGGTCTTTATTGGAAGACTGACTGCACCCCAGGAATCTCCTTTGGGGTCCACTCTTGTGATGTGAAAGCCTGGTTTTTAGCCCCTTACATCTCCTGTGGACCCTGCAATTCCTGATCTCTAATTTAGTCTCTAAGCTGTATCTCTCTCACCACCTACTCCCTCTACTGGGCTGGGGAGCTGGAAGAGGTCCACACAGGCGCAGGAGGTCCAGAGCAGCCTTGAAGCTGATTTTTAGAGCAATGGATTTATTAATCAGGTGGAAGAAATTTCTACACAGCATAGCATTCAGAACTTGGCATGGATATTGCTAGCAGCTTTTATCCAAATTTATTGTGATAATCAGGAGCAGAAAGAAGAACAGAAAGATTTGAAAAACTTGAACTTAAAGGCAAGATTAAAACTGGAGCTAAGAAAGTTATAGTTGTTTAAGACTTTTACTGTCACTAAAGAAATGCTAAAGACTTTGCCTAGAGACATTAAGATAGTTCTCTTGAGGGCATCCCAGGAATTGGCAAGACCACACCCATCTCAGACTCAAGGAAGTAAAAGTAAAAATTATCTTGAGAAGAGACCAGTGCACATGCTTCTTACCCAAGGGAGGCTAGGAATTTTTTTTTCTACATACTCAGCCACCCAGGTACTCAGATGCTGATACATCCAGGGTCCCTGGAAGCTAGGCTAGTGTTCATGAGGTCAGTAGAAGTTGGTGTCAAACACGTGGTGCTGGTTCTGTAGGAATGCAGGATGCTGGAATTAGGGGATCATGGAGACTTCCACCAAGATTTCAAAGGAAGGATTGGGAGGCCACGCAAAAGGTCAGAGTCCCTGCAGGCAGCCAGCACCTGAGAGAGCAATGTGTGGAAATTTGAGGAGGAAGCCAAAGCTGCAGTGGAGACCCCCAAGATTAAGAAATGCCAGTAATAAAGGACATCATCCTAGGAAAGTTGCTGGAATTGAGCAGAGTCAAACAACAGAAAGGCCACTTGGGCTGCAACCAACATGGCCACAGAAACAGAGCCACACAAGCCCTTTCGGAGAAAACACCAAAATGCAATGTGTCCCATATGCTACACATGGGACTGTGGTGAGCCGCTTCTGCCATTTCTGCAGATTATGGTCGCCATTACAAGATGACGCTGGCTCCGCTGTGGTCTGTGACAAACAACTCCTTATCTGGGAGAGTTGGCACATGATTTTTCACCACCCTGTGAGAAAGCTCCACGCGGCAGCTTTGCATTGGGGCTTGGGATGCTTTATTAAGGCTGGGAGGGGCATCCGAGAGGGAGAAGAAGAAATATCAAGGGCCTGAATAAACTGCTGAAAGAAGATTCCTGAGTTGCGTCTTCCTTGCGGGCAAGGGGTCGCGACATGGGACTATAGGACTTGTTTGCCCAGCTGGATTATGGTCTTCTTTTGATCCTATCTCTTCTTTCTATGTCCCTAATTTTGTGAATGGAAATATTTACCATGTACCTTCATATACTGGATACATGTAAATTGCTTTTAATTTTGTAGGAGCTCACAATACCCGAGATTGCCTTGAGCCTCAGAGAAGACTTTGGACTTGGACTTGAACTGCCGAGACTATGGGGACTCTTGGAAATGGATTAAATGTATTTCCCATTGTCAGATGAGTGTGAGCTTTAGAGAATCAGGAACAGAAGTTTGTGGTTTGGATGTGAGGTGTCCCCCAAAATCTCACAATTGAGACAATGTAAAAGGGTTCAGAGAAGAAATGATTGCGTTTACGAGAGCCTTAACCCAATCAGTGAATTAATCACCTGATAGAATTAATTGAGTGGTAACTGAAGGCAAGTGGGGTGTGGCTAAAGGAGGTAGTGCATTGAGGTCATGGCTTTGGGGTATATATTTTATATCTGGTGAGTGGAGTCTCTGTGTCTGCTTTCCGATTATCATGTGGGCTGCTTCTCTCTGCCACATTTTTCCTCCATGATGTTCAACCTCAGCCCCAAGGAATGGAGTCTGCTGTCTATGGAGTGAAACCTCTGACCATGTGCCTCTGAATAAACTTTTCCTCCTCTAAAATTATTCTGGTCAGATCTTTTAGTAGCAGCAGAGAAAAAGCTAAATAAAACAGCAGACCGCAAGCAAGACACACAATATAATGGATGGATAAGTCCTGACCCAAGATACACATACAAATGAGGTAGAGAAATTATTGAAGAAAATTAAGAAAATAAACCACAAAGAAGAATAAAGTGTTCATAGACTAAAACTGAAAATATATGTTCTAAAAGAATGCCAGATAAAGGTGCAAAATTGTTTCAGGTTAGCAGGAAAGGCCTTTCAGCCTCTTGCTCTGAAGGAGTTGGTGATTTTTCTCTATGAGTGATAAAAATGTTTCTCCCCTGCTAGTTCTAAGTGCAATGAGAAAAGATAAAAATAAAAATTTAATTTTAAAATCCCATTCATAAGCACACTGAAAAGAATTTTTCCCTCATAATACTGGCAATATGCATTTGCAAAAGGAAAATAACAGATAAAATCTTCTATGTGAACTTTGTAGGCCTTATTTATTCAATGAAATAATTTACAGGAAAAACAAATTTAAATCAATAAGTATTGCGTATAAAAGCTTAAAGATATTTTGTTAAAAACTGTTTAAAAGATGATTTCAATTTTTATCAAACTTTTAAGACACTTAACACCCTCACTCTTAAAGTGCCTTCCTAATGGCACCCATTTTAATGATTTATGTAATTTGAAGTGGTTATTTTCCATACTTCATTACTTTCCCCCAAATGATCATTGATTTGATAATTACTTGATATTTTAAAGCCTGAAGACATAATGTCCTTGAAAATGTTTTAAATGTCTTGTTCTAAGAAAAAAAATAAATTACATGAACTTAGAGATGATTTATTTTTTTCAAGAAAGATAAAGATCATTTTATTTTATCTTAATCAGAATGATTTAGGCACATATCTTATGGAATAAATCAACATATAGCTTATTAACAGACCATAAATAAGGCATTTCCTCTGACAGAATGCAAATATTCTTGCATTTTTATTAAGATGACTCAGCTTCTCTTACTACTATGATATGTGATTTTGTTTGCATTAAATGAGCTGACATTTAAATATGAAAAGTTTAACTATGATTTTTCCCTTAGTGAATGTCTGTGTCACTTATTTACATATAGGTCTTGTCCTTCACACTTGTGTAAGAGTTGAATCAAGGTACAGTTTGTATACACTATAAAAGACAGTTTTATATAAGCAAATACAAAGCACTTGAGTATGTTATGGGAGATGCATATTCTTTAATCTGAAGAAACTGAGATGAGATTTTAGATGGGGTATGAGGGAAAAATAAATTTATGCAGAAAGCTGTACATCACTATAGTTGAATTAAAATACATTTGATGGTCATCTTGTAGTTTAAAATATCTGGGATTTTTCTTGGGAAATGCCAGTATACAATAAATCAGTTCTCTTCAAAAAATTATGTATTCCCATTTTATGTTCATATTTTATTTGTTTTTAAGTGTTTTTGTTAGTGCATTATTGTTATACATAGTAGTGAAATTAATTTTGACATAATCATACATACATAGGATACATAGGATATAATTAGCTCCATTTTGGTACCCAGTGCTTCCTTTATCCCTCCCTTTCTTCCTCCCTGTTTACCTCTTCTACTGGTCTTTTCTCTATTTATTTGTTGTTTTATTTTAGTTGGTGCTTTTCAGATATACAAAAAGGAGAAATTCACTGTGGTATATTCATATAAGTGCATAGCATCGTTTGGTTCATTTTCTTATCTGTTCCTTACTTTTCTGTTCTTCCTCCCTCCACCTTATCCCCTTCCTTTGCTCCATTGATCGTTCCTCTATTTTCATGGGCTTCCACTTTCTCTCCCCTCCCCCTTATTTTGTTCTAGCTCCCACACTTGAGAGAAAACATTCACTTGACTTTCAGAGTCTGGTTTATTTCACTTAGCATGATGCTTTCCAGCTCCAACCATTTATCAGAAAATACCATAATCTCATTCTTCTTTATCACTGAGGAAAACTCCATGTATATAAGTATCGCATTTTCTTTATCCATTCATCTGAAGCTGGGCACCAGGGTTGGTTCTATAGCTTGGCTATTGGGAATTGCACTGTATAAACATTGAACTCCTGTATCACTACAGTGTGCTCCTTTTAGTTCTTTTGGATAAATGCCAAGGCGTGGAGTAGCTGGGTCATATGATGGTCCCATTCCTAGTTTTTTGAGGCAACCATACTGCTTCCCATAGTATTAGTACTAATTTGCATTCCCACCAACAATGTATGAGCATACCTTTTCCCCCACATCCTTGGCAGCATTTATTATTATTATTTGTATTTTTGATGATTGTCATTCAACTGGAGTGAAATAAAATCTCAAGGTAGTTTTGATTTGCATTTCCTTGATTGCTAGGGATGTTGAATATTTTTTTCCTATATTTGTTATCTATTTGCATTTCTTCTTTTGAGAAATGTCTGTTTAGTTCTTTGGCCCATTTCTTCATCGGTTTTTTTTTTTTTTGGTGTTAAGTTATTTATATATTCTGGATCTTAGAATATAGACTTTAAAAAATTGTCAGAGGGGCTGGGGATGTGGCTCAAGCGGTAGCACACTCGCCTGGCATGCGTGCGGCCCGGGTTCGATCCTCAGCACCACATAAAAACAAAGATGTTGTGTCCACCGAAAACTGAAAAATAAATATTAAAAATTCTCTCTCTCTTTCTCTCTCTCTCTCTCTCACTCTCTCTCTTTAAAAAAAAATTGTCAGACCTTTCTTGTCTTTTCTTTTTTCTTTTTCTTCTCTACTATTATTTTTTTCTTGGTTTGCATTTCTGTCTTGTGCATACATGAGTCAGTTCTGAAAGAAGAAATGAGTATAGCTCCTTCATAGATATCATTTGTGACTCATACCAAAATAAGCATGTCATATGCGGCTCAGCAGATCTCAAGTATTGCACCTGTCATTAACGTATGCAAAATAGTGTATAATTTTATTGTGCACAAGACACAAAGCTAGTTTTTCTCTAATGCATTAAAAATTGCTAATATTAAAAAGAAACATTAAGTTGTCTCCTAAAAGAAAAAAAAACAACCTATTTATCTAATGTTAGCATTTATTATTATTATTATTATTATTATTATTATTATTACTATTATTTGGAAGCTGGGACTGAACTCAGGGGTGCCTAAGCACTGAGCCACATCCCCACCCCTTTTTATTTTTTATTTCTGTGATGTGGTCTTGCTAAGTTGCTTAAGACCTTGCTAAGTGGCTGATGCTGACCTTGAACTTGTGCTCTTCCTGCTTCAGCCTTCCAAGTTGCTGGGATTACAGGTGTGCACCAACATACCCGGCTAATATTAGTTTCTTAAAAGTCAAATTTTATATGGTTTATAGATACAATAATTCAAAGCAGAGAAAGTGTTCTACTCAAATGGCTTAACTCTTCTCCTTTGAATAATTTTTTATTCCAAAAATTTAACTATGTTCCCAAATAACTGAAATATGATAGAGTATAACAGTCCAGTGAAAGCTTTTAATTAAGAAATACAAAGATGTTTTTGTGCTCAGTTTTGTGCTTTGCTTGTTTTTTATATCAACAGAATTCAGCTCTAATACTTCAGATGGGATTTACACTCTGCTCATTTCTGTCAGTAGCAGATCAGATCAGAAGAGCAGGGTTCCAGCTCCCAGAAAAGGGACCTGAAACCAGGTAAGCAGTGGGTGCTCCCCAGGTGTCTGCTAGGGAAGGAGCAGGGCAGGTTGCCAGGAATGGTGGGCGTCCTTTCTCACGGGGCCATCTGTGTGGCTTTAAGGTCCTGCTCCACAACTCAGAGTGAGAATGAAGTAGAAACTGCTATAGCCTGGAGCTGGGAGCACCTGAGAGAATCCTGGCCCACCTTGCCAGCAGGGTTCTCTTGGCAGTGAGCTCATCCAACCCGCACGGCTCCTCCTGTCAGAGTAGGTGTGGCAGTTTAATAAAAGGAGCCTAGAGAATCACACCTAAAAAACAGTTGTTTTCTCTAATATGAAAGAATTCCAGGCATGGGATTAAAAACATCAAGGGTCACACAGTCCAGGAAGCAATGTCACCACAGAGGAGGCAGGATTTCTTCGTCAGACCCTGTCATCCCCAATGCATCCCCACTTAGGAATGCTTAGAGGTAGGCTCTCAATATGCGATGAGATATCCACAAAATATACCTCTGACAAGGGGTTAACATCTAAAAAAACTAGAAATTCAAACAAGTTAACAGCAATAATAACAATAATAATCTGATTTAAAATAGGCAAAAGAACAGAGTAAACACATCTCAAAAGAAAACATGCAAATGAACCACAGCTGTATATAAAAAAATAATAATCCTTAACACCACTATTCAGTAGGAAGACCCAAATAAAAACCACAGTGAAATATCACTTTGCTCCACTGAGAAACGTTGTCCTTAAATAATAATAATAACAACAACAACAAATGATGGTGAGGATATGGAGAAAACAGAACCTTTATATACTGTTGGTGGAAATGTAAATTACAACAGCTACTAAGGACAAATTATTCAAGTTTCTCAAAATAATAAAAATAAAACCATATGATTCAGCAAAATAATCAAGATAAAACTGTATGATCCAGAAATCATATTATGTGTGTGTGTGAATGTACAGTTGCTGAATAATATAGTTTCATATACATATACATGTGTGTTCACATACACATATATATGTTCAAACTATATGAAGCCAGTATTTTGAAAAGATATCTGAAATTTTTTTTTATTGCAGCACCATTCACAATAACCAAGATAGAGAATCAAAGTTAGTGTCCATTAGTGAAAGAATATATACACAAGGGAATACTATTCAACCATTAAAAATAATGAAATTGAGATGTTTGGCAACATGGACAGATCTGGAGATGGTAACATTAAGTGGAATAAGCCAGGATAGAAAGAAAATGGCCACATGATTTTACTTATGCAGAAGTTTAAAAAGCTGAACTCATAGAAGTAGAGAGTTGTATAATGGTCACCAAAGAGTGCAGGGGCACAGGGGAAGGATTGGGGGAAACTAGTTAACAGGTGCAGAGTCATAGTGGTGTCTATCACACAGAAAGGGAATGAAAGGTAACAATACAGTATTGTATCATTCAAGACAGCTAAAAAGTGATTTTGAATGTTTTGTCTAATGTTTTGTGTAAATGTTTGCATGGCTGCAGCCATGGCTCCCGTGCAATCCCAGGACAAGGGTTAGTGTTTGCAATGACAGGTCACATAAATATCCTGAACTTATCATCATGCAACATGTCCATGTGCTGAAACATCATACTCTACCCTATAAAGATGCACAATCCTGTGAATAACAAATAAATAAGGTGCTCACTAAATGAATACTTGTTGAATGAATCAACATTTTAATCAGACCTAAGAGTTGAAGCAGTGAATCTTAGATTGTCTCTAGCAAATCATGGAACACTATGCATGTCACTTGATTCTACGAATTTATTTTATTTATTTGTCTATATAATGCTCCTTTGGGAATAAAGAATGCAGTCTGATGTGTAGAGTGGCCATTATGCTGCCGTTCACTGTCCTCTGAAGAGAAGTTTCACTTCACTTTCAAATTCACCTTTACCCTGGAAGTACTGTTTCCAACCCCTCAGCCCCCAGGACAAGTGTGCATTGTTTTATAATTCCAACTGGGGTGTGATTGTGTTTCAATAAATACTAATAAATAAATGTGGGCACTTGACACCAGAGTAGCGTCAGGTTGAAAGGAAGAGAAGAGCAGGAGAGAGAGGGAGCCATCTGTTCCCGCAGGCTGCCGCCATGGCTCCCTGGGCAAGCTCAGGACAAGGGTGAGTGTCAACCACTGTCTTCCTGGGTCCCAGTGGTCCAGTGTCGTGCTGGCACAGGGGGCATAAGCTACCCAACATCTGCAATAGAAATTAATCAGGAACGCACTGCATTTTAGATAGAACAATCTGGAAAACGTATTGAATTCAACTCCCATTCCTCAATGAATATTTTCTCTGAGGATACATTCTTTTGTGAAAATATAAATATTCTGTGCATAACACAAATTGGAATTATTTCACACATTAAAATATAATGATGAGTTTTGTGTCATAAAATTACTCTAAACACCAAAAATAAACATAAGCAGTTTCTTACCTTTCTGAAAAATAGATCTACAGATTTATTCAAAAGTATGTATTATTTTATTATGGAATAGAACACTCTAGAAAAAGTTATTAGACATTTTTTTAAAAAAAGTAAATCCATAGTTTCTCAGAGATTTTTCCAAGAAAATATTAAAAAATTGTCTGCAGTAGAACACATACAGTATTCCTGGTGAAATGAGGACTTATTAAGCATGGGAGCCTGAGAGTTGTCAAATAACTTTAATGGAGCAATTTTATTCTTTGTATTTTGAATTAAAGTTAATAACAATATGTGCTTTGATTATTTGTATTGCTTCCCATTTTATCATGTCCTTGCTATCATTTCCTCACGTTGTGTATATTTAACCGTCATCAGTGGATACACACACACACACACACACTTATATGCCACAATTCAAAGAAAAAATGTGTGGAAATGCAGAGCTGTATTTTACCCTTCATTTCTTCCTCAAAACAAAACAAATTTTTCTTTAAAATGTAAGCAATAAGAAATTGACTCTGACAGAATAGACTGATTGTTGGAGAAATTAGAGGTATTATTAGGGCTACGGATGTGGCTCAGTGGGTGAGGGCCCCTGAGTTCAACCCCTGGTACAAAAAAAAATTGGAGAATTATTATTGGCAACACATATGAAAAAATAGCATGGTAATAACTACTCAAATAACTTTATAAGTAAAAATGAAAAAGAAATGATCTTAATCAAAAAATTAGCAAAGTACATGAAAAGAGAAAAATTATGAACAATGTGAGGAAAGTTAAAATTCACAAGTGATTTATAAAGTGAAAATTAAAAAACATTCATTCATGAATTTTCTCATCTGATTAAAATTGATAACATTGTAAATCTCATATGAATATAGTGAATAAAACTGTATTTAGAGGATTCCAGAAGAAAGGAAGACTGGGATAAGAAACTCTAATTGTTACAGATGCACAGGAGGTGCTGGTCTAAGTAGCTTTGGAAGTGAATTGTCTGTTGGACCAAGGGCCAAAGAAATGTGTGTGGCAGTGCAATCTGGTTGATAAAGTCATTCCCTCAGATATAGATTAAATGCAGGTTAGTGTTCCACATGTAAACAGGAACTGAAAATTAGACAAATGGATGGCAGCAGCAAGATTTCTTTTTTTTCACATTAATTTTAAATCTTATCTTTATCAGATACACGATGATATGGTAAAATACGAATATATTGTAGAATGGCCAAGTCAAAATAATTCTATTATGCACTACCTCTTATACTTATCTTGTGTGTGTGTCTAGAACACTTAAATCTACCCTTAGTGGTTTTCAAAATACAAATACATCTGTGTGAATTGCAGTCGCCATGTTACCATGTTGTACAATGAGTCATATTTCTCAGGACTTGAGTTACTAAAGCAAAGGAAGGAGCCTGGGATGAACCACACCTATGGTGGTTGGCTAAAATTGGGGGCATCAGAGCGAACTTATGTTCAGCTTCATACAGAGATGGGTGTAGACAGAAACACCATTGCATGCATATACATGGGTTGTTATACTCACACATTTCTTCATCATGTCAGCTCAGAGGACCTGAAAGAGGACCCTATTAGCAACAAGCCCAACCAGCACCCAGATCTTGCTTTCTGATATCATTCTCCAAAAGTAGGAACCAGAGTTCTTTAGGGAAACAGCTAATTCTAGGACTGAGGCAGGAAAAGATGAGACTGGTATATTGAGTAGATTAAGAAAGTTAAGGATATATTCAAAGTATATACAAAACAAAAAGCACCCCATGTTGAAGGCAATATGTCAGAGGGGCAAATTTGAAAGAGCTGTCAATGGTCAAAGCTGAATAATTTGGGTAAAAAAATAAAGTAAATAAAATGATATTTGATTATAACCCCAAATAAATAATTAATATCCGAGAGCCCATACTGACATAAATAAAGAGTATCAAAAACAAAGAAAGTGTAAGAAAATGTCACAACCAAGAAGGATCCATGGAAGCATGATAATTAAATATCGTGAGGTATCCTAGGTGAGAAATTAGAACAGAAAAAAAGACATTAGGCAGATTTTAAAGAAATCTGAATGTTATGCCTTTAATTTCATGTATAACTATCCACCAATTTTTACAAATGTACTAGACTGATGGATGATGTTGATAATAGGAGAATCTGAGAAGTCTTTGGGAATTCCCTATACTATCTTTTCAATTGTTCTTTAAATAAAAAACTGACCTAAAATGAATTATTAAAGATAAAAGGAAAATGAAAAATAGATTACAACAACAAACACATAAAAACTTCTCAACTCTAGCCTGACTCAGAATAGAAGTCATAAATGTGGCCCACTGCTTCTCCTACTACCAACACCTCTATTCTATCTTTATTTTCTATAACATCTGAAAAAGGAAGTCCAGGTATGTTTCAGAAGCACTAAAGATGTTCACTGACTAAGTCTTTTCCTAGAAAATTTCCTCAAGTTAATAATCAGAGATAGCTTTTTGTGCAAGACCACACAACACAACAAGTTTATAAATAAAGATGATATCAAATTTACAAAGTTCAACAATAGTGACTTGAATTATATAAACTGTGCTGTCCCCGTTATGCTAGACTCAAGGAAAAGTGACAGCTCTTTTTTTACTTTGATCCTAACTCTTGACTTCCAAAAAGTGTCCAAATAAGGAAAGTTCCAAGTTCAAGGTCTTTGACTTGTCTGTATAAATGGGCAGAGTGTTAATGAACGAGTGAAAATAAGCTGCCTTGGGGGAAGTCACCTTTCCTTTTGGATTCTCCTTCCTGGATCCTAATGATCATGGGGTTCTTATTACATGGGAAATGAATAGGAGCTAACTATACGCAGAGTGGGAGCAGGAAGAGTACTTTAGGCTCCTGTAGAGGAGTAAAAAATAGAGTGGGAGTCAGACTCCTGTCAGTTTTACATGTTCCCTTGTTCAGAGGTTGACCTGTGTGTGTGCACATATGCATGTATACACATGTGAGCATTGCATGTTCATGTAGGCATGTGAGCTCCTGTGCACATGCATGTTTGCATGTGAACATATAGATTCATAGTTGTCTATGTGTGTGCATGTTGTGTTATTGTGGGCATGGGCACATATGTATATGCAGGCATGTGTGCATGTATGGGGCATGTGCACGACATGCAGTTCTGTACATTTGCTTACACTTATGTTTGTCTGCAGCCTCAGGAAGGAAGAAAGTGGGAGAAAGGAGATGCTGTGTTTGTGAACTAAGGATTCTGGGTTGCAGCTTTGAGCATCCTTTTCTATTTACAATGAATGGCAGGAATGGCAATTTAAGTTATGAGTTTCATGTATAGAGATACAGAGAGATGGGAAACTCAGATTGCTAAATCTTTACCTCAGAATATTAGAAAAAATAATAATTTAAGTTTTCTCATGTTACCAATTATTTCTCAATTAACATAAAATATTTGTATAATCAAAATAACAAAAGAAAAATTACTTTGTAAAATAATTCCAATAGCAATTTTAAATGAAGTCAGTGAGAATGAAGCCCTCCCGCCATAATGGCTATTGTGGGGTACACAGACCATGCTATTTGCCATGAGACAGTTCAGGAGTTTAGCCCAACACCTTTTTACCTAAGTCTAAAGGATTACCAAAACCAAGGAAAACACTGGAATTCAATTTATTTTTTTTTTAAGTCAAAATGATCTATTCTTTTCTGTGTTTAAGTGACCAACTCCTTCACTTCAATGACTTCCTAAAAACATACCTGCTCAAGAAATCCCCAGGATGCTTCTTCATAACTTCTGACTTGAGTGAGCTCAGCACTGGGCTCAGGAAGATATTAATTTAAAAAGAGAGAAAAAAAGATAGGATGTAATGAGCTGTGAAAAGACTGTATGTCTGGAAAGAATAACACTGAAAGATACTTAATATAGGACCAATTATTTGACTGGCACTTGGATCTTGCCTTTGTAATGACTTCAACAGAAGAAAATTTCAACACAGGGATTTTTTCAACAATATGTACAGCATTTATGAGGGTACAGAATAATGATGCTCAAGCCAGAACGTCTCTAAATACACATATGATCCACAAAGGCTTTAGATAGATCACAGTCTCTGTGTCTCCTGCGTATCCTATGTCAGGAATGGAGGGGGAATAATTGTATTTATGTAGCAGACATTTACATATGGGCAAATATAAAAACTGCACAAATAAATATTGACTTTCATTATCATTAATAGTATTCATAATAAGTTGGTGTATTGAATAGCAAGAAAAAATAACGTAGTATATAAATCAGAAAATAAACACATTATAATGTTACTCAGAATACATTCATGATGCCTATAAAAAGGTGTTCTATATAAAGCTACATATAAAAGGTATCATTTGAAAAACTTCAAATACACATATCACAGAGAACACTTCTTTAAGGCAGTCCTGAAAAGAATATAAAAAAAAATGGGAGCATTATCCTAAGGGAGCTAAGATGACAAAATTGAAATTTTCTTCCTGAAGGTAACTGAAAAGGAAAGGTACATATTCTGTATTTCAATGAAATTAAGATGCATCATTATTGGCCAAAATTATATATCTCTTAATAAAAGCATGAAATGACTAGGTGGTGGCACATAACAGCTAGAAACCAGGAGGATGTGATTTTCAGGATAGCAAAATTGGGGGTGGGTGAATGATCCACAGAAAGTTATAAGACTGCTCAATTGACTATGGCATTGCCAAGGGTAAAATAGATGAGCAGCTAACAAAGGTACCTCTCCATTTGTACCAACAAAAGGAATAAAGATGAACAGTGACCAAGATTCTGCAGTAGGCACCCTCAAAATTCTGATTCCTTGTCTACTATTTGAGACCTAGAATTAAAGTCACTGATGGAGGGAGGTGTTAAACCCAGGCAGAAATTACATAGATCCTGTAGATAGAAAGTAGAAAGCTACAAACTCAGTTGGTACCCCTACTTATTGCCACCATGCCAGAGGTGGTCATTTCTGCTAGAGCTAATTATCACAGATCCTGTTACATGGCACGTGGCCACCAATGGGGTAAAAAATCTTGTTTTTCAGTCTTACAGGGTAAAAGGGTCAGGAATAATAATCCTGGAACTGTTCTATGCTCTAATATAAAATTGCATACGTATATAATTTTGTCTAAAGTTTATGGTAATAGCCTTAGCTTCTTTCATAATATAATCTAACAAGATCTGGATCAGGTGAACATCTCTCAGGACATCATGTCAAGTTACCATAGCAATAATACCCTGAAGACTGGATACAATGACAGAGAAGTTGCTGATATCATTTAAGTGTTGATAGGGTGCCCATACTTCAGAGGGTTCACAAATAAATCCTCTGAAGATCCCGGGGGCTGCCACATCCATAAGGTATTTGGAAGTCCAGTGTGCAGGAGCATGCAGGGATGCCCTAACTGAATAAAGGTAAACTGTTGCATCTTGTGCTTCGCATTCCCAAGATGGATGTGTGGTACCTTTAGATTCTTTGGGTCCAGAAAGCAGCATATTCCCCACCTGGGAGAACTACTCAAACCCATACACTGGACACTAAAAAGGCCATTGCCACCTTTGAGTGGGTTCAGAGCAGGAAAAGTTGCTGCAGCCAATGTAAGCTGTAGTAAAAACAACCCTCCCTTTTGGTCCATGTGGCTCAGAGTCAGTGGTATAAAGTAGTGGGGAGAGAGGTCCTGTAGTGTTTACGGCAGACCTCAATAACAAGACCACAGTGCAAATCCCTAGATTTCAGGAGTAAAGTCGGGCTATCTTCATTAAAGAATTACACACCTTTTGCAAAATACTGCATGGAATACCACCAGATCTTTGTAGAGATGGAGCAAATTGTGATCATGAAGTACAACCTCCCAAGATCCAGATTTTATCAACCAACCAGTCCTAAAATTGGGTCTCCTCAGAAGAAGTGATGTCCTAGAGTCACAAATGCCATAAACAAACTGCATACCAGACACCACAGCACTCACCAGTGTGATCCCAGTGGCTCTTCTATCACCTCATGCCTGGGAACATCGGGGGAATCTCTGAAAGCTGTAGAAGGGAAAAGTCTTGAACTTGATTTGTTTCTACTTGACTTCCTCTTTCCCAGAACTTGTACTTCAGCCTATCCCAGTTTATTTCTCATTATCAAGTCTTTCAGGAATTCCATCTATCCTATTTTCAAACATGTTCAAATGTCGAACATCATGAATTCAATGGGCACACAGTCTGTGCCTGAAATAGAAACATCCAGAAAACAGAAAGAATCACGGCTTCCTTGTTTTTAAAGTAAATCTACCTCTAATACCTCCAAATAAGTGCTAAGGAAAGTATCACCTGTATCTAAAAAGGTCTTGTAATCGATGTTCAAGAGTAGCACTGTCAAGATGACAAGAGAGAATCAAAACCTTGTTAAGAACTCTTCATTTTGAGACCGTGCTGTCACTTTAAAATTATGTTCAGTTGGCCTCCAACACTACAGCAGCTTTTCAAAAAAAAATCCAGCATGAAAGGCAAGTTCAGAATCATCTGCAGAATATTTTAAATATGAAAAATCCAGTCTGTCTTGACAGTTTCTCTTTTCAAAATGTCAGCAAACATCAATGTTCAGAAGACCAATTTCTAGTCATCTTTCAGGGTAGAGGGGAGACAATTATAAATTAAACTGAGGGCAAAAGAAAAAAAGAGAAAATTCCTCAAATTCTCTTTGCATCAGCATGTGTTGAAAGAAAAAAAAAAATCTCTCCACATTGTCAAAAAAAGAATTGGAGACAAAATTTCTGTGAACTGTAGCCAAGACAAGCACACATTTTTCAGATTTTTTTTCCCAATGATTTCTACAGGAAGATAAAAGCTGCAGTAACTGCTCATAGGGAAGTAGGGATGATTTATCTCCTCAATTACACTTGATGTCAAGAACCACCAAAGCAGAGGAGGGCTTCACAGGACAGTCACACACTGCACTCAGGTTCAAAGCTGAGCACTTCACAGTCCAATGTGGCTCCAAATAGGAAGATGGTGTCTCTGCGCGGTGAATAGAAGCTCTGGAAATTTTAAACTGATAAAGCAAGTGGCAGAATTGCCAGCCAGCATTCACAATCTTAGCAAAGTGTTCAGAATGGTGCAGGGAAAGGCTGCTGAGACATATCTCTAGGGAGGAAGGAGCTCTTTACTCTGGCCCATGAGCTGAGTCGCCACCCCCTGGTCTGCCCATAAGCTGAGTCACCATTCCCTGATCTTCCCTCAAGATACAGCAACTGTAGAATTTGTCAGAATCAAATCAAAGTCTTCTCCATCAATCTCTAACCAAAAAATAAATAAATGAAGGCAGAAGACTATGAAGGAGGGCATCTCATGCTTGATAACAAGAACTATCAAAAGAGACTCTTCCAGAATCATAGCTTTGCATGGATTATACTTCTCAAGGATGTCTGCCCAGGAACAGCTGTCCAACCTTGGACTGACTGGTGCCATCTTGTTTTTGATCCTTGTAGCCAAGGGTAATTGTTTCAAAATAATTCAGGTTACTCTCTTCCTTTCACCTTAAAAAATCCTTGTCTTCCTTTACCTCCCTGAATGTACGTTTAACTGGAACACTCCCCTGCAATGGGATTAAATTCTGATTAAATTCATTATCTTCAGAGAATCTCTTGCTATTTTTCTTTTTTCTAACACAACTTAACTGTGGAAGTGGACAGTGGACTTTAAGAGTCAGCTCCCAGAACTCCCAATCTCCCTCAGTTTCCACTCTTTCCCCTAAAATGAAAATTGTAGTTCTGATTTTAGAACAACCATGCTGTCAACACTAATGATTGGATTGTTCCAGAAGATGATCTTGTTAGCTTTTGGAAAAACAGGAAAAATACTTAAAAAATCACTGCTTGATCTGACATCAGGTTGCAATCCCTAACATCTCCGACTTACTGATATTTAAAATCCTTCCATTTAAGATCTTTTTCAGTCCCTATTAATAGGATTCATAGTTTAAGACCCATTAATTGCCTCACTTTGCTTTAAGTAAATTCATCAAATTATCCTCTGACAGCAGAGCAGGTCAGAATGGTAGGAGGAACAAGGCACCTAAGTAAACTAGGCCTGATGAGAACCCCAAAGAGGAAAGGATTTGTGGAATGAAGGCAGAGGGCATTTTGCTTGCTTCAACATTTTTCAGAGATCCAGCCTTATAAGGGACTTGGCAGTAGTTGGACCTGGACTATTTTTACATAAGAAGAGTTAAAACACAAAACAAGGTATTTAAGAGAAACTGTTAACTTTCTGGGAGTAATAAAGGATAGGATCTTATTTATTCAAAACTTAATTTTCATCATATTTATTAATTCAGATTTTATCAGTATATAGAACAGTCAATAGGAATTATTTTTCTCACACATATTTTTTTAAACTGGTCCTCTCTTTCCTTCTTACTTTTTAAAAAGCAAACCTGCAGTTCTATCCCTCTTAATAACACTACCCTGACTGGGTTACTCTGAATGCTGGTAGACCACTTAAAAGTTGTAGTTGATCCAATTTGCTTAAAAAATAGCTGCCTTAAAGAAGTAGTGACAGGTACCCAAGGTAGAAAAGACTTTGGTCTTTAGTGGCCTCCCTGATGAGAAAGTTCTTTCCTGCATTGCAAGAAATGAAATTTCTGTCCCCTCCCTCCAAAAAACATAAACCATGCGAACAGTATTTTAATTTTTTTTAAAATCAGCTAATGATTTTCAATGCACACAATCAACACACCCAAATTTCACATTTTAGTTGTGATCTTAATAGTTTGGGTTCTGTAATGCATATGTCTGTTTCTGATAAAAACTGAGAGGGGAGGGAATCTCAGCTCTTTATAATCCACTTTTAGAAAGCTTGGTTATTACAAGGGAAATGCAAACCTCTAACTCTAAATATTCAGTTTCAATTAGACAGAGATGTCATTGCCTACCTAACATGGTGTAATTAATCCCTTCACACTTTCCCTGTCTGCATGCTTCAATATAACTAGGGGTTGTCCATCACCTCCCAACTTCCACAGGTGAGTAATTATTATGATAATTAACAGTTATGGAAATTAGCAGAACAGACCTATAGTGTGTTACAAAAGAAGTCATTGTTGCACTGTACATTTAGCTTTATGTAAGTGCACGCATGCTCAGGTGTATGCTTACCATGCACATATCCCATGTTAAAGGTTGCTTTCTTTCAAATCTGAGCTCCTGAGGGTCTTGAATATTCAGAGAGAGGATTGCATCTGTTTGAGTCTCTGTCAGATAAACAAATATTTAAATGTAAGCAATATTGGAAAGATTGCTTTAAGCGCTGAAGCATAGCATGGCATTTAGGATGAAAACCAACTGGGCCAGCATCATTGTAACTGACTGCAGATGACTGGAGCAGGAGGCTCATGGGAAGCACCAGGCACACATATCCCTGAGGCTTCCGTAGACTGTGTCTCATCTGCTTGAAGAATTCAGTTGTAAAATTATTGAGGGAAGGTGATTTCACCAATACATACCCAGAGCTTGGTTGCTGAGGTTGCTGAAAGCCATCATTTTGCTCCTCTATGAACCAGGCTCTCTTGAAAGCAGGCACTTTTCTTCCTGATTTATTTTCTTGTTAATTTGTGTTTATATTCTATTGAAAATCAATGCTGTGGGATACTTTCTTTTTTTCAAATTAATAACTCCAATCTCATTTATTTTCACACCTGATGACCCAAACATGATGAATATTTAATATAAAGGATGACAAAATCATATCATATTTTAAAACCTCAACTAAATACAAGAACTTTAAAACTGAAGAGAAAGAAAAAAGACCTCTGTTCTCAACTGGAAACTTTCATATAGGTAGAAGGTTGAGCTTCTTAAAACATGCTTCATGTAAAATAGATGTGGGCAATCTAAGCCCACGGAAGATGGGTACCTTAAATACAGAGAGAAGGTGCCACAGCCCTGACTAACCAGGATGTGTACCCTTATAAAGATGTTGTCTTTCAGGTTCTCCCAAATGAATCTCACATTCCCTCAAAGAGCTTGGTCATATTTCTTGTCTTCAGAGCAGTAGACAATCTCTCCAATGCTTCCACCCCAGAAAAAGAAGAGAGCATCTCTCCCCCTCTCAACACACTCCCCATTCTCTGAACCCTGCAACCACAATGTGAACATGTAAACAAGCCTGGGTGGGTTTGTAGGTGATTGCAGTGACAATTTTGCTCTGGTACGTCAGCCCACAGACACACAGAAAGACCAAAGGTACTTCTGAGCACACTTGGTATCTGTGCCCTTGAAACAAGCCCTGTGCATGAGCAAGCCAATTCCAAATCATCAGGGCCCTGCTCAGATCCAGAAAACAGACATACCAGTTTCATATGTGAATAAAAATGAATATTTATTTTTGCTTCCTGATGTCATCTTTTTTATTTAGCTTTATTATAAAATATGCATAGCATCAGATGTACCATTTTTTCCATTTTTAAGAGTCCAGTTTAATGGTACTGTTTTTAATGTTCTGCAACTATCACCACCCTCTGTCCACAGAATATTTTCATCTTGCAAAACTGAAACTGTATCCACTAAATAATAATCCCCAACTCCCTATCAACCCCTGGTGATCCCCATTCTACTTCTGGTATATAAATTTCATTATTACAGATATATCATACATATATGACAGCTAACTTTCATTTAGCATAAATTTCTCAAAGTTCATCAATGTTGTAGGATGTATCAAATGTCCTTCTTTTTTGAGGCCGAATTATATTCCATGCTATTCATAGACCACATTTGATTGATTCATTCATCTGCATATGGACACTTGGATTGCTTCAAGGATTTGGCTACTGTGGATCATGCTGCCATGAACAGGGGTGTACAGTGTCTCTCTGAGTCCCTGTTTTCAATTCTGTGGGATATCTATCCTGAAATAGAATCATTGGCTCCTATGGTCATCTTAGGTTACTGTTTTGAGAAGGCATTCTACAGCTTTCCACAGAGGTTGCACCTTCTTATACTACCACAGACAATGAGCAAGTACTAAAGTTTGGTCACATCCTCACCACATTCTGTTATCATGTGGTTTCTTTTCTCTTTTTTTTTGTATTACTTTTTTAATAATAACCAACTTAATATGTATAAAGTGGTATCTGAGTAAAGTCTTGATGTGTATTTCCCTCGTGATTAGTGATGCTGAGCATGTTTTCATGTGTTTATTAGCCATTTGATTATCTTCTTTGGAGAAATCTTTATTTAAGTATGTTGTCAGAAACATAATAATGTTTTTCTTCTGGTGATGGTTAGATTGTAGGAATTCTTCATAAATCTTATACATTAATTCCAAATCAGATATAGTTTTTGCAAATATTTTCTCCCTTTTCACGGGTTGCATTTTTTACTCTGCTGATATTGTTTTTGATTCTAAAAAAGTCTTCATTAAGTATAATTTGTCTTTTTATTTTGTTACTTGTATTCTTGGTACCATCCAAGAAGTCATGCCAAATTCAATATTGTCACACTTTCTTTCCACATATTTTCTAAGTGTTTTGTGTTGACTATTGCATTTAGGACTTTGATCCCTTTTGAATTAATTTTGCATATAATATCAGGTAAAAGTCCAACTTTATTCTTTTGCTTGTGAATATTTAGCTTTCTTAAAATTATATGTTGAAAGACTGCCCTTTCTCCATTGACTTGTCCTAGGAAACTGCTGAGAATCATTTAAATATATAAGTGAGTGTTTCTGGATTTTATTCTGTTTCATTGATCTATGTATTTGCTTTTATGTCAATATGACCTGTTTTGATTACTGCAGCTTTGTGGTAAGTTTTAAAATCAAGGAAGGAAGATACCTTCAAGTTGTCCCTTTTTCAAGGCTTTTTTGGCCTTTGGGGTTCTATGGGATTTTATATGAACTTTAAGATGGGTTTTTCTGTATTTATGGAAAAATTGCAAATTACCAAAATTTTAGTGGAGACTACATTAAAATATAGATCACTCTGGGTAGTATTGCTATCCAACCCATGGACATGAAATGTCTTTCCATTTAGTTTTGCCTTTTAAAAAATCTTTCTGAAACACTTTATAGCTTTTAGTATATAAGCTATTCACCCTGTTGATTAATTTCCTAAATAGTCATTATTTTGCTTCTATTATGAATTAAATTATTCTCTTAATTTTCTTCTTGCATTAATCATTGCTACTGTTTAGAAACATCCCTAACTTTGTGTATTGATCTTGTGTCTTAAAACTTTGTAAATTTGTCTCACAGTTTTGACAGGCATGTGAGAGTAGGGGTGTAATATTTAGAATTTTCTACAAATAAGATCATGTTATGTGGAAATAAAGCTAACTTCTACCTTCCAAACAGGATGGCTTTATTTGTTTTTATTGCAAGATGTAAGTCACATAATGCTTCTCCCCTCCCAGCATCACGCTTTCCCTTTCCCCACACCCCATATTTCCTTCTGGGGATGGCCTTCTGTATGTGCTGACTTTGAAAACTGCCAAAGGCCCTGACTCAAGAGTCTTCCTTCTGGCCACCTTTATAATTTTGTTTTCTTGATTTCAATTAAAGCTACTTATATACTTACTTATAAGGCAGTCCTAGATATTGAACCCAGGTCTTCTTACATGCCAGACAGGTGCTCTACCACTGAGCTATATCCCAACCCAAAATTACTTTTTAATACATCAAAATACTGCATGGATTCCCCTTAATTGTGCTATGTGTTCAAATTGAGGACAGTAATCTCTCATGTAAAACATGGAAATATTGTCTTCTCTGATTTGCATTTCTCTGTAGTACCCTTCCTTCTTTAAGCTACTTATTTTGACTCATTGATTCAACAACAGTGTGTGCCAGCAATGTATGGAGCAGAAGAAGAGAAGTGGTAAAGAGACAGTGTGGTGAAGAGTACTCAGTGATCACAGTCACACTGCAGGACCTGAATCCATGCTCTGCCACTTCCTTTGAGCTGGGCATATCACCAAGCTTCAAAGTCTATCTACAGTCTCAAAATTTGGAATAATAGCAGCACTTCCTGCACAACCTTTGGAGGAATCATTGCCTGTAAAAGGCATGTGAGTTTAATTCCAGAGTACTTGGCTTAGAGTAAGAGTCAACAAATATAGCTGCCATTCTTACTAAGACAGTTGTCTGCCCTCGTAAGATTTCAAGAAGGTAAACTAAAGACAGTAACCCAGCATTAACAAGTACAATAAATGTTTCAAAAGGGGATATTATGTGTGTCACCATGGGACATTACAGTTCTCAAGAGACCTCCAAATCACCTTTTTCTATCCACATTTGGACCTACTATCCTATAAGAGAATCAGCAGATGAGAATTTATCATAATAACATTGAAATGGAATGGGGTGCCTCATATCTGTAGGCAAGTGGACTTCCTAATGCTGAGTTCTAGAATGAGACAGACTTATCCAGCAATCGAACACCACAACTGTGAAACAGCCCCTCTCTGGCTCCCCTGGACCAGGCAGGGAGCTCTCCAAAAGCTTCTTCCAAGAAGCAGCTCATCCCACAGAAAAGAGGAAATGAGCTGTGCCCACTATGCTTCCTACCACATTCAAGCAGGTTTTTTTTTTTTTTTACCAAGAAAGAAAAATGTGGACAGGGTGGAGAAAAGCCTGGGATATGAAGCTAATAGTCATGGAAGTCCCTGCCAGGAGTGGGGCAAACATCTCTCCACCATTCCTGTCCATTCACTTAACCCACTTCACCCAGCCATTACGTAGACCAGTACAAATCAGATTGTTTTGACCTACCTGGAATATAGGTGGCCTGAAGACTGTGCACTGTGATGACAAGATAAATTAGAAACTTCCTATTATCAGGTTAAGGAGGATGCCATGCCATCGTACCTGGTTGGATATCCATGCATGACTGACAGCAGATTCTGCTGAAAAGGTAGGCTCTCCTTACAAGCAAGTATTTTTAGTTTTATGCCACTGTGGCTTCCACTGTCTCTTGTCTTAACATGGAAATGCTTAGGCCTAGGACAGCAGCTTCCTAGGACAGAGTTCTCCTTCATCTATTATTAATTAACCCATTGTCTTTTGTGGACCATGTGATGGTGAGTGACGCTTGAGCACATGAATCTAAGGCCGACACCTCCAAGCTTCCTTCCCTGGTTCAGAATGTAGAATGTGAATTGGGCAGCTGAGTAGTTCAGAATAAGTAAGCCTGGCTTAAATCTTTAAAACAAAACTCACTAATACTGAAAAAAAGAAAAAGAAAAAAAAAAGACCATTTTCAATTGTCTTATAGTTTAAAGCTTGCAAATATTGCTTCATCCCTGAAATCCGAAAGTCCTGTAGTTGAAAAACATTTATTTTCCTCTTTGGTCAAATCCTACCTCAGGTACTTCGCTTAAAAAGAGATGAACCTGTGTAATCCCAAATCAACACTCAAACCAACTCCAACCTCATTTTTTCCTAAGGCTGCTAGATATCTTTCCTGTGTGCTTGAAGTTGCCACAAACTACAGTATTACCCAAGGTGAAAACATTCCTGTTGGTCAGCCCCTGTGATCCAACACCAGAACTGTGAAGCAATTTCTTGTATAATGCCAGTTACTGTCAACCACAATGTCAAATGCCCTGGCCTCAGTAAAGCCTTACTCTCCAGGCTTTAATTTGCTTATGAATTTGTTTTTCTCAGTGTTTCTCAGTGTTCTCAGTCAAAGCATAAGGAAGAAAGTACCAGGAACCTATGCTCTGGGGAGGCTCCTCTGGGAAGGAACCTATGTTCTCTTAACATGAAGCGCATCTCTTAGGCTGGAGAGCAAGCGGTGGAACACCGGATGAGTTCATTCACCCCTTGGTTATGGGAACAAGAGATGGAAGGAGGCTGTGTCTTCCAATCAGAGAAGACATCCATGTGATGGGCTTTTAACCTATTTTTCTATCCTCTGTAGTCACAGACATATATATTTGTGGCATTCAATAATAATTATCATTGCAATAACTAGTTTAGCAAAGCAGTCTTAAAATAACTGGCTCCTGGAATGTCATTTCAGCTTCAAGACCAATAGAGAGCTAAACTGAGTGGTATTTCTGAGTTGACAAAGGAAAAATTTAATTAAAACTATAAGTGACCTTCAAATGTCAGAAGTAAATAAAACGATAACAACCGCATTTTTGACAGCTGTCACCGGCTAATGGGAATGCCATAAAATCTCATGATCAGGGAGCATTGGCATATCCAATGTGTACTAGACTCATCACCATAAATTTTGTCAGATAAGTGCTCAGCCCGATAATAATCTTACATCAATGCACTGAATTAGCTTCAGCTACACTGATGGAAAGACAGGTAGGAAAGGGATCATCTCCATAACAATGACAGTCTCCCATGCTGACAAATAGCTGAAAGAATGGAGATTATTTGCATAAAAGAAAAAGCAAAGAATCTCAACAGAGATGATGAGGGAGCCTCATCATTACTACATTTTGTGACCTTCCTTTTTCTTTAATTTGGGTGTTTGCTTTTGCTGTGCTTGAGCCATTTCTCTCACTTTCACACACGCACGAGCACACACACACATACATACACACACACACACACACACGAAAATAAACTGTTTACAGGATTGTCCCTCTAAAAGAGTTATTTGTCCTAGTACATATGAAGTTACCTCTTTTAAAGGATGCTGGCATCTGGAGATGCAGAATTTTTAACCTTTGAGCTGATTCAGCTGGTCAGTGACTGGCTCTGCTGCTGAGGTGTCAGAGAGAGAGACTCAATGGGGTTGAGGTTGTTAATTGATTTGGCCACTTTGTTGAGCACAGCAAACCCTCCTGGCTCACAGTTTCTCAGTTTTAAATATCCTCTGTGCATAATGCCAAGGCCCAGCTATGGAAACACAGAAGAATACAGCAATGATACAGACACTTTTACCATGTTTGTATCTGTCTTACAAATATTTTACAAGAATGGATTAAGTGTTTGAGGAAGTTATTTAAAACATACTTTCTACCAAAGAGGAAAAAAAATACAGCTCCCACATAATTCCTAGAACTATTGTTATTAAATATAGTGCATTATTTAAAATCACTTTTTTTTGGTTAGGGGGCTCCTGGGGATTGAACTCAGGGGCACTCAAACACTGAACCACATTCCCAGCCCTATTTTGTATTTTATTTAGAGGCAGGGTCTCACTGAGTTGCTTAGTGCCTCACTGTCGCTAACACTGGCTTTGAATTCCTGACCTCTTGTTTCAGCCTCCTGAGCCTCTGGGATTATGGGTGTATGCCAACAGCCAGGACTTAATATTTTAAAAACAGATACATTAGGAACATTGTATCAGTACAAATATGGTACTTTAGACATCTAATTATTATAATCTATAGAAGTAATATTTGGATTTGGAACAAAGGGCCAATCCAATCTGCTACCTATTTTTGTAGGGCATGCAAGAAAACAATATTTTTACATTTTAAACAATTCTGTATGTTTCTACATAGCAAATTAAGCTTTGTATGTTGGCCCTAGACCCTAAATTGTGTTTCATCTAATCCTTTACTGAATAATATTGCTGACTTCTCTGCTTATGAATAAAGAAGTACAAACATGAAGCCAAATACAGTGTGTGGGTAGTTTTAAATGTCTTATGTAAGGTGGGTGGTTCTTAAGTTGTATGTAGCTATCTCTTAGAATCTACCCTAATGTACAAAAGATATGAAGGGCCATACCATATGCATGATCACAATTAAGAAATCAAGATGGACACAGGCCAGTAATCCCAGCATCTCAGAAGGCTGAGGCAGGAGGATCACGAGTTCAAAGTCAGCCTCAATAACTTAGTGAGGCCCTAACCAACTTGATAAGACCCTGTCTCAAAATAAAAACTTCTTAAAGATAAAATAAAATGAAAAAGGGCTGGGGATGTGGCTGAGCAGTAAAATGCCCATGGGTTCAATCCATGTTACCAAAAAAGAAAGAAAGAAAAAAAGAAAGAGATAAATGAATTACCTGTAGAATTAGGAAGTTGATTTATAATAAATAAGCATAGATTTGTAGACATTGGGCTAGATAGGCAAAGACTGAATGAAAAGTCTGCTATCATGGCAGAAACTCAAACTTAGTTTTTCCTTGAAACTCAAAGATCTTTCTATTTCTTATGTTCCATCTAAAAAGAAGTTATTTCATTTGATATATCCCAGAAACAAAGAACCACAGCAGTTTTTCATAATGTAACAGATTTCTTTCTTATATACTTTATACTACTTGCTCATAATTTGGACCATAACACTAATGTTTTCCTCCATGAGGTTCTAGTGAACTAGGTTTGGGGAAATCTGTGATTTCCTAACCTGCCCGGAATGTTCCCATCACTGTGTTTGCAGTGGATCTGGAATTGTCTTCACACGTTCAACAGCCTGTTAGATTCTTGGAGGAAGAGAACATGTCTCACGGCATTCTATCACTGTGGGCCTGGCATAATGTTGTCACTCAATCAATATTAATTGTTCTTATAATGATTATTATCGCTATTATCATTGCTATTATTTCCTACCATAGCATAAACCTTATTAAATTTAGATCAGTTTTTGAAACAACCTCGAATTTGGCATTTCAGGGGCAGAACTATTTAGAAGCAAACACGTTTCAGCTTGCTTTAAAACAAAAGAATGGATATGCTTCTTCTGTGCTTCCTTGAAGGCAAAAAAATATATAAAACTTTCAAGTTTTCTAAAGAAGTGACTGCAGACAAAAGACCTTGCTACAAGTCCAATTTGATTAGAGTCGACATTAGCTGGAGGGGAAGACCAAGGTTGTGACCAGGGAGTGTAATAAACATTTGGCTTGGTGCCTCTAGGTAATATCCAGTCAGAAGCTAAGCCCTATGGAAATCTTTAAATCAGGCTTGGTTAAAAATATTCAGATACTTGCTATCAGGCACTAAGCAAGCCAAAGGGCAATGGTAAAAATAACAAGAAAATAAAATCTTTATTTTTATTAACCGAAACAAAACACTCTGAGTAGATTCTAAGACTCTAAATATGACTGAATTAAATTTAAAATTTAATCTTGGGTAATTTATAACAAAGTAAGTTATAACCCTAGGTTTATAATAAATTTAGAAATATTAGAGAGCAATATTTTATTAGAATTATAGAGTACAAACCCAGTGTGTTATTTGAAATTGAAAACCTAAAGATGAGCAAGCTCTTTCTGATGGTGACAAAGTTACCTGGTAGAAGACACTAAGTAAATATGAAGTTAATAAAATAGATAATTAAGAAATAACTCCTCTTCAACCTCTCATATGCACTTATATTGAGTTTAAAATTGAGCTAAGGCATTTGGATGTTTATTTTAACCATAAAATCTCAAATAGGAAAGAGAAAGGGCGAAAATATAATATGGCATAACCAGCCAGTTTAAGATTGCAGCGGGATCTTAAACTCTTTTTTTTCTGTTTTCTTTCTTTCTTTTTTTTTTTGGTTGGGTTTTTATTAAAATATATAATTTTTTGAAGGGGTGTACCGGGGATTGAATTCAGGGGCACTCAACCACTGAGCTACATCCCCAATCTATTTTGTATTTTATTTAGAGATAGGGTCTCACTGTGTTGCTTAGTGCCTCACTTTTGCTAAGGCTGGCTTTGAACTCGCACTGCTTCAGGCTCCTGAGCCTCTGGGATTATAGGCATGCACCACCACACCTAAAAATTATATCATTTTTAAAAATAATTTATGGTTTTGAGATATATATGATAGTAGAGTGCATTTTGACATATTGTACATACATGGAGTGAAATCCATTATCATTTAAATACTATTCTTGTGGTTGAACATGATGTGGAGTTACACTTGTTGTATATTCATATGTGAGCATAGAAAACTTATGTCCAATTCATTCTTCTGTCTTTCCTATTCCCATTCCCCCTCCCTTTCCTTCATTCCTCTTGTCTAATCCAATAAACTTCTATAATTCCCTTCCCTACCCTCACTTGTTAAGGGTTAGCATCCATATATCAGAGAGAACTTTGGCCTTTGTTTTGGGGGGACTGGCTTATTTCACTTAACATGATAGTCTCCAGTTCCATCCATTTATCAGCAAATGACATAATTTCATTTTTTGTTATAGCTGACTAATATTCCTTTGTGTTTACAGATCATATTTTCTTCATCCAGTCATCTGATTCATCTGTTGTAAGGCACCTAGTTTGGTTCCATAGCATGGATATTGTGAATTGAGCTGCTATAAATATTGGCGTGGCTGCATCACTGTAGTATGCTGATTTGAAGTCCTTTGGGTATAAGCTGAGAAGTGTGATAACTGGGTCAAATGGTGGTTCCATTCCAAGTTTTCTAAGGAATCTCCATACTGCTTTCCAGAGTGGCTGCTCCAATTTGAAATCCCACCAGCAATGTATAAGTGTACCTTTTCCCCCATATCCTCACCAACACTTGTTACCTTTATTCTTAATAATTGCCATTTTGAGTGGATTGAGACAGAATTTTATATAGTTTTAATTTGCATTTATCTAATTGCTAGAGATGTTGAACATTTTTTTCACATATTTGTTGACCTCTTGTATGTCTTCTCTGAAGTGCCTTTTCAGTTCCTTTTTCCATATATTTATTGGGTTCCTGTTTTTTTGGTGTTAAGTTTTTTAATTTTTTGCATATTCTAAAGATTATATGAGGTGCAGGTGGTAAAAATTTTCTCCCATTCTGTAGGCTTTATATTCATGTTCCTGATTGTTTCCTTAGCTGTGAAGAAGATTTTTAGTTTGATGCCATCCCATTATTGATTCTTGATTTTACTTCTTGTGCTTTAGGAGTTTTATTGAGGAAGGCTGTTCTTGAGCCAACATGATGAAGAGCTGGGCCTACTCTCTTTCTCCACTTTTATTCAACATAGTCCTTGAAACCCTAGCCTGAGCAATTAGACAAAAGAAAGAAATTAAAGGGATACTAATAGGAAAAGAAAAGCTCAAACTATCCGTATCTGCCAATGACATGATTCTATATTTAGAAGACTCAAAATACTCCACCAAAAATCTCATAATCAAATTCAGCAAAGAAGCATGATATAAAAATTTTTTTAAAGAGAGGGAGAGAGAGAGAGAGAGAATTTTTAATATTTATTTTTTAGTTTTTGGTGGACACAACATCTTTGTTTGTATGTGGTGCTGAGGATCGAACCCGGGCCGCACGCATGCCAGGCGAGCGCGCTACCGCTTGAGCCACATCCCCAGCCCACATGATATAAAATTAACACCCATAATCAATTGCATTCCTATACATCAATGATGGTTCAGGTGAAGGAGAAATCAGGAAAACTATTGTATTCCCAATAACCTCAAAAGAAAAAAAAAATAGTTGGAACTCTATCTAAAAAGAGGTGAAAGACCTCTACAATGTAACTGTAACAATAAAAAAAGAAATTGAAGAAGACCTTGGAAAATGAAAAGACCTCCCATGTTCATGGATAGGCAGAATTAATATTGTCATAATGGCCATACTACCAAAAGTGCTACACAGATTTAATGTAATTTCCATTAAAAGACCAACGATGTTCTTCATGGAAATAGGAAAAGAAATCATGAAATTCATTTGTAAAAGTAAGAGGCTTAGAATACTCAAAGCAATCCTTAGTGAAAAAAGTCATGCAGAAGACATCAGAATACCAGGCCTTAAATTTTACTGCATAGCTACAGTAATAAAAACAGCATGATATTGGCACAAAAATAGAATTGAAGACTAATGGAATAGAATAGATGACACAGAGACATACCAACAAAAATAAAGTTGTCTCATACAACACCAAGATGCCATAAACATACCCTCTTCAACAGATGGTGCAGGGAAAACTGAAAATCTCTATGTAGTAGATTGAAATTGAACCCCTATATCTTACTATGTACAAAACTTAAAGTGGATCAAGGACCTTGGCATTAGACCAGAGATCCTGCAGCTACTAGAAGAAAAAATAGCCTCAACTTTCCATCATGTTGGCTCAGGAACAACTTCCTCAATAAAACTCCTCAAGCACAAGAAGTACAAATCAGGAATCAATAAGTGGGATGGCATCAAACTATAATGCTTCTTCACAGCAAAGGAAACAAACAAGAACATGAGTAGAGAGCCTACAGGATGAGATAAAATCTTTACCACCTGTACCTCAGATCTTTAATTCCCATACATCCAATAGTAGCATAAACTTATAAATCATGGTGTGCATGCACAACAAAGTACTGTGACAGAATGAGCATGAACAGTCTGCAACTATATAAATAACCAGGATGACACTCACACACCTCACAGGAAATGAGAAAATCTAGCACACACACACACACACACACACATACACACACACACACACACAAATGCTTCCCATAGGTTCCATTTGTAGAAAGTAGAAGAAGACTCAAGTAACCCTCGTTCTTAGACATCCAGCATGTCCAAGACAAGAAGGACATGAGGACCCCTTCTTGACTCACAATGACCATTCTTCACTAAGGGTGCTAATTACAAAGGTATGCTCAGTTTGCAGAAGTCATTAATCAGTGCACTAAAAATTGTATCGTTGAGTTCTCACAGCTCTTCTTTCTAATCTTGGTAGATTTTATTACTACCATGCCCTTCATTTCCCATACTAGAGAGGCCTGCTTCCGGCCTCAATTCTGTGGTTTGCTGACCATCTGTGGAAAATTATCTGCTAATATGTTGGTGCTATCCTTGCTCACATAACTGACTTGGCCCCGGGAACAGGACTGTTATCCAAGTTCTACCCATGTAGGAGGCATCAGTGTGACTGCATGAGTCTGCTCAGCCCCTCCCTTGTTCTCTTTTCCTGACACAAGATGGATATAGCTTAGTTCCATCATAAGAAGACACCTGGAAAGCTGGGAACAGATACATGAGTTAGACCAAGCCACCTTTAGTCTTGGCAGAACTTTAGCCAAAGCAAACCCTTAGCCAGTTCCCAGCCTTCATGTAAATGAGGGAGAAATAAATATATGTTGTTGAATGCCACTAAGAATTGGGTGTTTCTAGGTAGTAGGACAAAACAAACTAATGTAGAAAATGGTACTTAAAATGGAATGCTGGTAAAACAATGAAGCTAAAATGATGGGATTGGCTTGAAGGTCAAAGGATGGCAAAAGAAAAATATTGTTAGAACCTGAAAAGCTGATAGTGAGGCAATCGTGAAGCATTTAGCAAACATTTCATATGTGATAACTGAAAAAGTAGATAATATACTCAATTAATTCATAGCTCTGGGTGAACAGATTTTTGATACAGAACATTGTTAGTATGATTGAAGATGTGAGCTACAGTAGTTAGAGTATTAAAAGAAATAAGAGGTCCGAAAAAGAATAAACCTGTTTACCAGAAAAGATAAATGGGAAAAAAATGAGATTATTTAGAAATTCTGGGAATTTCAGGATTGGAAACTGGAAATATTTCTCTTCTCTAATAAATAAATAAAACTGATAAAGTCTTGGAGCCAAGCGTGTTCCTACCAGGAATTCAGGAAGCATCTAAGTCTGATTAAGATTTAAATTAAGATAGGTTAAAACAAACAGCAATTCAAGGATATGACTCTTATATCTTTCCTTAAACATTTTATCTAAGGTGGTTGTCATGAAATTTTTCCCACTGGAAAAACATAGTTTGAGGTAAATAAATTAATTACAGTATGGTCCTATAGAAGCCTGATAAACTCACAGGATGGTAATGAAGAAGAAGAGAAAGACAGAGAGAAAGAGAGAGGTGTTGCCCAAAACCTTGGCAGCCTTGATTAAGTCAAACAGTTCCTCTGTAAGCTCTTAAGCATCTTCATGGACTCCAATCTTCTGTGGGCAGGAAACAGTCTAGTTAAGCAGGTTAGCATCTGAGGAAGGCATATCCTCCAACATCTTCTTCAGAAGCACCCAAGGAGAGCAATGGGAAGTGGGCCTCCAAGGGAGAAGTCCTTGTTATTACATAGCAACACCTTCAGCGTGTTCCCAGCAGGAATTCAGGAAGCATCTAAGGATCAGGAGTTTCAGTGGTTGCCACTCTCTCCTTCCTTCTCTGTAAGGGAGCTTGGATTGTGGTTATTCTGCCAGTCTTCCTGGCTGTATAGAAACAGGAGTAAGAGGCAGTATGCAGGGAACTTGACTACTTAGTTTGTTGTAAAACCCCAGACCAAGTGGAGCCACATCTAAACCCAAGGCAGACCTTACATTTTGAGCCTGATGCTGAGATTGGATGTGACCTTTGGGGTTCATTCCTTTGGTGGAAGGTTTCATTAATTGGTGAAAAAAGTCAATATTTGTGATCAAGAAAGAAAGTGATGGTAGATCATAATGCATTTCACAAGTTTCCAATCCATCTAAGAGGATTTTACATGCTGTTGTTGTGGACAGTGGATTAAAAACAATGGTCACAAACTATTTCTTGTCTTCAGTCTACCACCATCTACAATGATATTGGCAGTTCCTGCCATAAAGCTATGTCTCCAGATTTTCTCCATATGACATTGTCTATTTGGTGGAGCAATACAAAGTCTGACATGAGCAGAGATGTAGAAGGCACTTGAGGTTTGGGGCTAGCCTCTCACTCTCTTTAACTCTGTTGTCCTGTGAAGAAGTCCAGGCTATAGTACTTAGTGAAACTCAAGATACAGTAATTCCCTTGCCCCAGCTGACAGCAAGTCAAAAACCAGACATGTCAGGGAGGCCATAAGGGAACAGCCAGACCTAGTCTGACCAACTGAATACAAACACATAGACCACAAGCAGACATTGGTTAAGACTCACCCAGAGAATAACGACATAGTGGATCCCAGTTAGATGGGCAATCCAAGGGAGAGAGAACTCAATGAATTGTTTTTGTTCTAAGTTATAATGCAACAAAATCTCACTTAGTGACTCTTTGACCTAGCTGCCTGCTAGAAGCTGATATTATACACCTGCCCCCATGAACATTGGTCTCATTTTGATGATGGAATGAGGATGACACATGAGTTTCTATGCATTGGTGCTGCCTCCATTTATCATTCTCTTTACTCTGTCATGAAAATGGCATGCTGAGGGTGAGATTACTTTTTTTAGCCTGAGTCCCCACATGAGAGGACATGGAGGATGCAGAATTTTGTGCACAGCCATGATGGATATGCGTCTTTCATGTAATATAAAAAACATTGTTATTAGCTGTTATTATTAGCTGTTGTTACTTCAGCAAAATTAATGGATATATAAAGTTTATATGGGTAATAATATTTGTTTTACATTATAAAGGAATGGAGGCTCAGAGGAGTTCAGTAACTAATCTAAGGTCACATAACTTATAAGTGATAGGGACTGAATTCATGTTTAACTCCTTCTAACTCTAGAACACATGGTTGGGTCATCTATACGGAAAACTCATGAAAATTATAATGAAATCTATTGCATGGATAAGCAAGTAGGTAATTTAATAAAAAATATCTTCTCATAGTTTGTGCCTGCATCTCACTCAATTTTGAAATCAGAGAATCAACCAATTTTCTAAAAAGCTGTGAAGAAATTATAGCCTTCAGTGAAAGTGAGGCTTTAAGGAATTTTTATGTTGGAGAATCTTTTTTCATTTTAATAAGTCAATTTATATGGCTAATGTACAGTAAGCTACTTGCTCCACAAACCATTCTTTTGTGAATGAAAAAGAAGGATCATCTTCTCTAATTGCATTGCTTCTGACAGTCATCATTGTCAGGGCCTCAGAGAAAATAAAATTAAAAGTAAAATGTGAACACTATGAGGTTATTTA
Organism: Marmota monax; assembly: GCF_021218885.2. Lineage (NCBI taxonomy): Eukaryota > Metazoa > Chordata > Mammalia > Rodentia > Sciuridae > Marmota > Marmota monax. The sequence continues at coordinate 413,707 of NW_026695217.1, read as the reverse complement.
GGACAGCTCACTTCATTAAGTCTATTCTGTACTGCTTAAGCTCTTAACATACATTTTTTGAGGTTGAATATCTTATTTATTTCATGTGATTTCACTGTGTGAGTATTTCAAGGAAATCCAAGAAGAATTTGTCTCAGAATGAATGTTTTGCTGGTAATTTGAAGAAAAGGTAAAATGGGGAATGGGGAATAGAGAATGTCTTGATTTGGCTGAACAAATATGGATTGAGCAGCTGAGTTATTATATACAAGTATTGTGTGAAATGTGGATACAGAAAATAACACGTATTCTGAGCTTTCAAAAATGCTTCTAGCATAGTGTACTTGGAGGTACTTTAACAGATACCTTCAATATAACACTGTAAGCACTGTGCTATGTTTGCACACACTGCTGTTTATGTTATGAATTATAGCTACATCAAGTGAAGGATCCTATGTGAGAGATAGGCCAGGGAAACACTGAAAGGAAGTGAGGCATGAAAGCACCAGACTGAATGATTTTAGATTATTTTTCTCTTTTACCTGCCCTGAAGATTACCACTGATGCTGGTTGGCTATTACTCTCTGGTCATAGTATTTACAAATCAATACCACCAAACACATTACTATAATAAGGTCCCGAGAAAACAGCAAAGTAGTTGTTAATAAATTAGTTTATTTGCCTATAGAACTTCCCTAATCCATATCCTAATTCATTAGGAAAAAGTTTTATTGCTGTGCTCATCTTATTATCCCATTCTGGATGACACTGATTGTACAGATTCACCAAGATACAACAGCGCTAGAATTCAAAACCAGTTGTTCTACTTCTGAGACTCACAATTATTCAGCCACATCATATTGTGTATGAAGCTTATGAGAATGGCCTGGTATAGTATGGTACCCAATAAAGTCTCCAGAAATTGCTTTTCTGGCTCCCTGACATTCGGTCAATGACATTTATTGAGGGCATTTTGTATGCTTGTAGTTGATTCAGGCCTTAAGAATGTAGTAGTGACCAAATAGACAACACCCTTCCCTCATTGAGCTCACATTCCTATGTAGGGAGTGGAAAACCATTAAACATGCAAGAAAACTCAGGGAGATAATCTACAGGGAGATGACAGAGCTTCTAAAACCTAGGAGATCTGGTGAGGAGGATCCTCCTCAGGGAATTTTACTGTACTTTGAATGCTCATACACTATAGAGTTTGTAAGGGTCCCGCGAAACGTCGGAGAAAGAGACCACCAAGTGACCACTCATGCAATTGGCAGAAGGGGGATTTATTGAACCAGCATGCTGGGGCTCTGTGCCCACTCAAGAAGGGAAAGCAGTCCAGAGCCCCGAGCAGGGGCTGAGCACTGCTTAAGTACACTTTTTGGGGAGGGCGGAGGGCTTTGTATACATCAGAACAAATCATCATGAGGCGCGGGAAAATTGAACAACAACTCCTAAACATGATTAGTTCATTCATTGGTGGGAACAGGTCAGGCTGGAGTGATAGGTCATTCCTAAGGAGAGTACACATTCAAACTGATTGGTTCAGGCCCTGCAAGGCCTGCGTGCAACCACACAGAGCCCTTATTAAACAACCAAATAGTCAGGGGAAATATTTACTGGGCAGTTCCAAGCATTGTCTTAACAGCTACAGAAATTTCAGGTTTTGCAGGTAGCATAGAAACCTAACAATACCTAATCCTTTACATTTTAACTCAGACCTTGCAGCTTAGAAACTTTACAATACCCGGTCTTTTACCCTTTAACTTTTACGCTTTAACTTCAATTTCTTTTACCCTTACAAGTTGACAAATCAGGCTTCGATCCATCTGAACTATTCACATCTTAAGATTTCTAGGCCCTGAAAGAAAAGAGGCATATAATTTTAAGTTTACTTTTTAATGTAACCACACTTCTGAATCAGTTAATATATGCCCATCATTAAAATATTCATCAGCATGAAGTGCTTATTTCCTATAAAACCCTCTGCAATCAGGCCAACTACTTAATTGACATGTTTCTGTTTCCACTTGAACAGGCTGAAAAGGGTATCCTTCTACAGTATCTTTATGAAGAAAAAAGTTGGGCAATTAAAATTCTCATGGAAAGTTAAATTACCCAGAAGTAAGCAAACATCCCCATAGGGTAGTACAGCAGATAAAAAATCCACAAAACACAGAAAATACCTTAGCCTCAAAGAGTAAAAGGCAGAGATGAACCCCAAACCCTACAGTAGGTATGAGGAGCTCAATTAAATCAACTCTATCTCTTCTTTTTTGGGGGGTAGGTTTTTTTGTGGTGTTTTGTTCATTATGAGTACACTGAGCACTTTTCAGAGGCTGATTGTATTTTTACCTTATACAGAATAGTGAATCTGAATTTTGGTGGAACATGAAAATCATCTGGGAAGTTGTTTTAATTGTCAAACTGCCAAATTTGGCCCCACAGACTCTGGGCAAGAATCAGCAATCTATGTTCTTCAGGTGATTTAAATTTTCATCCAGAGTTGAGAAACACTGGCTTGGTCTTAATGAAAGAATATTTCATTCAAAGGCATGTAAAACCTGGGCATTGACCACAAAGCAGGCAATTGAGTCAGAATCCTTATGGTATTCTTGCATTTAAGCCCATGCTGATCTTCAGTTGCCTTGCTTACTCTGGAGCGAGAGGGCACATCTGTTCCACGTCCATGAGCTGTGCATGTTCTTTGTTATAAAAGGTATTTGTTCCATACATGCCTTATTTTCTAAAAACAGCCTTAATTTCAAATGGCATCTTTCTTTATCCCCTAGAAATTATCGATTGTTCTGTAATTGTTCTCTTCCACATTTTTTTTTCTTTTGGCAAAAAAAAAAAAAAAATAGGCAAAAATGTTCTTTTCTGCTCAACTAGTATCTTGAGTTTGGGTTCAGAAAGCAAAATTGCCATCCCTAAATATCTTTGTGGAGATGAATGAGCAGAGAAGAAATTTCAGATGGTTCTGAAAGGTATGAATTGAGATGGATGGAAACTGATTTTCAGGACTACAAGAGACTTCTGCCCTTTCATCCAGTCACCTAGGGAGGTTAGGATTAATCACTACCTGCTAAAAATGATGTAATAAGAGAAGTCAATCTGAATGTAGTGCTAGTGATGCTTGTTCACAATTTGAAGCAGAGAAATTCGATTGGAGAACCTGCTCCTAGGCCCTGGAGCTCATCAAAGGGAGAAAGCAGGAGCCTAAGTCTAGAACCTTCTGCTCTCAATGACTGGACTCCATGGCTTTGACCATGAAGCCCAGCGTGTATTTCCAGGTTCTACAGAGGAAAGGGGGAAAAATCAGATCACCTAGAAGCTTTAAAATAAACCACAATTATCATAAATGCTAACTATACTCTAAAAGCCAGATGAGGTCAGGGACCTATAGGGTATTGACTGGAACTTGAGAACAGAACTATAAAACTTCATTTGAGGTAGCCTGAGCTCTACCCTGGACAGATGAGTTCTCAATCCAACATCTACATAGCAAGAAACTTTGGCAGTCACCTTTCCAGTTCATGCTGTCTACCATAAAAGTAAAGTTATTTCCATGCCAGTACAGCGTGGTAACCAGCTTCAATTTCTCCACCCCTCCCTTTCTGTGGCTTCTTTGAAATGCAAGTACAAATCAGTACCTTTCCCTTGGTGTTCAGCACAGATCTCCCTGTGCTGCTCTCATGGTTTCAATAATTATCCATATTTTCATCAACAAATGGGAATCTTCATCTTAAGTGTCTTTGCAAGCAGCTTACCCATGTCCCCATTCTATATGATCCCTCACTTACTGCTTTTTTTGGACAGGCTACTTACATCCAGCATAAATTTCCCTATACTGTTTCTAAGATCAGGATATCAATCAACCTTGTCACCCAAGTTAGAAATATCTGAATCATTTTTCTACTCTCTCTAGTTGTCTATATTCAGTCACCAAGATATTTGGTATATAACCCTTCCATTTTGCACATCTTACTTATGCTAGAATTAACTTTGTTCATATTTTCAAAACCTCCCTTTCGGCTGCTGAAACACCTCAAATGTTTTTGTCCTTCCCTTCTTCCCATTGATCTTCCATATCACAGATATAACCAAATGTAAAAGAAACTGCACTGATGACATCAAATATATGGACAAAGCAAGGACCACCCTACTGAGCTTTGGTAGAAACACAGAGGGAAGCCTGGGGTTATTTATGGACATAACCTTCTCAATGATCCTCAGCAACTGGTTGTGCATTTTCTGGAGGAGAACAATGACCAGGACACAAAAGCTTTAGAAAGAACATGACAGACATCGAATCATGAAATAAATGAAGAACTGTCGAAAGAACTGAAGAAACCAGGTGTAGTGGCGCACACCTGTAATCCCAGCAATTCAGGAGGCTGAAGCAGGAGGATATTGAGTTCATGGACAGCCTTAGCAACTTAGGGAGTCCCTTAGCAACTTACTAAGACCCTGTCTCTAAATAAAAAGTAAAAAGGGCTGAGAGTGCGACAGTAATTAAGTGCCCCTGGATTGAATCCCTGGTGAGAGAGAGAGAGAGAGAGAGAGAGAGAGAGAGAGAGAGAGAGAGAGAGCACGCACTCTGGAGATAGTTAGCATGGAGAAGAAAAGTCAATGGGAAGTAAAATCACTTCATTCAAATATTTGAAAGAGCATTGCCGCAGTCCTGCTGCAGCAAAATAACCAGGGGGGTGACGAGCAACTTGTGTAGATTGATACAGCAGGAGTCGGAGCTGTTTATTGTAGGACAACAGAGGTATTTATACATTCCACACAGCTTATCTTAATTAACATGAACTAGATACAGTAGTCAACCAATAAGGAATCTCCACACTTAATGGCTCGCTGGCATTACTTCACAAACCACTCCCTCTGGCAAAATGCCAGGCGCCATCCAGACTTGTTTGCAGACTCTAACAGAGCATAATATGGGAAATAACCTTGTATATACTAGGAAGTATCAAACAATACTAACACCACTATCAATAAGTGGAAGCTATAATTACCTTCAGAACCCATAAAACCCAAAGTATTTTGACAATGCCAACTTTGAAACAGCAGGCCAGCCCCTCAGTTTGTGTTTTCCTTTCATTGCTGTGACAAATACTTGCAAAAAATAATTCAGAGGAAGAAAAGTTTGTTTTAGTTCATGGTTTCAGAGGTTTCAGTCCATAGTTGGCTGACCTCATTGCTCTGGGTCCGAGGTAAGGCAGAACGTCATGGTGGAAGGACATGGCGGAGGAGAGCTGATAGACTAATCAACTCATGGAAGCAGGAGGAGAGAGAGAGAAGAGGGAAGGAGCCTAATAGAAGATAAACCTTTCCAGGCACACCCCCAGTGGCCTGCATTCTCCAACTAAGTCCTACTTCCCAGTAGTTCACCCAACTACCAGTGGATTAATCCACTGGTGTGGTCTGGGTTTATGATGCAATCACTTGCCAAAAATCCCATCTCTGAACACATGAGTCTTTGGGGGCCATTTCCGATCCATAAGACAGTTTAAGAAGTCAGATGATCTCTTATAAGTAATACCTTAAGTAGCTCCTTCGAAGGAGGAGAGAAAACACAGGGCTGAAAGATATTGAAGATTCCTCCCCAATTTAAAATGTTTAACTGCATTTTATTGCAAACATTTAGAGGAACTCGTGGGTAGTATGTTCGGTCCTCCAGCAAGTTAACTTTTCTGCAAACTGGTCATATCCTCACAGCAAAATTCTCCTGAGCTGAGGTAGTTCTCCTCCCCAACCTTGCTTCACTAAAGTAACAAATGTTACATTCCATTACGGTGGGACTTATTTTCCTCGTGTTTTAATCATATGAAAAATTAGGTTGAATTTGCATTTACACAGCATTTTATGATGTAAGTTTCCTAATAACGCTGCAGCCTGCCACCGCAGTGAATTGCATTATCCCTAATGGTTCATCAGTTCTGAGATTTAGTATTTGATCTTGTTTTATTATCTTCCCCAGCTATATTCTATACCTAATTTTTCCCTGAAATGAACATTATTGATTTACTTATTAAATATTGTCTGCCTACTGCAAATTTTTTCACATAAGCAATATGATGAATCCTTTTTAAAAATAATGATTATCTCCAACACAATGCCCGAAATGGTAGTTTTATAAAGAAGGTTTGAATAGATTTGAACTAAATTCAGAGTATAAAAACCATCCTGGGCTTTCTTCGTAAAAGCTCATACACTGATTCCATCTTCTTGAGAAAAAGAGTAATCAATAAGTGATTATATTCTTAAAATAAATTACATTTCAGGTTTTGTTCTGTCCAGAGCAGTTAAGAAGCAATGATTACTGTGGGTTAAGTCTGAGGGCAAAAAAAGGAACTTGATAAGTTATCTGCATTATCTGAGGAGATTCTTCAGAATAACATTTAAAGACTGCAGTAAAATGAACACAATAAACACTATCTTCCTTCCCAAGACACACTGCTTGCTAAATCTAATCATAAGTGACAGTAGAAATAAAGACTACTTCAGAGTCCTTCCTTCTCCACAGTGGTATTTGTCTCTCAAAGTCTGGACTTTCCCAGGATCTTCTGGTGTCCCAGGGTTGTAGCTCCTGCCAATTAGCAGTCACCCTATGCAGGACCACTCTCAAATGGTATGGCTGAACACAGCCACCATTCAACTCTTTTCAGGAGTCTGTGAACTGCCTGGCTAGTGGATTGTAAAACCTACTATTTCATTTCCTGCTTTGGCCTCTTGAACATAATCAGGAAAATGAAAAATTCAAATTGCCTGGTTCATTTTAGAAAGATAAAATAAAACTGATATTTAAAGCTGGTAAAAGGATATAAAGAAAATTGTGTATTTTTTTTCCCATTCTCTCTGGTAACTATGTGTACCTAGAAAGGACTTGAAGAACTGAAACAGGTTGTGGCAGGATGTTGCTCCACTGCTCTGTCCCCAATCAGCTATTCACACTCTTCAAGATTTGGAACTTATGGCAGTGTGTGAGTGTGGGAATGTGTGTGTGTGTGTGTGTGTGTGTGTGTCCCCACCAATTAGAAAATCCATTCACATGCTCCAATTTCAGTAAAAATAACAAGAAAATTGAGAACCGAGCAACATGGACTATAAGAGATTATTTGCAGTAAATTCATAGTAAGAGAATTAGTAATATGATACTGAAATAGTATGCATAAAACAAAAGTAAAAAGAGAAGAAAATAGTGAAGGTATGAATGTCAATTAGAAAAAAATATATAAATTCCCTATAAGTACATAAAAGATAATCAATTTCATCAATATAGTTGATTATAACATAAAACAAAATTGAGATATTTTGCTTAGTGGATTGTGAAACTATAAAAGCTAAAAAAAAAGAAAAGAAAAACAACAGTGAGGGGATATTTTGCAAAAATCTTCACGAAAAGCAGCTTAGAATTTTAAATTTAAATTTATTAAAAATTTTAGAAAAAAATTAAAAATTTTAAATTTATTAAAATTTTGATTGTACATTTTTACCATGCAATTCTGTATTAGTGGATCTATCTAACTGTAATGGCCTCTGTTTAAAGATATCTTTATTAAAAGCTATTTTTATAACAATGAAAATTACCTGTACGGACAATACATTGCAGTCAGTCCATCAGTAATAGATCAAAAGGCTCAAGCCTTGGCTCCAAGGGCATTTCCTTACTCATACCCAAATATCATTTATTTTTTTTTCTTTTTCAAATATCATTTATTTATGAGCAAAACTGAATAAATACACAGCAGAACTGAAAATGGGAGGTGAGCAGGGCATACTTGGAATAGGAGCACGCAGATTGCTGAAGCATGGAAATCAGGTGAGATAACACTCCCCTGATAGAGAGAACCCTGTGTTGTCTTGGGTGGGCAAGAAAGACAGAGGAGTCACCCTGGATTGGGGGCAGAGAGGGTTCATGGAGAATTCCAGGAAAAAAAAAATCATAGGGAGGGGGCTGATATTCAGGAATGTGGGTAGGTCTGATGCCAGATGCTTGAGTCACATCCCCTCCCACTTTCTATTTTCCAAGGGAAATAGGAAGCAAGGTTATCAGGGAAGAGTAGGCTTCATGGATCAGGAACTGGAGGCACAGAAGGAAGAGAAGGAGCCTCCTAGGAAAGCAGAAAATCACACGGGGTTGTTCTGTCTGCCACCATTCTGCTATGCACTATTCAGAGGATGAGATCTCTTGAGGTTGACACAACGGAATTTGAATGAAACTTTGGGACTAAATGAACATTCTCCTCCAGCATCCTCAGCCACAGATAGAGTCAAGGCTGAGTCTCACCAGATAAGTGAGGGGAAGCTAGACAAGTGAAGAGAGCCTGTGGTAGGCAGTTGGTATGAAAGGTATATTACTATCAAGGACTTGCGCACATCTGCTGGGTAAAGAAGGAAGAAAAGATGTGAGTGCTGTGGAGGAGGATGGGAGCATGCTGGCCTGAGAGCATCCTTGGTCTTCCCTCTGCTCAGAAAGCCGTTTTTCTCCAAGAAAACTCCTCATATCCCTTAGAAATACCAAATAGATATTGAAATCTCTTCTTGATCTTGGTACTTGATATAATTTTCTATACATCTTTATTAGCACTTTTCACACTGAATTTAATTATTTTTATGGCTTTCTCTTTTTTATTATAATGATGTTTGCCTGAAGATGAAAATATGTTTACTCACCTCTGTATCTTAACATAGTGTCTGGAATAGGCACACAAGACTGTAGAAGCATCCTGTCTGTTGGTTAGGAGAGCAGGTAGATGATAAAAAGGAAGAAATGGAAGGAAATCAATATTCATAGCACCTAAGTGAGAAGGGAGGGAGAGTGAGAGAGAGAGAGAGAGAGGACAGAATGGAAAAAGGAAGAAAAAAGAAAGAAAGTAAATAGGAAAAGAACATGGCCCATAAAACTATCTAGATAACAAAGTAGATAACATAGACAAAATCATCTGCTTCTTTGAATTTTTTTTGTAGTAACATCCTGTCCCAGATATACCTCTTGTTCTTCATGATGTGCCAGATTACAAATATAGTTTCAGAGTTAAACAATTAAACCCAAATTCTGATTGATTTACTTTTGTCCTATTCACAGAACATCTAACAGTAGAGTCAGTGGGGAGCCTTCTTCTCCACATACTCTCTCAGGGCCCCAGGCTGATGGAGACTCCACTGCTCAGGCACTCAGTGTTGAGGGGAAGAGAGAGCAGAGGGTCCCATGAGAGTTTCCCTACTCTATGTGCCATGTTCCATATTCTTCCCACTGCTTAGCAGCCAGAATTAACCAGAGAATTCTGTCTCATAGCCCGATGAGTGAGAAGTGGGTGTTGAGGAAGAAAGGGTCATTCAGTGAGCGCCAACTATCTCCTTCGTTCCTAACTTTTTCTGTTTCCCACCTGGCTACATCAAACAACTATAGAGGAAAGCTTTGAGACATTAAATATAACCCTCCTTAGGAATTAATTGCATGGTAAAAGGGGACTTGAGACAATGAAAAATAAAATGGAAGGGATGGGGCTGGAGCTCAGTGGTAGAGTACTTGCCTGGCACGCACAAAGCTCTGGGTTCAATCCCCAGTACCAGGAGGAAAGAAATGAGGCATAAAATACAAGATGCTTAAGTGGAAGGATGGCAGAATAAGGGGTTGCAAACATAGATGACCACACAGCTTCTCCTTAAATTGGAGCACCCAGAGAGACTATATCCTGTAAACCCAGATGCTATAGAAATGTGAGACAATCAATGTGGTAGAAATATAAAGGCAAGAGAGAAGCACAAATCAAGTTGTGATGCAACTACTCAATGAAAATCTCATTTTATACTACCTTGTATCAGAGGACTGCATCCTTGCGTGAACATTAACCAATTAATTTACCCAGCACCTCTATAAGATATCAGTTATTAGGAGCTAAGCAATTAATGTGCAAGAGAACGAAAGCATTCAGCAAAAGCCCAGGCAGCGTGAAATTAGGGACCACGGCAGAAGAGGAATGCAATTCCTAATCCTTTCAAGAGGGTACTGAGTAAAAGCATCCTTGTTATCAAAGACTCAGGGAAGATGCAGCTAATCTCCAAGCAATTCCACTACATGAAAGTGTATTTTAAGTTTAGGGATCATGAAAGAGGAAAGACTATCTTTTAAGAATAGGATGGGATATCTTTTTATGCACCTCTCTTCTACACTTGAGCATCTCCTACACTGTTACATTCCTGAGTCCACTGGGAATGTAACAATGTGCTTAGGCGGACTGGCTCCAGGGAGGCTTTAGATTCACCACCTGCCCTGATAAGCCCCTCTTCTTCCCTTCCTGCCTTTTCTTCTCACACCCTCTCTTGCATTCTGGCAGAATTTACTGCAATCATCCTGGTGACATGTAACCCCAAAGTGAGGAGAGAAATACAGAGACATCCACTGAGGGCAACGAAGGCTTCCAGGCACAGTGGAGTGCGCACAGGGGAACATCAGTTAAATCTGGATGCAGGGTGACTGTACAGAGAGGTTTGAACTTGATTCTGTAAATATGGGGGAGTCACTGAAGCCTTCAGTCAGGGAAGCAACAGTCTCAATTGGACATGTGACCAAAGGACAAAGGAATCAGGCATGTGCAAGATCTATGTGGCATGTGCAAGATCTACTTTTTGAAGGCTGATCCCCCCAACCCCCAGTTTTTGCATCCATGTAGTAGCAGTGGATAGGATGCCATTGGAATGAGAGCAATTCGAGAGGGATGCAAAAACTGGGGGGTGGGGGGATCAGCCTCCAAAAAGTAGTCTCCAAGGATATGTCCATATTGTGTGGGCATACATGCAAGGTCAGCGAGGGAAAGTAAGGCTTCTAGAAAAATCCAGGAACTTCCTTGGATGATTTGATATGGGGAGAATTAATTAAAAAGAGAAATGGGGCCCAGCTTAATTCCCACTTCTTCTATGAGGCCTTTCTTGCACTGTCTGGCTAGATTTAATTATCCCTCCTTTCTGTTCACAGCTATATGCTGGTAATTTCCACGCTAGTGTTTGTCTCATTTCCCTGGGATTACGGTTAGTTTTTGCATATCTGACTCTAGCAGAACATTATAATTCAAGCTGTCATTTCTATTCCGTGCTTCCCCCACTAGCGCTGAGCACAGGACCTCAGACAGCGCTCCCCAGGGAATGAAGTGAAGGGGTTGCCTTTGCAGGACGAGTTTCCTGGGGTGAGGAGAGTCATCACTGTAAAGATTGCTCCTGAACCCTTGGTTGAAGACACCTGCCTGCAAAAGGTTAGGTACAGGAAGCAGTTAGAAATCCTTCTCTCATTTACATGCCTATTATGTTACAAATATTAATTACTTTTGTTGCCACTTTGTTTTGTTAGAGTCCATTATCCTTGATGGCAGTCTCTGGAAACCCAAAGGACAGAAGAGTGACGGATGTTTCCGTTCAGAGTTTCGATGGACAGGAATGTAATTTTCCAATTAGGACTGAACATTATAAATAGAGTTCTCTCTCTCACTCCAACATATTACAGTGCAAAAATGCATGTTGGTGAATCCTATTGTGGATTTAAAATATGAATAACAAATTTCTATTCTGAAAGCTCAAACACTAAGAAGCCCTGCACACTATCTTTACATGAATAGGTAATATAAATATTTTTCACAAATTTTTTGAATCTATCCATAGTCTTCCTCAGCCCACCCCCAGACAAGGTTAAAAACAACAATGTCTTTGTCATAGGTGATGTAGGCAAATACTTATGCCTTACTATTCTCCCCCTCAAAATCATTAAATAACAATATAAAGAGTTATATTACTTAATCAGCATAAATTAAAGATGTGTTGACTCTGAAATAAAATAGAAGCTATTTGAATATTAGGTGAGGTCCTTGCTTTTAGGAAACTGCTACCTTTTACAAAAAGCAAAGCCATTTCTCTGCCCTGTCCCTCTCTCAGTACAATGAGGATGTCACAAGGACATTTTCACTCTTCCTTGGTACTTAGGGCAGGGCGTGCGGCTGACCCAGAGTCATAGTAAGTAATTTTAAAAAGGCTTATCATTATCTTGACAAAATGCAATGTAGGTGTGCGTGATTCATTTTTTAATAGAGTAGTCAGGAAATAAAGAGAGGAAGCAGGGCGGAGGATCACACCGGGCAGCAGCGTCCTGTGATATTAATTACTGGAGACACGTGCATGACATGCTGTTCATTTGTTCCTCACTGCAAGTGATCTTATCTCCACTCACCACTGCTGATTAGTATAGGCAGCCTCCAGACACTCCGCACTCCCCCATCCTTCATTGTTTGTCGCCCTGACAGAAAAAAGCACAGGTTGCCTTTCTTCACCATAGCCTGTGCTCTGAAACACAGCAGACTATCGGCCCTTCTTCCTTCCTCCTTCCCTTCCTTCCTTCTTTCCTTCCTCCCTCCCTCCCTCTCTTCCTTCCTTCCTTCCTTCCTTCCTTCCTTCCTTCCTTCCTTCCTTCTTTTTGGTTCTCTTTCCCTGTGCTCTTTCACAAATGCCCCTTAGTGGAACTTGAGCCTGGGGTCTACCCACCTGATATCTTCACTTTTCAGTGCCCACCCCTTCTATAAGATAGCCTGAAAAGCCTCCTGTTTTGTCCTGTGGTGTGACTGTCGATGATGCTGAAAGTACTGTTGTAATGATCTTCAATTCCTTCCATGAGAATAATATTTTCTTTATAGTATATTCTGAAGATTTAAAATAATGCATATGGAACAGCCGGCACAATACCTCAGCTCAGGTAAGTACTCAGTACATAGGAGTTAATAGCTATTATGTAAAATTATCTGATTGTGTGAAAATATATTCATCCACATGCCTCATCTGTAAAATCATCATTACTGCCAATGTTTATGGTAATCATCTCAACTAGATGGTCTGTTTAGAAACCCAGGTCTGTGTAGTGCGACAGACTAATTGATTATGGAGCCATGCAATAAGTGCAATAAGTCACCTATTTGCCGCCCAACATTTGCAATAAACTCTAGACAATGTGCTAAACAGTCAGGTGGGCTAGTGAGGCTTACTTACCAAGGAGCTAGATTTCTTGCATTTAAATTTTAATTCTACCACTTAACTTTGAAATAAACCATTGTTCAGTGCCCCAGTCTCTCATTTATAAAATAGAGCTCACAATCATATCAATTTAGTAGGATTATTTTGAAGATTAAAGGACTTCATATGAACAATATATGTACATATATATATACATATATACATACATGTATGTATGTATATATATAGTGCAGAGAGCACAGCTGGACACCCAAGGACATGTGTGCTCTCTATTATTAGTTTTGCTCCAAAGAAGAGCCATGGTGGCACCAAGGCCGTGGTTTTCAGGTTGTGTACATCACTCACTCTTCCTCCCTGTTTGCATGGTGTCTCCTATGTCACATGAAGATCAGGCAAAAATGGTGGTGAGATTGCATTGTCTCTAACCCCCAAATCCCTCTCTTGTTTCCTCTTGAGAATAATACAGAAATCAAAGCAGGAAAGCTAAGTGAAAGAAAAGGCTGTCATCCTAAAATCTTAGACCAGCCTAACATTCATAAATCACTCACTCTATATCTTTGGTTGTGCTGCTATCCAATGATTCAGGGTTTCCTCCACCTACAGGGCCATTTGTCCAGTTAAGCAGATCATGGTTGCCCAAGGATACCTGACTGGGTGGAAGGTATGCACAGGTATGGAGTTCCTCCCTGTAATTCCCACACAGTTGCCTCGCACAGATCTGCACTGACTGGAGGAAGAGGTAGCCCAAAGAATGAGGGTGACTCTACAAACCTAAACTGACACAGGGAAGGCAGAGAAACTGTGTTCAACCACCTATCTTCCAACATATACAGTTAAAGTTAAGTTGCTAAATATGGTTTAGAGTTGATAACAAGTGTACAATGGAAGTAAGGTCAACAAAGACACCTAAAAGCCAATATCTGCATATCATAGGAATTTTTTAAAAGAAAAGAGCAGGAAAAAAGGAAGAAAAATTATATTGGCAAAACTGAAGAGAGAAAAGACTGGGGTGGATTCAGCTCTCCAGAGAACATACATTATTTTTGTCAATATGTATGAAATATTATAAAAATAAATCATATGAAACAATTGGTGTAAATATTAGAAAACATTATGTTCTAGAAGATCTAATATGGCCTATACTTTGTTTAGGCTATGTTGGAAACTCCTATGTTTACCAAAGGAAAAAAAAAATCCAATATTAGTTTTTTTTAATGAGATAGGGAACTCAAAAGCCATAAAAGAAAGAAAAAAAGGACAAGAACTGTTGAGAGCCACAGCCAAAGGGGCCCCAGCAAACTTCCAGCTGCCAGCAAACTTCCAGCTGCCAGCTGATGATTGGCTCACAGCGGCCCCAGCAAACTTCTAGCTGCCAACTGATTGGCTCCTCTACGGTGATGCCCATTGGGTTGTTTCCCCGCCCTTTCAGACCACGGAGCTGCTCACTGGGGGACTTTTTTTGGCTCCGCCCACACGACCCAGCCAATCGGCCTCAAGAGCAGGAGGAGTGGGGGAGGTTGAGAGGCTTGTGGGAAGCCTGTGGTGGCAGTTGGGCTCTGAGGTTTTTCCTGAAGAGCTGTATGGTGTGGTGTGTGTGTTCTAAAAACAAAGTTCGTTTTTTGATAATGGAGTACCCTCTATGGTAGTTTGAGAACGGCATTCATTAGCCCAATGTCTCCCTCTATGGCATCGTGGGAAAATACCCGGTATTCTACTCCTTTGATACCTAGTTTTGTTAAACCCTCCTCCTATGGGGCAATTCCTTTTAAAGTGTCCTGTTTGTTCACAATTGTAGCATGTTTTTGGCCTGGCATCTAAAACTTGTTGTACTGCAGCTGCCACTACTTGCCCTTGTTCATTAATGTCTCTACATAATTTAATATATGTGTTTAAATCTTCATGTTTCCATGGTCTAATGACTTCTCTGCACCAACGATTCACTTGCTCATAAGCCAGTTGTTTTATTAATGGCATTGCTTGTTCGTATTCCCAAAAACTCTGGTAGCTGTTTGAATAAGCCTATCTACAAATTCAGCGTAAGGTTCATTAGCTCCTTGTATTACCTTAGATAATTGACCTTGTAAACCTCCATGTCCTTGTAAAGTCTTCCATGCCCTAACCGCATCTGTAGCAATTTGTAAGGATCATATGCAATTTGTTGCTGCTGATCCTCATAAGGTCCCTTTCCTAACAACATATCTAGATTTCTCTGAGGATAACAAGCTGCTGCATTTCGCCTAGCCAACTCCTTGCAAAATTACTCATTGGCAACCTTCCATAACAGGTATTGTCCCCCATTTAGCACAGCTTTACACATATTAGCCCAATCTGCTGGCGTCATGTTCAAGTTGTTAATGGATTCGACCATGCTTACAGTGAAGGGTGCTTGAGGACCATAGGTTGTTACAGCCTTTTAGCTGCTTCACTTTTTTGAAATTTAAAGCATGGTGAATCTGCTGCCCTCCTGCCTGCTCAAATACAGGGCATGTTAATATTTGAGATCCTGTCTCAGGATCCCAACTATCAACTGCAGGGGTTGGGGGCCGCCCAGCATATGGAGGTGGCGCTGTTGGTTGGACACTTACACCCTCTGGTGATAGAAAGGTGTTAGTAGCAGTCTCCTGTAGAGGTGGCGCTGTTGGTTGGACACTTACACCCTCTGGTGATAGAAAGGTGTTAATAGCAGTCTCCTGTTGTAACTTTTCCCCTGATGGCTTTTTCTGCTCTGAACTTTCTTCCTCTGTCTGACTAGCTTGAGAGACCTTCTCTTTTACTTGAATCTTTTCCTCTGTCTGACTAACTTGAGAGAACTTCTTTTTTACTTGAATCAATATGTCTTCTCCTTCCTCTACCATTGTCTGAACTGGAGGCTTTGAACTAAGCAAACAAGATACGAATGTCCACAATGGCAATGTGCCAACTGGCAGAGTTGCTGGGCTTTTCTTTTCTATTCTTTTTAAATCTTCACCATGATCGTTCCATTGTGATATATTTAACAACTCCTCCTTAAAAAGCCATGGGCTACATTTTTGTATTGTATCAACGTATGCCCTGACTGTTCTTGATTTTACTGAGATGCCTCATTCCTCTAACAATTTACTTAACACTCTTTCGGTTTGTTTTTTACTAATTTCTGATCCCATATTTCTACTATAATACAACCCAACAAGATAACGCCAAACAAAACCGAGACAGAATGAAATAAAAATGGAACAACACAAAATCATTATATCAGCCTTTCTATTCTCCTGAAATGTCCATCCGTCTTTTCTCCCTATCTGTTCCTCAGACACAAATAGCTTTTCCTCAGATGTGAGTGGTTTTTCTTCCATCTCACTCATCTCCAGGGACAGGCAACTTAAAACAAAAGCAAAACAACAAAAGAAGAATCTTAAAATGGCTACCCATCCTCTCGCCCTGCCCTCAGGGGCGAGCAGTTTACCTCATCGCTTACCCTCAGTCATTCCCCATACAGGCCACCAAATGCCGCAGTCTGGCTGGGCACAATTCAGGAGCCACTTGTCAAAAGAAACAAACTTTATTTTTAGAACACACACACCGCACCACACAGCTCTTCAGAAAAAAACCTCAGAGCCCAATTGCCACCACAGGCTTCCCACAAGCCTCTCAACCTCCCCCACTCCTCCTGCTCTTGAGGCCGATTGGCTGGGTCGCGTGGGCAAAGCCAAAAAAAGTCCCCCAATGAGCAGCTCCATGGTCTGAAAAGGCAGGGAAACAACCCAATGGGCATCACCGTAGAGGAGCCAATCAGTTGGCAGCTAGAAGTTTGCTGGGGCCACTGTGAGCCAATCATCAGCTGGCAGCTGGAAGTTTGCTGAGAGCTGGAAGTTTGCTGGCAGCTGGAAGTTTGCTGGGGCCCCTTCGGCTGTGGCTCTCAATATTAGTTTTTTTTTAATGAGATAGGGAACTCAAAAGCCATAAAAGAAAGAAAAAAAGGACAAGAACAACTTCCAGATGAGAAAAAAATAACATGACCAATAAGCCTAAAAAGATGACATGATAACTATTTATCAAAAAAACAAAAAAATTGAAGTTAATGATTCAAAACATATTTTCACCAAAGAAGGTCAGGAAAGAGTTTGCAAAATCATAACATCCTGTAGAGACAAGGTTATAAGCAAAAATGTACTCTCATATTTGAGATGGTAATAGTGAGAATTGGTATGACCCTTTAAGAAAGTCATTAAAGACCACATCATGTATGTAAAAGTAGAGGGAATCCTTGATATGACAATCCCAATGTTGACAAATTGGGATTTGTCAAAACTTCCACCAATAAAAAGACACATGTGTACTCATTATTATGTTAGTTGTATGTCACTCAATAGAGAAGGATGAAATGCATTGAAACTTTATTTGCTCTTATGTAGATATTTTAAAAGGGAATGATCTGCATGGACTTGGAGGAGGATGGATGAATAGATGGATGGATGAATGAATGTGTGGGTGAATCTTCTATACTCAAATAATAAAAACAGGGTAAAGAGTAATGAGTACAGCCTCACTTTTTCAAGTGAGTGTGTGTTTGTGTGTGTGTGTGATTATTTTTGACAGTGCAGAGAAGGTTTTGAAAGTATGAAAATGTTTTAACATCAGAAAAGCATAAAATTACAAAAAAAAAACAACACTTTTTAAATAATAATCTTTCACATGATCTCCAGATAAGGTAAGTTCAAGGTTCTAATAAAGCTAGGATTAAAATACTAATTAATGAAGAAATAAATGTAATTTGAAGTTCTTTTTTTCTGCAGGATTTGTATTGCCAATTCTAAATGTTCAATATCTGTTCTTTCAAGGGCAGGGTTATGAGTAATCTGTTGTAGGGAAGGCATGAAACTATGATCCACGACATATCTTTCAAGGTATACAGTTATGTATTTAGATTGCAAAAGCGGTGTGTCCCTGAAGACCTCGTCCATGACAAGACTTGGAACAAGACGTTGGAAGTAGAAACTGAGTCGAATGGAAAGCTACTTGGTGATGTTTTTTTCTGCCACTGAAAGTAGTAGTCACTGATTAGAAATAATCTAATATTAAAAGACAGCAGTAAAAAGAATATTTTTCTGTTGTCTTAAAAAATCAGAAAGTAAAACAATGACCCAGAGCTCTATGATACAGCTTTATGATGCTATAATGTATCTGCTATATCCTTATATGAGAGAGGACCATGTTTTATACAATTCCATTCTTTAACACACCTTACCTAGTACACCATAGTATGCAAAGTCAAATGAAATTATACGAGGAGTACTCAAAATGTCTCCCGTGATATATACGAAAGGAAGAAACAACATCAGATACAGAGCAATTTACTTAAAATTACACCAGTGAATCTGTGTTCCTTTTGGTAAAATACCTGAAACCAAGACACTAGATAGAAATGCAAGATTTTCAGGAATGGATTGATGTAACCTCATCTGCTTCCTCCATGAAGCAAAATCCGACCTGACCAGCTCAGGGCTGAAGTGTTCCACCAGCACCTTTTGAAAAACTCCAGTGTCCTTGAAGACAAACTATCAAACCAGGGTCAATAGTGAACATCTTGATAAGGATCTGTAATCCGTAATTATATATGGAGGGGTTCCTTCTGTAACAAACCTCCCTCTTCAGGCCACTGAAGGGCAGGCTGTGAACTGGAGACCCTCAGCTCTCGTGGGCAGAGAAGGGTTTTATTGAGCAATACCAGGAGGCACTCTAACCACCTGGAAGATCTAAGTCTTGTTTGATACTCCTGGGGCGCTCCTTGTCTTCCCCAAGCCTCATATTACTCTTAAAGCTGGCACTCAGGAAATACCTGTGGCAAGAACCCAGTAGACCTTACTCTTCTAAATGTGTTAACTATCCTGGACATGATTTGTCTTTTTGCTAAAGAGCCAGCACAGATCTTCACAAGATATTTTAGATATTCCTTTTAAATAGGATCAAGTTTTATTCCATTTGTATTTCAAAGTTAAAAATGGTTTCTGATTAGGAATTCTCTCCATTTGTTGCTGGGAGACCACAAACTAGAGACCAGAATTCAAGAAAAACATGGAGACAGATTAATTTTGTGCTCATGTGTTTAACAAAATTAAGCTAATGGTTTCCATTTTTGCAGAGCAAAACCCAAATTGGGGCATCTCTTTACAAATCAAGTCTGACCACAGGGAACCCTGTTCCCTCATGGCTGTAGCCTGCAGGAGTAGATTTACTATCCAGCTGGGAGGTGGCTCTGAATTTCGAACCCACAACTCACATGAACGAGACCTGAACAAGCGCTGATTTGTGACACGTTGGTTTGAGGCTGCAGCTGCACCTGAGGTGGGGAGTTCTGTTGAACCCAGAATGGTCCTTGATGCAGATAAATGTGTCCTTGACACTGTGCCCAGCTCTGGAAAAATAATTTCTTTACATGCCTTTACATTTATAATAGTTCTTGAAAATTGCTACATTTAAAAATTTCAAAATGTTTTTAACTTACTGTCTTCTGAATGTAGATGGTGAGATTAAAAAGTTCCTTATGAGCCTGGTGTATATTTAAGTGGCTACTTAATAAAAGAGCCCAGGCTCCTCAAAGACCATGACAGGATTACATTTGTAATGTAGTCAGAACTCAAAGGCTCCTGTGATTTTCAGTGATATTTCCATGTATTCTCATGAAGTCATACACCATTGATGGCATATATATTATTGTATAATTTGCAAGTGAAGACTTCAGGCAAAATAAGAATTCCACCTGGAAGATCTATGCTAATTCTTTACAACAGCTTCTCAACTTTCAGCAAGAAATACGTGTCTTAGATGCTTCTCAGTTGTAATAACCAACCAATGTTTCCTGGGTTTTTAATTCAACTGCTCCTGACATGTCTAGCTTTTTTTTTTTAACCTAAGAAATGAAAAACATGTGATTAAGTAGTTTTCTATGACAACAAAGCCTCATTATTCGGAGAGCATGTGTTCACATGTATATAGGAGAGAGAACAAAAAGAATATGGGTGAGCTTATTTGAAGGAAAGAAACAACTTCAGGTAACAATTAGGATCTGACAGTGGATATTCTATTGGAGAGATACATCACAAGTTAAAAAATAGTAATGAAAATAATTTACAATCTTTGTTTGAAATTCATGCATTTCCTGGTATGCTTGTAAGACTAACAAGGGGGGATGTTTGTGAGGCTTAACCATTGTTCAAGCAGCCAACCATTACAGAGAAATAAATGTTCCCGAAGAATGGATGCAGAGAGGCACCTGCACATTACCTCTGCCAAGAATATTTAGTGGGGACCAGGGAGGAGAAAAACTATATCACAATGTACCCAATACTCATCAGCATACCAAAAATGACAGGAAATTGTTCAGTATTGATCAAAGCCATCCTAATTTTTGAAATCACTTTTGTAAATAATATTGTCTATAAATGGTGGTATTTTAAACTCGGAAGATAGAATGGCAGTTCTTAAATATAAAGAAATTATTTGAGAACATGTGAAGTAGGTTTGTGTGTAGATAGTATGAGCATAATTGCAGTCATCTTCCTTTCCCCCACCCCCACTTTATGAATACTGTTCTTATTCCCAAGAAATAGAAAGTGGCCTGAGATAAAACCTACAGGCCCAGAGACATGCCAGTCTCTCCCTGTTCTCTCACGACAGAAGACAACTTACTAGCCCCTGAGACGGGGTCGTACTGGTTTCCCTGTTCTCTCCTTGAGAACATAAAGGGACATGCCAGTTTCTCTGTTCCCCCTCTGAGAGATAGGAAAACTGCCTGTCTCTGTTCCCAAGAAACGCACTTGCCCTCCACAAGATCAGGGGATGCTCACTATGTCAGTCAAGACTGAACCCATTCCTCCCCCGTGGCCATGATTCTAGCCTATAAAAGGTAACATTCAAGGGGGAGTTGCTGCTGCTGCTCTCCCTGTCTGCACAGAGCAGCCTTGTGAGGCTCCTGACAATAAACTCACTTCTCATCCCTGGCATGTTGATCAGTCCTGTGCCGCTTTTCTTTCAGATAGCACCTATGGTCTGAGAGTCTTTATTTATAGTCATTACCATTAGCAGCAGAAAGTTGACTCCATATAGAAAACTATATGGGATTTACAAATGACTCCATTTTCTCCTGCAACCTTTTCTGAGCATTTTCAGATCAGCTGGTTTCCGGGTTCTGTTTGCTTTTTAGGGAAGAGCAAAAGGGCAAGGGTCTGCATAATATCCTGTCTACTAAATGAAAGTCTGGCTTCAGCCCCTGGAAGTGGTTGCCTTGACTCCTCCCAAAGAGACTCACTGCTCTCAATTTGAAGAACATTAAAAGACAAAATGCAGTACCTGTTTAAATTGCTTTGGCCAAGAAGTCAAAATCATTCTCTGAAAACCATGACCTATACCAGCACTTAATAAAACATGTGCTATGTGGACTAATCATTTGTGGAAGAAATATTTATTCAAGAAGCTAAAATACAATACCCAACTTCTCACTAATCTGATAGGAGACACTGCAGTTACTTAGAACTTGGAGGATCCAGAGAAATGAGCAATGACCAAAGTCTTTGCCAGGCTTTCCACAGAAGCTAGTTAGAAATATAGCTACAGAAATCTCCTGAAGAAAGTCTGTTACACAAATTTGGTATTTCTAATTAACAGTAAAATACTCATTGTGATTGTCCAGGCCAAGCCAGACTTTTTCTTACCTTTGTCCAGATAACAGACTGAGGAATCTTGGTACTGACATTGACTATAGGAACACTAACTTTCCATAGGGAAGGAGTTCTGGGTAAAGCTCCAAGTGACTCTCATGGCAATGATGAACTTCACCTGAAAAGAAAATAAATGAATAAAGATGTAGATATAAAGGTATGTATGTAAAATATGAATATATATATATATATATATATATATATATATATATATATATATTTGAATTTCTAAAATATATGCTCATTTTACAAAATTTAGATAAACACATGCATGTGTATGTTGTGTGTATTCATGTGTATGTCAATAATTTTTTCCTATAACCACACAGCCCAGAGATAACCAGTGTTATGTTTTTGAGAAATTTTCCTATTAGAAATATTGTGGATCTTTAAGATGGCACACCAGAGAGAGGCAGTATTCTGTGTTGCTCTGTGATCCAGATCTCACCTAGTTTAAATACTGCATCTCTGAGAGTGTTAGAGGACCCCTATCCAGCTGCTCTCTGCAGAAATCACCAGTGCTGTGACCCCGCACAGGGCTCCAGGCCTCAGGGTTCCTGTAGGACTCAAAGCCCAAAGTTCCAGTCCACGCAAGACTTGGCAAGCACCTTAGCAGAATTACCTATCAACACATCTGCAGATCGCCAAGACTTCACTCCGCTCCCACTTAGGTCACTCAGCTGCTATCTACCAACTACAACGCCATTGCTTGGCTCCCCCCAACCTCACTAGACACCCTGGCACTGAAAGCAGACTGCTTTGGCTCAACATTCTCGCCATATTATGTGGGGGCAGTTTCCAGATCGGATCTCCAAGGCCAGTGGATTTTCAGAGAAATCACCAGCGCTGTGACCACCCGCACAGAAATCAGAGCCTCTGGGCTCAAGTAAGTCTCTGGACTCTGGACCCAAAGTCCAGTTCTAGCTCCCCCACAGCTCACAAGTGGCTTAGAAGAAACACCTCCCAGCACCTCTGCAGGACTCCAGACTGTGCACCACTCCCACGAAGGTCACTCAGCTGCTACCTACCCACAGCACAAGGCCATCGCCCAGTTCCCCCCACATCACCAGACACTCTGGCGCTGGAAGCAGACTGCTGCCATCTTGGAAAACCTTCCTAGCCATTTTGTGTTGGGTGTGGCTATCAGATTGAATCGCCATTTGAACAGGTACATGATTTCCAATTCCTACCCCCTCCTCAATGGTGTTAACTCAGCACAGTAGCCACCCAACACGAGAACAGCTCTCAGTTGGACAGAAGTGCAGTGAGAACAGGGTGTCACCCACCTGGTGGGGACCTGGGGGTGAAAGGTCCCACAATTGGGACCTGATAAATAAGAGAGGGGAGGGAACTAAAGTCTGAAGCATAACAGAGAGATCAGGATTTGGGAAATATCCAGGCAAGAAAGGGAGATGATACAGGGGGCTCAAGTCAGATGAGTGGTCACAAAAAAGACCCATGAGGCGCCATTTCCCTGCTGGGACTGGTGGGCAGCACTTCCCACTTCCAGACGCTCCACAGCAGATCCAGTCTTCATGCCCTGGTTACCTACACCATCCTGAGGGCACCTACTGGGTGAGACAACCCCACCTACTGGATGAGAAGAGAAAGAAACAGATCTCTAAAGAGTATTTTTTTCTCTCCTTTCTCTTCTGGCCCTCACATCCCCAACATATGTAAAACCAAGAACTTTGCATGAAATAGGACTTTGAGGACTAAGTTACCTGAATAATATAATATAGAGGAATTGCATAAGGCCCATTTTTTTCTCTTTCTTCTCTTTTATTTCTTTCCCCTTTTTTCTTTCTTCTTCCTTCACCCTCCAAATTATATTATTTTAACATATTGTATTTTTCTGAAAACATGTGTGTTTGTTTTATGTAATCTACTGTCTTCCCACATAATTGTCTACCCCAAATTACCTCCTATCTATTCTCCTGCTACTAACCCTCTTCACTAGATTTCTCCTTCACATTTCCTAAGATATATTAACTCAATACCCTTACATCTTCTCCCCTCAACATTTCGTCCTACACCTGACCGCCAGTTCATTGTCCACCACCAGAAACTGTAAACCTTTTATGAAACTAATGATTATATATTAAATAATAATTGAATCCAACATTTCAAGACATTGAGATTAAACTGTAAATGTCTTAATAACAACAATTTGTTCATAAGTGATGTATTGCTGATATTGGGATCTGTTAACATTTTCCTTCCCTACAAAGGAGAGATCCTGGAATCCTACAAGAGCACTACAAATCTATAGGGTGAAAATAATAACACACCAGATCCACAGAGCTGTAAAGGAAGACCCATGAGCAACATGAAAAGACAAGGGAAGAAAGTGCCACAAACAAATCAAGACAACACATCATTAGAAGCATTGGCAGATACAGCAGAAAAAAATGACAGAAAAAGATTTCAGGATACACATGGTTTAAATGTTTTGGGAGTTCAAAGAAGACATAAGGATATAAATATATAAAACTTAAAGACAATAAATACAGGCAGTGAAAGATCAATTCGACAATGAGCTACATAAACAAATACAAGAGCAAAAGATCACCTCAATAGGGAGATAGAGGTTCTACAAAAAAAAAAAAAAAAACAGAAATCCTTGAAACGAAACAAATAATAAACCAAATTAAAAACTCATATGAAAGCATAATGAAAGAGGTGAAAGATCTATACAATGAAAACTACAGAACCCTAAAGAGAGAAATCAAAGAAGACCTTAGGAAATGGAAAGATCTCCCTTGCTCTTGGATAGGCAGAATTAATATTATCAAAATGACCATACTACCAAAAGCACTATACAGATTTAATGCAATTCCAATTAAAATCCTGATGGCATTCCTCATAGAAATAGAAAAAGCAATCATGAAATTCCCCCAGAATAGCTAAAGCAATCCTTAGCAGGAAGAGCGAAACAGGTGGCATGGCTACACCAGACCTTAAACTATACTACAGAGCAATAGTAACAAAAACAGCATGGTATTGGCACCAAAACAGACTGGTAGACCAGTTTTACAGCATAGAGGACACAGAGGCTAACCCACAAAATTACAATTATCATATATTAGACAAAGATGCCAAAAACATTCACGGGAGAAAAGATAGCATCTTTAACAAATGGTGCTGGGAAAACTAGAAATCCATATGCAACAAAATGAAATTAAACCCCCTATCTCTCACCATGCATAAAACTTAACTCAAAATGGATCAAGGATTTAGGAATTAAACCAGAGACTCTGTGTCTAATAGAAGAAAAAGTAAGCCCTAATCTTCATCATGTGGGATTAGGCCCCAACTTCCTTAATAAGACTCCTATAGTGCAAGAATTAAAACCAAGAATCAACAAAGGGGATAGAATCAAACTAAAAAGAAACAATCTGTGAGGTGAATGGAGTGCTTACATCCTGGGAGCAAATCTTTACTCCTCACACATCAAATAGAGCACTAATCTCTAGGGTATATAAATAACTAAAAAACCTAAGCACCAAAAAAAAAAAAAAAAACACACAAATAACCCAATCAACAAATAGGACAAGGACCTGAACAGACACTTCTCAGAAGAAGATATACAATCAATCAACAAGTATATGAAAAAATGCTCATCATATCTAGCAATCAGAAAAATGCAAATCAAAACTAAGATACCATCTTACTCCAGTCAGAATGGCAGCTATTATGAAGACAAATGACAATAAGTGTTGGTGAGGATGTTGGGAAAATGTACACTCATACATTGCTGGTGGGACTGCAAATTGGTGCAGCCAATATGGAAAGCAGTATGGAGATTCCTTAGAAATCTGGGAATGGAACCACCATTTGACCCAGCTATCCCTCTTCTCGGACTA
Source organism: Marmota monax (assembly GCF_021218885.2). Lineage (NCBI taxonomy): Eukaryota > Metazoa > Chordata > Mammalia > Rodentia > Sciuridae > Marmota > Marmota monax. The sequence goes on along the minus strand of NW_026695217.1, from coordinate 388,152 downwards.
TCCCCAGCATACTATAGGGACATAGCCGCATCAATGTTTATATCAGCAGAATTCACAATAGCTATACTGTGGAGCCAACCTAGATGCCCTTCAGTGGATGAATGGATAAAAAAAAAAGTGGCATATATACACAATGGAATTTTACTCAGCAATATAAGAGAATAAAATCATGGCATTTGCAGGTAAATGGATGGCATTGGAGAAGATAATGCTAAGTAAAGTTAGCCAATCTCACCCCCCCAAAAAATGCCGAATGTTTTCTCTGATATAAGGAGGCTGACTCATAGTGGGTTAGGGAGGGGAAATATGGGAGGAATAGATGAATTTTAGATAGGAAAGAGGGGAGGAAGGGAGAGGGAGGAGGCAGGGGATTAGCAAAGATGGTGGAATGTGATGGACATCATTATCCAAAGTACATGTATGAAGACACAAATTGGGTGTCAATCTATTTTCTATATAAACAGAGATATAAAAAATTGTGGTATATACATGTAATAAGAATTGTAATGCAAAAAAAAAAAGTACATGTATAAAGACATGAATCGGTGTGAACATACTTTATATACAAAGATTTAAAATCTGTGCTCTATATGTGTAATAAGAATTATAATGCATTCCACTGTCATGAATTAAACAATCAATAAAAAAAGAAATTTTGTGAATGAGATTATTGTAAATGAAATGGTATTGCCTTTTATCATAATATTATAACTTTATCCCATGCAATCTACAAATTCTTCCAAACAACCATTCAGGTAGCATAATAATCAATAACTATTAGATAGTTTGGTTGTTGTTGTCACTGTACCAAGTGATTTCATAATGAATCTCTTGGTATATAATCTGTGTCCTAAAATTTTTTCTTGAACGGAATTTATAGATAAAATTTCTGAATGAAAGCATATTGAAAATGTTAAGGCTTTTGATACATATTGGAATTTTTTTTTCAAAAAACAAATTCTTCTGGGCAGGGGTGCATGGGAAAAATGGAGGAACTTTGATTGGGCAAAGAGAGGGAGGATAGAGAGGGTACATGGGGCAGGAAAGATAGTGGAATGAGATGGATATCATTACCCTAGGGACATGTATGACTGTACATAGAGTGTGACACTATATCATGTACAACCAAAGAAATGTAAAGTTGTGTTGCAATTGTGTACAATGAATCAAAATGTATTCTGCTGTCATATGTACCTAATTGAAATAAATTAATTAATTTAATAAAATGAACTCTTAAGAAGAGAAGCAATTTCTATTACCTGCAGAAGTCTATTCCAATGCCTATGTTTTTGGAGGCTTCCAACACTGAGAAATCTTCCTAAAGGAAAGATGGTCCATGTCTTTGCAAGACAGAAGTCACCAATGGGTTATGGCTTTGCAAATCAAGGTCTCCGTGGAATGGATTAATAAGGTTGAGCCTTATTAATCAATTTTACATTCACTCAAAATAATTCCAGGGCAAGTTTTGCTTGTATGTGCTTCCTGCAAGCATGCCATGAGATCATGCCATGTTAAGGTTGATAGACCTTTACATTCATAAACCTCAAGGGATGAGCAAATGGCAAAATGCATCCCCAGATGAATCCTCAACTGACCCTGTGGAATGAAGTCATCTCTCACCGTCTGGGTGCTAGCAGATATAATAGCTGCAGTATGCAGCCACCTTCATATTCAGATATTGTTTGGATGCTGTTTGGTAAAAAAATGCAAATCCCTGTGAGCCACCTTTTGAGAAACAAAAATAAGATCATATTATCCAAAAAAAAATGCATACTTTTTCCAAGATTTTTTTCCTGATTTCAAAGGATAAGACTAGTGCAATGATCACAAGAGGAGGGTAGGGGTGATGCCACAGGTGCTGCAGGGACATCTTTTGGAAGACCAACGGTGCACTGCATGGGTGGAGCTCCTGGGCTGTTCTCAGTCTTGACCTCTCAACTCTCCTTGTTACAGGTTCTCTTAGCACATGCCCAGTTGGCCTCCCTTGGCTTACTTATGAGCAGGCAGTTTCCAAAAATGAACATAGAGCTCCCAATGCAAGGGGATCTTTTGGTTCAAATACCAGCTCCCCCCCACCCAAGTATCTTAACTTGTTTTAAAATTCCAGTTTTCAAAACAGATGAATGGACCAGAGCAACCTGACTCTTCGTGGTCCCCAGGCAGCCATCACTGGGAATGGGATTTGATAGCACTGGTATGATCACTAGGCAGTGCCATTTGGAAAGAGCTTGGGGTGGGACAACATTCCAGAGAGTATTTATGAAAAGATCTAGCCTTCTGTAGAGGCGGCCAGAAAAGCAGGCCTCTGTGGTTTTACGTATGTGTGAGTTGGTTTCAAGTATAAAAAAGAAGGTAATGCAAACACAGCTTTGTCTTAAAATTGGGGGGTTGAAAACTGCCCTGCTATGGAACTAATCAGTTACCCTCTGATTCTCAACATGATATCATGAGGAGGACTCAAAAAACATCAGTTTTCTGGGATCTTTTCCTATTTAGTACCTTGACTGTAAATACTTCTTCTCTGGAATAACAAAAACTGATACGTGTAGTAATAAAAGTACTGCAGATAGTTTTATTATTTTTTTTAGCTACAGTCTCAAGAAAATTAATGTGATAATGATAAGGAATAGACAATTTTTCACTAAATCTTTCCTGTTTTATATAGGATGTTTGACAGCTTAAAATGTGAAGAAAAATTGACATATTATCTGTAATTTCAGATCAAAGAAAAGGGATATGATTATAATTTATACCTACCTTGAGACTATGTCTAAGGACTTTGAGAAAATACTTTTATGAGTGGGGAACCTGTCTCTCAGAGTATTAATTAAATACTTTCTCATCAAAAGGTATTTTTAAAGTCTTTTTAGTAGTGTGAATTAATCATGGACTGCAGCAAGGTACCTGAATCACACAGAGTTTTCTGAGCCCTTTAACTTTGTTTCAAAGCATACTAAATTTAAGAAACGAATCACCAAATCATTAAGGGTTCTGTCACTCCTTTCATAGAAAAATTGCTATGTCCAGTTCACCACATTTTAAGTTGTTATTGTTCATAATGATACAAGAAACTGGTCCTTTCCACCAGAATTTTAATTGTTTTTAAAAGAAGCTTATATACATTATTAAATACATAGATTCGGGGTTTTCACTAGAATGCAAATGGTTACCAGGGCCAGAAATAACTGGTTGAGCCTTATTAATCAATCTTACATTCACTCAAAATAATTCCAGGGCAAGTTTTGCTTGTATGTGCTTCCTGCAAGCATGCCATGAGATCTGCCTTGAAAACAAGGCTGTCCAAAGCCTTATAAAATATGTGAAATGAAATAATTGGCAATGTATAATTCACTACAATTCTTCTTATTTTGTATTTTGTTTGGAATTATTTATGTGTCAGAAAATAAGTGCCTGACAATAGAGTAGGCAGTTAAATAGGTATCAGTTGGTTGAAAGTGTGGGTAGAAATATCTGTTACTACTGCCATTTGACAATCCATGGAAAAGCATCTGTGCCGTTTTGTTCCCTGCACAACCAGAAGCCTCTGGAGAGAAAGCCTTCCTCCAAAGTGAAATACAGAATAGCAAGAGAGCTCTGCAGGGGCACAGCAAGGGAGGCAGCCTTCCCACCAAGGGCCTGGGTTATGCACTGGGTGGTCATTTCCATTTATCAGATGTGTATGAAGAGTACTTGGTGGTGTCCTCATCTCAGCTCAGGACTTGGACATTTAGAGATAAGGAAGTCACAGCTTAAAAAAAAATAACCTACTAACCTGGATATGTATTTTCTTTGTATTACCATAGACTTTCTCTTGGACTCTATAAAAAATATCCCAGCCTGAAATTTTCTGGTTTTATTTGTTAGGAATACTGTTAAGTCAGGAAATTCAAAATGATTCATTCGTTCCTAACTCATCAATATACTCTGCAATCAATTGTACCTAGAAGAAATGGAGACTTAGGCCTGGCTTGTTTTTCTGACATCCACTGTATAAACCATAACAACACAATCTTTGACACTCTCATAATGTCACTTAGAATACTTTAAAGATGACACCCTCTTCCTAATGTGTCAATGTGCATGCATGAACTTGGTTCCCTTTAGCCAGAAACTAACATAGCTGTGTGGTGATTTTCCAGTTACTTAAAATTGTTTAAGACATTACAAGCTCATTGAGAATTTCAATAAACTTCCTAAGGTAGAGGATTAAATGCTCTAGAGTATTCTTGATGTGAAAAAAAAATGTGGCCTTCAATCAATAGCTGACGTATCTCTCCTTATTCTTTTTTTTTTTTAATTCATTTCCTCCCTACTGTTTTGTAGAAAACATTTTTCCCTAAGTTGTATAATTCCATTAGAACTGTCAACTTGGAAGATCAAACAAAGGTAATGTCTACAGGATGGTAAAACAAATGGAAAACTCACTCTTTCAGTTGATTGTGCCTTTAGGATGATATAAGGATGGACCCTGCCTTCATCTGTCACCACTTAGATGAATTATCACATCCTCTGAAGAATCTACCCTGATTTGCCCCTTCTGAGCAAGGTGACATGTTTTATGACTTCAGCACTATGTGTTTATCTCTATTAGAATGACCTTTCTCCACCACTAAAGTAATATTTCATTGCAGGCAAAGATTCCTTTCCACGTCTGTTATTCCCTGCACGTAACATAATTAGGAAATCTCAGTAAATATCTTTTGAATGGATGATTGAAGAGAAGCAAACTCTTGATGCTCAGAGATCTCTCACAGCAGGTTAGAAGCCATGTTTCCATTGCCAAGTGGACGCAAGAACTGCAGTGAGAACCACTCGACCCACGTTGGAAATTATAACCTAAAGTGAAGTTGAACTGTCAGAACTAAAATAGCATTAAAATCACAGCCTGGAATTTAGCTCAGGAAAGATCCAGAAAGGTCATTTTGACATGTGCCATGTTTAAAATGAAGATGTTAAAGAATCAAGATCATCTTGTGCAATACATGTCTTTCCAATCTCAGATGTGAGAAAGAAGTCTACGGAGAACCACCCACCTTCATTTAGAGCTATAATTTCATCATAATTTAATATTCAAATATGATTTTTATGTTCACTGTGTTTGTATACTATCATACATTCCTATAAGGCTTCTGGGAAGAAAATGGGACAGGAGAGCTACAAATTCGTCTCTGTTTCTGAAATAAATAACCTATATCTACACCTATACCTATATCTATCTCTTTCAGGACAAAGGTTTTAGAATTTTCCTGTTTGGACAGGGTCAACTTTGTCCCCAACTGTGTTAGAAGTTGACAAATTCAAATCCCTTTATCCAGAAGACTAAATCACTGGCTATTTTGATAGTTGAACATTTTTCTCCCATGAATCCCAGGAGAAGAGAAAAATGCAAGTACCCATTATTAATACATTCCTTTGTGATTTTGCCCCAAATTTTTCACTATGAAAAATGAGTGCTTACCACTTAAAACTGGCTATGGGGTAAGAGAAAAAGCCAAGGAGGATACTTCTGAAAGTCATCTCTCTTTATATAGTAGTAAAGGTGATGTCTCAAATGAGTGCAAAAATAAACAAACAAACAAATAAATAAGCAGACTTGTCCAAGCAAAGTCACTGGATTCCAAAACTTTAAAGGTCAGAAAATCCCAGGTAAAATTAGAGAGCAGTTTAATTACCACTCAGCCTTTCATTCAGAATCCACTCCCTTACAGAAGGAATCTTTTGAACCTTGAAAACATTCCCTAAACTGGCAGATGAACAACATCACAAAAATGTTAGGAAAATAATTTCACTTCTGTCAAACTTTTCAGAGACTTTAAATATTAATATATACTACAAATCTACAAAATTATGATATAGTGTGTTTTCTTCCAATTCATACTTGATCATAAACCACTTTTCCCAAGGCACAGCTATTAACTCATCAAGAAAAAGTATAACTCACCTTGGGATAGGGATGAGGGTTCAATGCATCAAAGGTTTGATTTTTTTTAATATATAAGAGAAAACCAAATATAGGAAATTTAATAGTGATAGATTATAAAATATGGTGAAATTAGAAAAATGTTCCTAGTACTACATTTTTGTGATGTTCCCATGTGTGATATTTTTCTAAGCCCAATTTCTTTTCAGGGCTATGAGGAAGTACTGGTAGCTCCAGACTGAAAATTGCCTTTTTAAAATTTAGACATATAAAAGTTAGAGAGAGCCTGAGTTTCACCTTTACTTTATTTTTAAAACAGCATAAATCAAAGTAAGGCAAAGAAAGGAAGATAGTGTTCTAGAGATAGGCATTGCACAGAAATCCCTGACCTAACAGAGTCTTCGGTAGATGTTCTACAGCAGGGCCTCACATTTCTAATTTGTAATTTTACCATGTTTGCTCTCATCTTGTTTTCTTGTCAAAAATTAATTAGGAAATCACATACAGAAATCATTAAGTCCTTGAGGATTTTTTTTTTTTGCAACCATTTGCGACTAAGGGGAAAATGAAGAATCCTGATATAAATGTTCACAGCTGTTTCTCTGAGCAAGTATAGGTGAGACCTAAAGAACAATTTTTTTCCCCAACTATGGATTTTTCCATAGTAAGGCACTCTTATCATTCCAATTTGAGACACTGCAGATATACACAGATATTCTTTAATTCAGTCTTCTTGTACCGCTGTGAAGTTGTTAATCTTCACTTAACCTATTTGTGAAATGAGCAAAGTGTAAATTCAATTCAATTCAATTCAATTAATATTTATTGAGAAACCATAGGGTGCACAGCACTGCACAAAGAACTTAAGGTCAGGCGATGAATCAGACACACACTTTTTGACAAGCATTCTATCTTCTGTCTCCGGGGAACATTTACTCTAGCTTAGAACAATATGAACAATCAAAATTAGAGTCATGTCAGAAAAGAACTCCAGCGCATAATAAAATCAGGTCAGAATGACCTAAGCCCATTTACATATGAAAGGATTGAACAGAACTCATTCTCAGAGTTCTGCCCTTGTCCTACAGTGTCAGCTAAATCGTGGAGTGTACTTAGAGGGATGACGTCGATCAGCAAATTGAAGAATATTCCATAGACTTCCCAAAACGCTTTTCTCCAAAGATTTCAAATAAGTTATTTTGGGTCCTGAAAGTTTTCTGGTCTTCCAAGGCACCTATTTAAATACAGGTAGGGAAATCTAGGAAAATGATTCAGTTTTTGTATCGCTCTGTTCCTTTTTGAAAATGAGAGAGGAAGTGAAATGCTGGAACTTTTACATCCATGCAACAGCAAAAGCCATGTGACCTAACAACGGTGCAGAATATACAGAGGGGAGCACTGGGCCTCTGAGGAAGCTCATAATTGACACTATGGCCATCCAGATTTAAGAACCAGAACTGAAAACAAGATGAATTTGTAAACTCTGTGAAATTGTGCACAAAACATCCAAATAAAATATTTTGATGCTGAAGCATAGCATCTTATAGGATCTCACAACTGGATATTCTGGTTTGGACACCAATGTCTTAAAGAGCTTGGATATTATCACAGCTGTCCTCAAAATAAGACTAGCTGGACCCATTGAAAGTCAATGACTTTCCGTGGACTCATTAGAAAACTGAGGCCTCAGAGCAAAATGAAGAGAGACACAGTCCACTCCTGGGTACCTAGGGCAAGAGCTTCTGGAGCTGACGAGGCTTGAAGTGCCCAAGTGGAGGTTTTGATGGACTGCTGGAAGCTGAGTATGGACTCTGTCAAGCTCAAGAAGGCCAAGGTCAAGAAGGGAGATGGAGAAAGGACTCCAGGAATATGTTGTCTCTGTTACCTTGAAGCATAGCCACCAGTAAGCACAGCCCATGCTGGAGTGTGATCCTGTGTGGGTGTGTTTAGTCAGATTAGCATAAATCCATACTCACCCCATGCCCATTTACCACAGTTTCTCTTATCTGATGCAAGATGCTTGACTTTCCACAAAAAATTACAGGCTTGCTCAAAGACAAAGAAGGAAAAAAAAAAAAAAACAGCCTCCAGAGACAAAACATTCAGTTATGACACAACATTGAAGTTATCAGACAGGAAATTGTTAATGGGTCATAGAAGCAGAGAGCTGGGAACTCTCAGAAACAAAAGAAAATTCCACAAATGATTTCTCAGAATTAACCAATAAAACGCACATCCAGGACAAAGCCGTATATAGAGGAGAAATTGTTAAAGAAAGAGCTAGAATTGAGCAGCATATCCACAGAGACTAAATTGGGAATCATCTGGATAGAACATAGAAGAACAGGGCCTAGGTGCCATATGAAGCCAGCCACAGTATTTTTTTTTTCAACTTTGTGAATACACAGATGAAGAAACTCTAAAGTCACAAAATCAGAACAGATATCCTAACTCATGAGTTCTTCTAAAAGTTCTGGGAAAATCCTTTTACACTGTTAATTAGCAGCAAATGATGGAGTACTAGTCCATGAACTTTCCTAAAAAAAGAAAGAGTAAAATCCAAATAAAATCCACTATTAATAAAAGGATACCAGAAAACAAAATGTAAAACCTGCTGCTTCAAAAGAAAAATTTTCAAAGAATAGCAAGATATGAAATCAGAGCATAAATCGGAATCAAAAATAGGAATGAAATGAGAGGCTAAGGAAAGAATTAGAAATGTAGAACAAATGATTTTAGAATTATGGATTTATTAAAAGAATCAGAAGAGAAATAAAACAGATAATGCTTTAAGATCATTCAGAAGTTAACAACTAAGGCTGGGGCAGTGGGTCAGCAGTAGAGTGCTCACCTAGCACATGCACCACGCTAGGTTTGAACCTCAGCACCACATACAAGTAAATAAATAAAATATATTGTGTTCAACTACAACTTAAAAATTTTTAAAACAAAAAGAAGTTAACAACTAAGAAGAAAACAATAAAATAAAAAAACAATCAAAAATATTTTTTAAACGGAGCATATAACATGTTTAGAGGATGGACAATTTAACAGAAACTTGTAATAAGAATCTTCAAAACCTCAAACGAAAGAAGAGAAGTAGAGCCAGAACCTATAATGGAATGAGGTTTTCCTAAAGTAATGATAAAAAAAAAATGGAACTATCTGTTCAAGGGTCATAGTGAGCAGCTGAGACACTGGCTTAGCATCACCAGCTGCAAGAGGTGATTTTGCCAAAGAGCTGAAGCCTAAAGGACCACATGTGCTTTGGAAATCCTTGCAAAAGAAGAATAAGTCATTCAAAAGGCAGAGCAAATCAAATCATGGACTTCTGAATGCATCATTTTTAGCTAGAGAAAAATTAAGACATTTAAAAAAAAATACCCAGGAAGAAAATGGGCAACCCAGGAGGTCCCACTGTCTACCATGTCCCCTGGGCCCTGGGTGTCACTGCTATCTTTGCTTGGAGTCAGTTTCCCACTTCCTGTGTTCACCTCAAAGCCACATCTTTTTTTTTTCTCCTTGTCCTTTTACAGTCTGATCTGGTGCTGTACAAAAGAAGAGGGGCAGAAGATGTTTGTATTCTGTTCAACCAAGTTGGACATGTCCAGGTCACTCTCCTCAAATGTTAAAAGAATTTTCTTCCTCTCCACTTCCAGTCTTTGACCTCATTGTGATCCTAAAGACTTATTTCCTCATGTATCTTTGCACCTCAAAGCACATCAGTGTCCCCTTGCTGCCCACAGAATCAAGCCCATTACTTTATAGAACACTCCAGTATATATGAATACATGCAGTCTCCCACCTGGCACTGATATTTCGCACCTTTCCCCCTTATTTCACTCTCCATATTAATCCTTTCTTTCTCCAACCCAGCTTCTGCCTATGGTGTTCGTCTGCCTTTCTTTCCCTTGTTTGCATCGCATTTGCAATACAGAGCTCCATCTAAATATACCCTAATGATAGCTTTCTGTATTTCCCACACAAAACAGAATGGGTTTCCTCTCATGCTGTTATGTGTCCTTCTTCCCAAATTCCTAATTCCTTAGTGGTGAGTTTTATGCTATTTTTAACTAAAGCTCAGGTAGCTTGTTCATTGTGTTATACGTAGAAGCCCTTTAGTCGTTATTTGTTATATTAAAATAACTCCCAAAGAGTGAAAGAGTCAAAATTATACAGGGTTTTAATTTTTCTTTGGTTATGAACCCATGTAGATTTGATGGAAGACAGGGTCTCTTTCCTAGGAAAAATCAGAATGCCTCAGAGACTCAGACACGTGCATGTGCCTCAGATACTTTCCATACATTGTCCACAGATCCTCAATCTCTGGAAGCAGGCCTTGTGTGTAACTGGCTAAAAGAAGCGGCCAAAGGTGCCATGAGCCAGAGCAGAACCTGTCCTCCTCGTGCTACACCATGGCCCCCCGACCTTGAACTGGTCAAGAGCACACTGCCCCCTTCCTACCTTTCTAGCTGCAACCTGACTGCAGTCCTCCACATGTTAGCACTGCATGGAGGAGAACAGTTTTGTGCTAACTTCTCATCTATCTCCCTCTCCTCCTCATCATCAATCACCCAATCACAGCTACCAAACAGAGAACAGAAGAGGTGATAACTAAAATATGAAGGTGCTCTGGATTTCTCTAGGTGGGTGCTGCAGTTTCAACTTCCATTATTTTCCCATTTTATCTTATTTTTAAAAATCAATAATTTTATTTTATGGACTGAGAAAAAATATGTTTCTTAAATACAGGAGCAGTGTGAGATAATTGCAAGATGTGGTAGGAGAAACTTGAACTTAGTCTTGGTTTTTGCTTTTTATAACAACTAAACAAACAACCTTTTGTGGAGGCTTCTGAGATACAGTCTCTTCATTTGTAAAGAATTATTCAGTGTATTATTATTATTATTCAGTGTATTCTACTTCAAAAAATTAGAGAATGAGATAAATGGTTTAAGAGAATGTTTTGTACTATTATACAAAATGTTAATGCTAACTTTAGGGATATAACACCTTAAGTTAAACTAACTCTACCAGCTTCCATGACAGTTTGTGGGATCATAGACACAGATGGCTGGGTTATTCCAGCTGATGAAGTGAAGAGGACCTGATAGGAGGACAATGGTCTCTCATTTCTGCATTTACTCCATTCATTTGGAAGATTGTTAGGTGCTATGATTGGCCCTGGCTGCTGAGCAGAGAACATCTCAGAGAAGGTCCCCTCCCTTGGTGTGCATAGGATCTACAGTGGGTAGACATGCAATAAAAGGTGCACCTGTAAGTACTCTGGGCCATCTAGACTTTGATTCTGCAGGTGCACCATAGAAAATAAAGGGAGAGTTCTCTGCAGAGGATGAGGAGTTTTTTTTCCTTTGTAGAATGGATAAGAAACATTTTTTTGAGAAATAGCATTTGAACCTTGAAGAAGCCAGGCAGGCGAAAAATTTGGGAAAGTGTAGTCCCACCTCAGTGACAAGCATGAAGACGGCTTCAAAATAAATGACATAGTCAATGGCATTTATGTCATCTGAAGAAAAACTCCCTGTTGAAGTCAATCTTACACTAGGAATTCAGTTGGAGGAGGGGAGGCATATACTGGATTCCTGGGGGTTAAGACTTCAGTATATGGATTTTAGGAGCACATAATTCAGCCTAAAACATACACACACTGAATTCCAGGTAGGAGGGCCATGGCCAAAGAAGAGGAACATTGGAAAGTGAACACAATTTTCAAAATGGCATCAGTGTACTCCCTATCCCCCTGTGTGATTTGCAAGTGTTTACCATAATGTTGTGTTCACAACACACACACACACACTTTAGTTTATAACAAATATTACAAATCTTTAAAAGGAGTGTTAATTTGAGGACTAGTGTGTTCCAATTAGCCATTCTTATTTAAAGCCACTTGAAGAAAATAAGCAAGTTGTCCCCTCACTTATAATTGGTAGCAATGTCATTAACTGCCCAGGTTCCTCTGAATTGCAGTAGCAAACTGTTTACTCACAGCATTAAATTCCATAGGCAAGTGTCAAGTTTGTAAAATAGAATTGAGCTATGTTATTTTTTGTCATTTTGAAACAACCCAGATTTTTAGAAGAAAGAAAGTGGAAGGGAGAAAAAGAGGGAAACAGAGCAAAACAGTCGTCATTCAAATATAGTTGGTGGCGTACACTCCCCTAATCCTGGTCAAACATAATATTGTGAGAATTTGGTATAAATGTTGGCCTTTTTGGAAATGGATGTGACAATGAGAGTAGCTGAAAGCTTCTAGCTACATTTCTTCCAGCCAAGGTTGAGACCCTGGATCTGTGACTAGCTCCTGTCTGCAGCTTTCTTCAGACAGTCCCTCTGCCTCCCCTATCCCTCCCTCCACCTCACTCTCTCTCTCCCTTTCTCTCCCTCCCTCAGAAACAAGCCCAGCATTTTCACCCAGTTATGAACCGCATCATGAGAATTTCTAGCATTTTTAAGGCAAACTTGATTCCAATAGTGTTTCCATAAAGCAATGTTATTCTGTATGTTTAATGTTTTCAGAAATGTTATATTAAAAAAAGGTTGTTTTTCAACTTATAGAAAAACAATTGTTGTTATTATGTAATTATATTTCAGTTTGAGTTTTTTTCCCATAACTTGTCTTGAGAAAAAATTCATTAGAATTATGTATATATATATATATATATATATATATATATATATATATATATATGGATTTTATTATATATATTAATATTTGGAAGCTACTGACAGTGGAATTCAGTGATATATTCATACAGAAATAGCATCCTCCACTATGGGATCTGATTATGTCACTGCTGAGTGGTGCTCTATACAGGGCAGACACGCAGGGCATCTCACATCCTCAGAGAAATAGGACAAGAGAGAAAACAAACAGACAACAGTCGGTCCCAGGTGCCAAGTTTCATTTTTTCTCTATTTAATTCCTTAGAGCACATGGTTAGATCTTGCCCATCTTGCCCACATTCACAGTATGGGGTGACACAAGTAGTGTCCAGAAGTAGGGTCACTGGAGACTGCTCCAGAAGCAGCCTGCCATAATTAAACAGGAACAAACAAATAAATGGCAAAAGCTAATCAACCCTTGAAATTCCATGACTGGCCCATTTATGACTGCCTACTTGTCCATGGCCATTGTATTTGTTTTCTTCAGAATAAAATTTTAGTTGAGTGTGGTGGTACACACTTATAATTCTAGCAGCTCAGGAGGTTGAGGCAGGAGGATTGCAAGTTCAAGGCCAACTTCAGCAAATTAGCAAGGCCCCGAGCAACTTGATTTTCTCTCAAAATAAAAAGTTCTGAGATGTAGCTCAGTGGTTAAGTGCCCCTACATTCAATCCCTAGTACCAAAAGGAAAAAAAATAATAATAATAGACATTAGTCACCCAAGCACTTGGATTCTTCTTGTCCAATAACAAATAAGGAAAACACAGCAAAATAAATTCTGAGAGCAACAAAGTTACACCCCTGCCTGGTAAATTTTGCACATCAACTTTAATAAGCACAGCATCATTGCAGTAGCAGCTGTAACTGTTAAACATGTTTGGTTTTTAAAAATGTAACATTCAGGAAGTTGTTTTTTTTTAATAAACCTGGATAATTCTTGTCTCAGAATAAAAAAAATATCTCCAGTTAATGGTACTTTCCCTCCTTCAACCTAAAGAAAAATATATCCCATTTATCTCTTGTAGGCATTTTCCAATCATCAGTTTCTTGGCTTTGAATTTCATTTTAAGGCATTTAGCAGCTTCATAAAAACATTTTCTGATTAAGATACAATTTTTTCCTTCTATTTACCTTGTAAAACAACAATTTAAGCTGGTACTGCTCTTTGATTTGCTACAATTATTTAAAGTCTACACCTTAAATTTATTTTTAAAAATCAAAATATACATGTTACTTCATCTTCACAAATGATGATGGTTCTTAAAATGCAATGAGTAGATGATGATACAAACAAATAATGTTATTTCAAAAACCCCCATCCCAAGAATTTTGTTCTTTAATGGAATTATATTATTGGTGGGAAATTGAGATCATACTTAATGTTTTGTTGTTAAAAACAACACTGCACAGAGAGGAGTCTTCCATCTACAAGTTTATAAATTCACAGACCTAATAATTCTGATGCACAGATCCACCTTTAGCTATGACTTCTCCAGTACAGGAAGAGAGAGAAATTTGGTTACAATAGATTAAACAAAGGTTATATTTATTAACCCTTGTTTAATCATCACAGCCAAGCAAACAACTTTAATCAAAAGAATAAAGCTGAAGCTCAATATTTAAACTGTGCATAAAAATAAGGCATTTAATCTAATTGAGTTGGCCCACAATCAACATGCCACATTTAATGTTTGCATTTCAAATCTGGAATCCATTCCCTCTGTCACTCTAATTCCTTAACCCAATTTGAAAATAGTTTGCATTATATGCTATCTCACAGCTTTTTATGTTTGCTCACCAAATATAATGTGTTTGAAGACTTGGTCTTCCTGAATGTCACATTGTTAAAAACCAAACCTGTTTAACAGTTACAGCTGCTACTGGCAATGGGGTGATGTGCAAAATCACACCAGGGAGGGGAGAGAGTCTGATTCTCTACTATCTGAGGCTTGAGGCTTGAAAAAATTGAATCTCTCTCTCTCTCTCTCTCTCTCTCTCTCTCTCTCTCTCTCTCTCCCTCTCTCTCTCTCTCTCTCTCTCTCTCTCTCTATATATATATATATATATATATATATATATATATATATATATGAGACTAGGTTAAATACTACATCTAGATGAACAAATTAATAAGAAGTTATTTTCTCATATAAGTTCTCCTGTCCAAAAAAAAATCATGTAGCAGAAGTTTATATGTAAAAAAAAAAATGGTAGAGAGTAAAAGCATATTTGCAACTGTGATTAAACTGCAGAGCCAAAGAAGTCAGTACACACGAGAAAAGCCCAAAAACTAGAACCTGGATGCTCCAAGATCTAGAGGACAGGGAGGCACAGAGAACTGAGAAAGAGAAACCATTTGGGGAGAAGAGAGACCAGGAGAGTGTCATCCCTGAAATCCAAGGCAAAACTGATAAGGGCATTGAACATAGCATGGAACACCATCAGCCACCCAAGTTGAGAGCTGGTACTGACCTTGGAGATCAGCCTAGAGAGGTCATAACAAACTTGACAATGCAGTTCTAGGACTGATGGGGGAAACGTGTCTAAGGAGAAGTTAGCAGAGAACAAGAATAAAATCACTGGAGACAATCCAGATGGGACATTCATCATTATTTAGGTTTTTCTTCTTTTTAAAATCTCATGGCTATGGCAAAAATAAAACATACCACAAAAAATTTGCCACGACAAACATATTTTGGGTGTTCATTTCAGTAGGCTTCAGAGTGTTTTCAATGTTCTGAAACAGATGTCCTGGATATATTCATCTTGTAAAGCCAAAACCCTGTACCATTAACAGCACCTCTTCATTTTCTCTTCATGCTGGCCCTGGGATCACCATTATACCTCCTGTGAAAGAGGACAATTTTTTAAAGTAGCTTGTTGAGAAGATGCAGGGAGTGAAATTAGACTTTTTAACCTGTGTTATGGTCTGGATGTGAGGTGTTCCCCAAAAGCTCATGGGTGAGACAATGCAAGAGGTTTAGAGGGGAAAAGACCCAATCAGTAAATAAATCCCCTGATGGGATTAACTGAGTGGGAACTGAAGGCAGGTAGGGTGTGGCTGAAGGAGGTGGGTCATTGGGGGTGTGCCTTTGGGGTATATATTTGTATCAGGATGAGTGAGATACTATTGATCATCATGTGAGCCACTTCCCACTGCCACACTCTTCCTCCATGATGTTCTGCCTCACCTGGAGCACAGAAATGGAGCCAGCTGTCCATGGACTGAGACCTCTATAATTGTGAACCCCCAAATAAACTTGTCCTCCTTTACAATTGTTCTGGTCAGATCTTTTAGTCACAGCAGCAAAAATTCTGGCTAAACAACCTGTATCCTGGGTGATGCTGGCACCACGGATCCACACTTTGGTACAAACTGGCTCTTGAAAAAAAGTTCTCAACCTTAGCTAAATCTTGGAACTTTCTGAGAAGTTGTAAAAAAAAAGTTCTGAAAGCTGGAACCCTCCCATAGACAATCCAATTTAATCGATTAAGGGTTTAATTTGAGCACTAGTATCATTAAAAGTTGCCAGGAGTTTCTAATTTGAAGCCAATTAGACAATCACTGCTCTTTAACAAAAAGAAAAGAAGTAAAATACCTGGGTACAACGCTTAGCAGTGAGGAGCTTAGGGGGAGCTCCAAGCTTATAGAAATTCCCCTATAATTCCTTCACTGACTCAAGGTAGGAAGCCAGATCAGCTAAGATTGTGGAAAGAAGATGAGATTTTTATAGGCTATGAAGAAATGAAAGAGTCTTCAAGGACAACAAGAGTGTGAGAAGACTAAAGAAATATGTGTTAGCACAGTTTGTAGTTATAAATCTAAAGTGAGACCAAAGTGATTATACATTTTTTTTCTCATCCTACATTTTGCTTTTCTGAGTGCATCTATGGAATAAGCAGAAGTAGATTTAACTATAGTCATGGTTTTTCAATATACCACTTAGATCAAATATAATGAGAGCAGAACAAGAGAATGGTTGTAATAATTAAGCATGGTGGGAGAGTGAAATTAGTAGAATCAGTATTCTGTTTCTGAAGGAAAGAATTCTGAAGAATTCTTCCTCAAAGTCCTTACTCTAAATTGTTTTGCATGTACAAATTGCAAAGAGTGAAAAATAATATCATGCTTAAAAATAGAGCCTCTGCCTGAAGGCACTCACATCTAGTAACCTAAGTAGAACATATACTTTCACACAGGACAACACAAATATTAAAAATTCTGGAAGGGCAGCAGAATAAAATAGACATTATTATTGCTGAATGTATATAGGTGACTCTAAGACCAATGTGATTCTGCAACCTATACAATCAGAAAAATGAGAATTTATACCCCATTTGATTCAAATGTATGAATTGTCAAGATCATTGTACTGTCATGTGCAGCCAATAAAAAAAATTCCTTTGGGGCTGGGGATGTGGCTCAAGTGGTAGCATGCTCGCCTACCATGTGTGAGGCACTGGGTTTGATTCTCAGCACCATGTAAAAATAAAATAAAGATATAAAAAAATTCTCATCTTTTAAAAAAAATTCCTCAAGGGTTAAATGTAAAGTATTATGGGATCTTAAAAGAATGGTGCACAGTCTTTAGGGATAAATCAGAAACACTTCATGAGGAAAGTAGTATTTCAGTTATGCCTCAAAGCATCATTTGGATTCTGACAGAGATAAGATTAAGAGTAAGATGAGATTGGGATAAATTCGAGCTGCTGGAAATAGAATGAGCAAAACCACTCAGACCTGTCATCAAATGTTTCTTGGTGCACCACCCATCTTCACAGCAGGATGGGATATCGATGAGAGAATAGCAAGTATATAA
Source organism: Marmota monax (assembly GCF_021218885.2). Classification (NCBI taxonomy): domain Eukaryota; kingdom Metazoa; phylum Chordata; class Mammalia; order Rodentia; family Sciuridae; genus Marmota; species Marmota monax. Next base: position 370,728 of record NW_026695217.1, on the reverse strand, counting down.
CAGCTCACTCCCTGCTTCCAACACAGAGAACCTCAAATAGTGTATCCATTAGGCATAGAGTTGGTTTCAAATATCAACAAAATAATGGGGAAAAAATACTAAACAGAAGTGGCTCAAACAACTACCAAAAAGCTAATTTTCTAAAAGAAAAACGAAGGAAGAATTCCTGGCAGGTAGGTACTGGCACAGGTTCAGATGTGTGATGATGCTATCTGGAACCGGGTTCACGTAACCTGGTCCATGTACCAGCCTTTGACCATGAGCTTTAGTTTCTCATCATCTTGAGAACTTCGAGTTCTCATGATGGCTGTTGTGCTCCATGTCATGCCCACTTATCAGAAGGGAAGAAGAAAGATGAGCAGGAGACAGGGATGAAGTCACGACAGAATGTGATTTTTAATAAAGCAAGGAAAGGCCATTCCACACCTGCATTACCAGGCTCCAATTACTGGCCACTCCCACACAGTGGAGGTAATCCCTACACCTGGGAGGCTGTTAGGTTGAGAACTTAGCCTCTAGGCTATAGGAAGGCAAAGAAAGAAGGCATGGGAGTGGGTACCAAATGAGCCACCCAAGAGACTCTATCACAACTACTAAACAAAGTAGTTCAGACCTAAGGTGTTAGTCAGTGAACAATGAAATAGTTGAATGGTAGGATCGTACTTATGTTTCACAAATGTGTAGCAAAAAATGTGTGTAGATCATAGAGAAGTGATAAAAAATTGCAAGTTAGGAGATGAGTTAGAGGCTTGTCTTATGTATAAATAAAAAATGATGAGACTTAAGTAAAGGGGACAGAAAAGGAGGCAATAAAGGTATTTGAATTTAGGAGGAAGAAAAAATATGTCATCAACCAGATACCTGAAAGTTGTTCCTGAACCAAGTTGTAAGAAATAAAAATCTAAAGTTCAAACCAGGGGAGGCCCAACACCATCTTTCCTGTTGAATATAGAAGTATTGTAAAATCTTCCTGTACCATTTTGCTAGGTACATATGGCAATAACAGAAAAATTCAGGAGTATGTAATAAACTTTGAATACTGCAATAAGCTCTTTAAATAATAATTCTTTTACTACATTTTTAAAAAATAACATATAAATCCTAGGAAGATTCCTGGCTGTACAATGGTTAGGGGACGAGGGAATGGTAGAAGGGAGTGAGGAACCCAGACATCTCCGACTCAGCTGGACCAGATCTGAATGACAGCACTACACCTCTTCCTGTGTTGCACAGGTTTCCACAGCATGCCACCCAGAAATGGGTGCCCAGAAGGATTCCCACATCAGCAAACACAAGAATAAATAGAGTGGAAGAAGGAATCGGGGACTGTGATTTACGTAAGAGCTAATGAAGCCAATGTTAATGGCACTGGATAGAGTTGCTCAGTAACCATCATGGTCTACCTCATTTCTCATAAGTTCAAAACTATTTTGGTCACTTTGATAATATGCTCTGGATATTTTTGCTGTCATTCTTCAGCATTACCTTTCCTAGACTCTGACACGTAGGTGAGAAGCCACCAAGTTGATTTCTCAGTAGTACAAGTGCACATCTTCTCCTTGGCCCCAGGGGCAGGACTATCTTAGACTAGCCTCCTTGTGTTCCTAAGAGAGGGTTTCAGTGGGGCCTCCCAACTCATCTGCCCTGATAAGAATCCTGCTTCTTCCCTCACCTAAGTTAGGGAAGCATTGAACCTGTCATGGTTTAGACTTAGACGTTAGGTGTTCCCCAAAAGCTCATATGTGTGCGACAATGCAAGAAAGCTTAGAGGTGAAATGATTGGGTTATGAGACTCTTAACCTAATGGTGCATTAATTCTCTGATAGGAATTAATTGAGCTGTAACCCCAGGCAGGTAGGGTGTGGCTGAAGGAGGTGGATCATTGGAATGGGTTCTTTGGGATATATATTTGTCCCTGAAGAATCTCTCTCTCTCTCTCTCTCTCTCTCTCTCTCTCTCTCTCTTGTTGCCATGTTCCCAGCTGTTTCTTCCTTCACACCCTTCCGTCATGATGTTCTGCCTTACCTCAGGACCCAAGAAATGGAGTTGGCCATCTATGGACTGAGATCTCTGAAACCCTGAGCCCCCAAATAAACTTTTCCTCCTCTAATTATTTCTGTCAGGTCTTTTGATCAGAGCAGCAAAAAAAAAAAAAAAAAAAAAAAAAACTGACTAAAACAGTACCCAAGCAGTAAACATCTTTTAGGAGGACACCTGTATTTTTTCTCTAATTCTTCTCTGTTCTTTCCTAATTTTTGACACAACCTTCTTTCATTCATGTTCTACATGAAGAGACTGATGCAAAAATAAATTAAATGATTTCCCCAGATGCTGGTAAAGCAGTGCTCAGCTCCCAGGGAGCCACCTCTATGCACTGGACTGTGTTCTACCATGAACAGTGGCTTGCTCAGCATCTCTCCTGCTGATGGCTGCCCTTGCCAGCCATTTGCGCTGTGCGGCAGGATGGCAGCAAGGCTGATAATTGCATAGTAAATCCTATATGAACACTGGGAAGCTGTGTCTTCCTGAAAATTACATGGTAAATAATTACATTTGTAGGGAACAAATAATTCAACTATTCGTTACCATGTCAAATGCAATTTTAAGATCTGATGAGGCAAATCTTGTTTAGGAGATGAAAACAGAAGATATAAACCAGATAATTGCCAAGTGATTAAACAGGAAGTGCCATGCGTGTATGATTAATGCAAAATGTGCAGATAGGCACTGGGGAGGGTTGGCCAGGGAATGAGCTGGGAGATCCCCTGTGGAATGTGTGAGCCTGCCCATGGCTGCATGCACAGCAGCAGCAAATTCAATAAGAGGTGTGGGGCTCATTTGCTCAGGACACAGCAGGCCACTCAGGGTGATTTTATTTATGTGTCTGACCTACTTAAGACACTTTCTTTTTATGTTCTCTATTTCCACTATTTTGTTCTTGCTATTTCCTAAATTCCCTGTGAATCCTCTTTCCCAGTATTTTCTATGCTTTCTGCTTTGCTCTTTAAGGGGAACCTCCATCTTGGAATTCCTTCCTTGTTATCTGCTGTTAAGAAAAGGAAAGATTTCTTGTAATTCTCCTTTCATTTATGAATATTCTTCATAATCTGTTCATGAACCATCTTTCTCATGTATTTCATGTGTCAGCAAATCAGGTATGGCCTCTTGCTTATAAGATGACCACTGGGCCCAAGAGTACCTTCTGGACCATTATTCCTATAGTCCTAAGTTTCTGTCACCTGCAGCCATTGTCATTCCTTTAGTCTGCTCTGGTGGTAGTGGAAATAGGCACAGAGGCAAAGCCTATGTCATTCCACTGCACAGCAGCCCCTCCATCTCCAGTATATTGTACATCTGGTGGTTCTCCTAAGAGTGGCCACACTTTGTCCTTACAAAGAGGAACATCTATTACACACAGAAACCCTGTTCTCCAAAGGTTTGTAAGAAACAAATAGTCATTAGAAAATAATGAGAAACTGGAGACTCTAAGGAAGGAGTAAACTTAATTAACTACCCCCAAAAGTTAGCAGATAACTTCTTTGACCACACAGAAGCCTCAGCACTCCAACTGTCAAATGTCCATAAATAGGGTCTCATTTCTTGATAATGGAAGCTAATAGGCTTATGGAAGGAGACAAAACCTGCTGTCAAAGATATGTCACAAATGAAAGGGCAAGGTGAGATGGAGGGAGGTAGGATGAACAGGCTTTGAGGAAGACAACCTAGAACAGTTACACTTGGTATTACAGGTGTGCTCATGTGAAGAGGGTCTGCTAAAGGTCAAGAGTTTAGTGTTCCCACTCCGTACTCTATTAACTTAATCCTAATAGTGATCATTCAGAGAAGGTGATGAGATGCCACCATTCAAATGGGAAACTGAGACCAGGGATGGTAAGCAGCCTGTCCTGTTAGTGTCTTCTGGAGGTGGCAAAGAGATGGTTCTCACACTTTAGGTATTAGATTGGGAGCTGGGACTTCCTTCCTTTTCCAGCCCTATTCTCCATCTGGTCCATCTCTGCTACTTTACTAACTTTAGGCATCATTGGTCTACTGATGATTTCAAATTTGTGTCTCTAAACAGAACTTTCTCCTCAAATCCAGCTTCATTTAATGGACTCATAGTGTCTACAGGAATATGTAAAATACAGATCTGGAGCTAAATCAGCCCCACTCAAATTCTTTTCTTGAAGTCATAACCATGTAGTAAATTAATGTTTTTTTACACATAATTATTCACATCTTAAACTGATTGTTCTGCTTTTCTCCTTCAAATCCATCAGCCAGTTCTATGAGCATTGCCTCTAAACACACCTTGAAACTACTCTTTTCTATCTCTGCTATCACAATTATTATTCTAAACGAGAATGCTTGGTCTCTTGACTTTTCTTTTTATACATAATTCTTAACCAACTATTTCACTTAATATTAACTAAATTTCCAGAAAGGGGAAAGAGGCAGAGAAAAAAATGTGAAAGAAATGATTGATAATTTTGCTTTTGGACTGTACTCCACCTTTGATGAACACAGGAGTTGGAGTTTTTAACTGCTTTGAAATATATAAAATTTCCAGAAAGGACTGAAAAGAGTTTTTCTTCTTAAAAATTAGAGCATGAGAAAGGATAGAGAACAGTCTACACCATCTATTTTGGATTTTCAAACATATGTAATTCTTATAATCCTGAAATAAACAGGTGCAAATACATATGTACACAGCTATATGCCACTTTAAAACATACACACATTCTGAGAAATGTGTTATTAGGCGATTCTGTTGTGCAAACATCATGTAGTGTATTTCTACAAATTAAGATGGCTAAGATGTCACTAGCAATGCATTCTTTAGGGACAATCTTTTCATATAAGCTCTTTTATTGACCAAAATGTATTTGTGATGGGTAATTTTATTTGACTGAACCACAAGTTACCAAAACACTTGGTTAAACCCTATTCTGGGAACTACTATTGGGGTGATTTTAGATGAGATTAACATTTGAAGCAGTCACTAAGCAAACCAGATGGCCCTCTCCAATGTGGGTGACCATCACTTAATCAGTTGGAGGCCTGAATAGAATAAAAGGCTGGCCCTGCCCTCAAGAAAGGACTGTTCTTCCTGCCTAATGGCACCAAAGCTGGTACTTTGGGATTTCCCACCTTTGGATTCAAATTGAAATATCACCTCTCCTGAGTGACCACCTTGAAGATAGTAGATCTTAGGGCTTGGTAGCCTCCATAATTTTATAACCCAATCCCTTATTTTGTATATAGATATATGTGTGTGCGCGCGTGTGTGTGTGCCTGTGTGTATGCATATGTATATGTATATACCTTTGCATATATATAAATGCATGCATACATATATACACACAAATACATAAATATATACTATATATATATATATACCTATAAACACATACATATATAAAATATATGACATTAACATATTAATGTTAATATATTATCTCTTATATTATAAGAAATAATAAAATATATTATCTCTTATAGTATATGTCATTATGTAACATGATATATAAATATAGATATATATGCATGTATATACACCTATCTCTGTGTGTGTGTGTCTATGTGTGTGTGTGTGTGTGTGTGTGTGTGTGTATAAATTTTGTTTCTCCAGAAAGTCTTGGCTAGGGACAGTTTTGTCCTTGGTGAAGAATCCCTGCTCTGATCCCCTGCACCCAGCTCCTTGAAGGGTTCCAGCTCCATATCTGGACAGAAGGTGACCTCTGGCCATAGGCACAGGATGGCAATGCTTGTGGCAGGGCCACCTCTTGTCCCTACAGTTCTTTCTTGACAGTGTTTCAGCTCTGCTCGTCATTAAAACACGTGAACTATTTCACCGTGGGACATTTTCAGAGGAGATAGATGGCGGGCTGCGGCTGACTGTCTGAAGGGAGATGGGCCTCGGAGTGGCGCCAAGTGGTTTCAGGGCCACTGGAGCGTCGGCCGGGCTGCGGAGGAGCGATCTCTGATAGATCGTTAGCAATCCCCTCACTCTTTCCCAGACAATAATATTGACTTCACATTAGATAAACATGAATCTTCTAAACAAGAGGTGAACACACAGGAGTCGTCCTCCCCTCCGTGTGCAGGGGAGAGGCGGTGGGACACAGACCACAGATTTTAATTCCGACTGTAATTACCTTTCCTGGTGCAGTGAGCGGCAGTAACAAATGAAGCCGCAGCTCCAGAGCTGTGTGAGGAGAATCAAAGGGTCACCCCCTCTGCAGGACCAATTTCTGTTTAGAACAAAACCCATTATTAACAAATCAGAGCCATTAGAGGAGTCGCTTTACGCCTTTTCTTTATTGAAGAAAAAAAAACTAAAACAGGAGAGAGGCGAAATGGTTGTGAGAGTGTCAAAGGGAACTCCAGCATGCTCTGAACCACCCCTAGATACACCAAAGGCAAAGGCCCCACCCCTCAAGCCACCAGGCCAGTCACTCCGAAGAGAAGTAATCCTAAGTCCCGTCAAGTATATTCCTGAAAATATTTGAAAATTTATTACAGCAATATGTTGTGTATTTCATCTGTTTATGAAATTATATATGTATATGTAAATAACGCTGCCATATGATATAGACTATGTAATGTAGATATATGTAGGCTGAGCATTCCTAATACGAAAATTTCAAACCCCAAAATGTTCCAAAATCTGAAGTTTTTCGAACCTCAACATAATGCTGTAAGTGGAAAATTCCACACTAATTTTTACTTATGAAGCACTTGTGCTTTTTGAGAATTAGCATTCAGTCACTAGAGCCTTAGAAATAAATGCTTAAGCAGTATTTCTCAAAATATAGGTACTTACCCATAACATATCAAGACTCATCTTCTCTCTCTTAAACCCACGGTGGTAGAACTATGCAGAAGAGCAAAGTGAGAGAGCATGGTCATGACATACCTGAGGGAGGCTTGCACATAAGTTCAAGACACGTGCAAACAGCAGGAGCTGCAGTTCAGTCATGTTCACTAAAGGAACTGCCTGCAGGAACTCTCAGTGAGAGACAAATGGAATGTTCTAGAATACTGCTGTCTACAGGTTAGCCCAGCAGCCCATACATTTTGGTCTCCACCAAAATAATTTCAACATTGCTTATGCAAAGCCTGAGCCAAGGGCTGGGAACCTGGGGAGGAATAGGAGAAGGAAGTGCACTTATAGGGGCTGGAGACAAAGGAAGTATGGACATAGTCCCTCCTCACAAAAAGAGCACAAGGCACGTGAAGAGACAGCAAGCCAACATATGAAAACGCAAATAAGATAAAAGATTCCAATCACTGCAAGAGACAGTAACAGAATTCACGCTTGATTTTATGCCCCCAGAATGCCAACTTAATTATACAGATAAGAATTTCTATATGAAGATAGTGACCTATCTCCTGAGACAATAGAGAAGTTTTAAGGGGATTCAAACTTTCATAGATCAGGAGCTGTAATTACAGAGAGTGGAACAATGAGAGAGAACTCACACAGATCAGAAGTTGCCTAATGTGAAGGGCAGAAAATGATTCAATTTGCATGGAGCTGTGAGGTTACATCATTTAGGACAAACCATGTGAGTTTAGGAGTAGATACTTGTAACCATTATTAGTATTTTGGAACAGAGACAATGAAGAAAAGGATCTGCTGCATTTATTTTGTTGGCTTCTGTTCCAATCACTGCTTTCTTCTTGCATAATGTGCATGAGGGCAGAATTTTTTCACTATATGGTATGCATTCTAATTTTATGGAGATATCAATATTGAAAAATTGGTCCAATCTGTTCTGACAATTGCAATAGGTTCGAGGCAAGACAGAAGTCATGATGGTTACTTGCCATCTATTTCAACATCTTAATATCTCTTTAGCAAGCTACTATGAATTTTTCATCTGTGTACTTATTTTTATTTAAGTATATTTTAGATTTATTTTAATTACATTAACAGATTCATATTGGCAAAAAATAAAACAGTATTAAAAGATGTATGGTGAGCTGGGGATGTGGCTCAAGCAGTAGCGCGCTCACCTGGCATGCGTGTGGCCCGGGTTCAATCCTCAGCACCACATACAAACAAAGATGTTGTGTCGCCGAAAACTAAAAAATAAATATTAAAAAAAATTCTCTGTCTCTGTCTCTGTCTCTCTCAAAAAAAAAAAAAAAAGATGTACGGTAAAGACTAACAAAACATCCATATCTAGTTCTTTTCTTCTTAGGCACAAAAAAAAGTTATACACTTTGTGATTAAGAGAAGTTGAGCCATAATTTCTGATTAATGAGCTGACACATCACTTCTAGTCTGAGATGGTAGAAAAGAACCTATGTGATCTTCCAGCTTTTCCTCCCCCATGGAGGAAGGTGACAGGGAACTCCATTGGAACCTCTGATGTCCTGGTCACGATGGTGAAGGGGTGTTGAGAGGACACAGTGGTTCAGGGAACCACCCAGTGAAATGGTCTAACTACAGAGGAATTAGTGTGGGGTATAAACCCTAATGTGCGAAAGCTCTGAGATTTCAAGCTTTAATTACTCACCTGATAACTGTAAGACCTATTGTTACAAACAACACTCCGGGTCCAGATCACCCCATTGCTTTCAACAATATAAAGAAAGGCTATTTTTTTTTTAAGAGAGAGAGAGAGAGAGAGAGAGAAATTTTTAAATATTTATTTATTTATTTTTTAGTTCTCGGCGGACACAACATCTTTGTTTGTATGTGGTGCTGGGGATCGAACCCGGGCCACACGCATGCCAGGCGAGTGCGCTACCGCTTGAGCCACATCCCCAGCCCAAGAAAGGCTATTTTTACCTCTGTTTATTCTGGTATTTGTCTTGTTAATTTTAATTAAAATACATTGTTATTTCTTTGTCAATTTTAATGATTGCTGACTGACTCCTCTGATGATTCATACATGTTTTATACCCATGATCTTTGCTCTCATGCTCCTATTGTTACATAACAACTTTTCCTTAAATTGCTACTCAGTGTTTACATTATTATTTTTTATTTATTTATTTTTATGTGGTGCTGAGGATCGAACCCAGTGCCTCGTACATGCTAGATGAGCGCCCTAACACTGAGCCACAATTCTAGCCCTCAGTGTTTACATTATTTAATGATTTAGACATTGTTCATAGAAACACAAGTGGTGGACAGTGATTATATTTGAATTTTATTAACATTTGATTTTCTTGAAGTTTATTATCTCCTCTTGGCTTTCATTTGCTGAATTTTCTATTTGTCTATTCTTATTCTTTTTTCCATCAGAGCATTCCATGCTTATCAATATTTCTCTAAATTTGCAGGAATATTAAGCAATAAATCTGCTCCATTTAGATCCTCTTCTCCCCACTGGGGACCTGCCACTCTCCAGGATTGCCACATGGCTCTCTTCCTGGGAATACCTTGCTGTTCTCTGAAATGAGAGCCACCACTTCCAAGTGTTTCGCTAATGCCTATTATTTCTGAAACAAATACTCCCACAGCTTCCTGAGAAAAAGTGAATGAAAAGCAATACAATATTAAATACCTGTCTCGTTTTCTCGTACCTGAATGAAAGCTGTATAGATACAAAATTCTCAATTGAGAGTTACTCATTTACAGCATCCAGATTTAATTCTGAGTTGTCCAACTTTATGCTGACCCCTAGTACCCTATTTTGAGGCCTGTTCTCCAACCCTATAATCTTCCTAGAAGCTTTGAAATTATTTTGTTTATCACCAAAACTCTTTTATAATTCTTTGCCTTTGTTTGGTCTGATGTTCTTTGAATGTGCCCGAGCACTCCACAGGCCCTTGCAGGGAGAACATGCAGGTTCTTGACACTCAGCTCTTACATTAAACATTAATTTCACACATTTTTTGGTGTGCTTTTTCTGGAATTTTCATTCATTAGTTCTGCACTAACTACCCCTCTAATTTTCATAAATTTTCTATTTTTTCTTTCTATTCTATACTTCATGGGAGATACACTTGTCTATATCTCCTGGATTCTATGTTGACTTACTTTTCATTTTCTCCATCACATGTTAAACTCCCAAGACAAACTTTGTATGTTCGGCTCTTTTGTAGCATCTGTTCATCCTATTTTTCCAAGCATAAATAATTCAGGAGTCTCTTCTTCCCTTATAATCCGTTTCCTGTGGATTGCTTTCTCTTTCATGATTAGAAACTTTCTTATATCTAATGAACTTTGCCAATTCGATATTAAGGGTGAACTATTAAACATTGATTTGGATGTTCTGAGTATGGAGACACAGTTTTTTACATTTCTAGGCTTCACAGTTAGGCTGAGCCTGATCAGGTTGGAGGTACCTCAAAAGATACTACTTGTAGTTCTCTCTAGGACCATTCAGTTATTTCTACTGAAAATAGTCTAGGATCATCTCCTAGGGGAACATTTCCTTGACTGATGGATTAGATTAGGGGTAGGGAGCTGGAGGTCCCATCAAATTTTCCTCTAACTCCTCCCCTACTCTTTCTGAGCACATAGAATTTCTTTTTTAACTTATCTACAGCACAGTCCTTCTGTCTATTTCAGCCACCTTCTGACAATGTAGAGCTCTTCTGGTAAGTGGCCTCAATTTTCTTCTACGTTCCCACCACACAGGAGCTTGGGATGATGTCATCTTCTGTTTGTAAATACAGTGACCTTCTCTTCCTCAGATTAGCTAAGAATCTCTTTTTACAATATTACTTCCTATATTCTGTTTGTCCTTGTGGATTTGAGCCGTCTACATTCTTTACTATCACTTTAGTGGGGATCCAAGGAAAGAGGGAGAAAATAATGAGTGGAAATTATGAGTTCCAAAGGTTGTTAGTCACTTTTTAAAATAGTACAATAATTCCTTTTTGGACTTAAATCCACATCTTTCACACTTAATAAGGTATCTTCTAAGTTTAGCAACCTAAGATCCAGTCAGTTAGTCTTATAAAACCTTGCTGTTGTTTATTTTCCTGAAAATATAATGAGACATTAGAAAGGATCTTAAATATCATATAATTTAACTTACTTATTTCCCGGAGAAGACAAAGGAGATTCAATGAAGTTAAAGGGCACCTTTAACCTAATAGCTGATTATTGGCAGATTCCAATCATGAATATATTACTTTTCCCCGATAATCCAATGTGCCATTCCTCATGTCTTTAGTTATTATAAGCTCCAGTCATATTTTTCCAAGACTTCACTTTTTAAAAACCTAAGTCTATATTATCCAAGTGGAGAGATGATTAGAATAAGGGAAACATTTGAAGTTTTTCAAATAAAGATGACAGCTTCTATAAATCCAATCTATTCATTTTATGTGAAAGACCAGTATTTTAAAGTATAATTATTGGCTAAATAAAACAAAGTAGCTCCCTTCAAGTCACGAGAAGTGTAACTACAAGATGAAACATGTAGAATCTCAATACAGCTCTTATTAAGTAGGTTATTAAACATTGATTTAGGCACTGTAAAGGATTCCCAGGTGACCACTAATAGACCTTCATAGCTATCATGTTCACATTTGTGTTTGTTTTTCCTCCCTAACCAGCTCCTCAGACAGCATCAGTACACAATAGAGAAAAGATACTGAAACATAATGAGGAAGCCCATTTCCACAATACAAATAGCAGAAAAATGGTCACACTAGTTTGCAATAACACAGGCTTCCAGGGAGGATGTTTCCAAATGAAGATTTGGTCATTGTAAAGATGGGACAATAAGTCTAAAAGTATGTTTGTTTGTGGAAGGGCTGGTGGGGTGTTGCCAAAGCAAGCCAGTGACCCCAGGCTCTTCAGAAGCCCAAAGAAACCTAGGTCCTGAAATGCCCCCCAATCTCCATTTGGTAAGGGCACCATCTGTTTTCCATTATCTTGTATAACCCCCAGTTCTTCCAGTTCTAATATTCTCCTTGCTCCTATTATACTTGCCTCCAAGCTTTCAAATACTGTACCCTGACATGTCTTCATTTTCCTCTTCTCCTGTCTGGGTGCTAAGCGTGGGATGGCACCTGGTGTCCCTGCTCTCTGATTGCTCTCCCTGCCTGCCCTAGAGCAGTCCAGATTGTCTCTGCTTCGGTACGGGAACCAATTCAATCTCCAGCGTCTCTCATCTCACCTTCCTTTTAAATTTTATTTTTCCCGCAGATTTTAATTATTAACCCTGTCATTTTATACACTCTAAGTTTTCTCATTTGCTCCCATTGCTGAACTGCTAGCCATAAACTGATGACACTCAGTATGTATCTTCAATGTCCCTTTGTTAACCATCTTATTCCCAGAAACTGTACTAAGTCCTTGGGGCATATTATCTCTTTAATCCACAATCACTCTTGTGGATTAAAGAAGATGCACTTTATGTAAAGAAGAAACCCAGACTGATAGTATTGACTCCTCATGTCAAGGTCACACAGCTGCTGAAAGTCAAATCCATGCTGTATCCATCCATCTCTTTTGGTTTAAACCCAACTTTGCTGCATTTCTTCTCTGCTAGAGCTCCCTCCTCACACCAGGTCTGCTTCTTCATATGTGCACTTGAGGATGCTACAAACATCCATGAGTGTACCCTTTCCTCCCTTGTCCCCATCTCAGCACACGGTCTCTCACCCATGTGGTGACCCAAGAAAGAAAGAAGAGAGAGAGCCACCGTGGATTTTTCTATATTAATCTCCACCTCCTATGGACTTTTAAGCACTCTGAATTCTACTGCCTAAATACCTATCAATCCACTCCTTCTGTCTTTAGTGCCATATTTTAGAGCCTCATCCCTCATAGACATTATTACAATAGTCTTCTAGATATTATCCCTAGGTACACAGTTTTACATTATTTCTTCACAGAATGCTGAAAATATCTCTAAACAAAATATTTTAATCTACAGCATGATAAATGGGGCCCTCTGTGATCTGACCCCTGCTTACATTTTAAGCTCACCTCTTGCTACTGAAAACACTATTAGTTATTTATCCAACATGTATTTATTGAAGCTTTGTGTTAGGTACAGGGAAAAAGAGAAGTTACACACCCAACCTCCAGAAAACGTATATAATATGAAAGACAAATCAAGGAAATTGTTACCACATAACCTAATAAATTCAATAATAGGGAAGGTGGAAGTACATACAAGAGACTATGATTTGAGTTAGATAAATCTTCCTAGAGAAGAAGCAGCTAATCCCAGGAGAAGCAAAAAGAGGGATTATGTGGTGGAAATTTCTCCAGATAATAAGAACAGAATATCCATGCCTTTGAATCCTGAAGAAGCATAGGCCTTTGAAGAACTGAAAGAACATCATCAGACAGAGGCACAGAATATCTCATGAGATGGCAGGGAGGAATGATGGATGACTTTAGACAAATCAGCAGTGCAAGGGTCAAAAAGAGTCCTCAAGGTCATTTTGAAGAGGTTGGACTTGATCCTTGAAAAAGTAGAAGACTTTAAGCAATTTTGAGCTGGAGGGCAGTGTATTCTGACTTAAATTTAGAAGAATCATACTGACTAAGTAGGCAGAGTGGAAGGGCAGGGGCAAGAATGGAGACTCCTAGAATATTCAGGGAATCATGATGTTGGCCTGGCTTAGGAAGAACACAGGGTAAATGGAATGGTGTGATTGGATGTGAGAAATTGACATACATATTATGAATGAATGGAAGGTCTGCTATGTATAAAGTTATAAGGCAAAATACCCAATCCAAATTCTTACTCTCCATTGTGCATTTCTTGAGAAACACCCAACACCTCAAACAAGCATGATTAATAAGCCAAGAGCTAAAGTAATACCCATTCCTTAGGATAACCAGAAGGAAACTATCATCATGTCTTTGCATACACACTTTGAAAAATCAGTAAGATAAATAGAATGGAAAATAAGAAAATAGCAAGCAAAAGTTATGTGATGAATTTCTAAGGGGTTTGGGGTTGGGGGGAGAAGCAATACCAGAATAAATAAATAAATAAATATAAGTACAAACTCTCAAATAAAGATAACTTAAAAAATGGAAGGGTAAATAAAATAGGGTTAAAAGAAGAAATAGCAATAAGCTAAAAACCCATGTAAATACAGAACCAAGAACAAATTGTGGAAACCATGCCCTTATGGAGCAATTATTAGGAGTTAGACTTCATGGGATTTGATGACCATTAGGAAGATGGGTGTCATGGTTTAGATGTGAAGTATCCCCCAAAATTCATGTGGAAGCCAATGCAAAAAATTTCAGAGGTGAAATGATTAGATAATGAGATTTGTAACCTAATCCATTGATATGAATTGACTGGGTGGTAACTTTAAGCAGGCAGGGTATCGCTGGATGAGATAGGTCACACAGGGTATGACTTTGGAGTTTATATTTTGTCCCTAATGAGCAGAGCTATCTTTGAGTTTCCTTGTTGCAATGTCTTGAGCTGCTTTCCTAGGTCATGTCTTCTGCCATGATGTTCTTCCTCATGTTGGGCCCAGAGCCCAGTCATCCAGTGACTGAATCTCTACAATCATGATCCAAAGTAAACTCCTCAACATAGGTCTTCTTAGGTCTTTTGGTCACATTGATGAAAAAGCTAACTCAAACAATGGGGATGCCAGAAAAAGAGGACCCAGGTATTTGGACAGAGTTCTGTATTTGTGGCTGAGCTGTAATAGTTTCAAAGCTAGTTTTATTTTGATTCACATTTTAAAATTTAAGTGGATTAGAAACACAGAGGAAGAAGTTGGGCATGGTGGTACACACCTGTAATCCCAGGGGTCTAGAGGACCTCAGGTTCAAAGCCAGCTTCAGCAACTTAGAGAGACTGTAAACAACCTCGTGAGACCCTGTCTCAAAACAAAAATTAAAAAGGGTTGGGGATGTGGCTCAATGATTAAGCATCCTTGGGTTCAATTCCTGGTAGGAGAGAGAGAGAGAGAGAGAGAGAGACCCAGAGAGACAGAGAGAGGAGAACACAAGAAGAATCTTACACTAAGTAAAAAATTAATGATTAGATTATTTTGCAGAAAACTACCTACATGTAAATTATAAACATAGACTTCTGATAAATCTTAATTTTTTAGAAAAGGGAATAAAATATGGAAAAATAGATATAAAAGGCTCTTATGACTCTATCATCTAACTATGAAATTAATTTGGAGATCATGTCATAAAAGAAGGTCACCTCGTCCTGTGAAGATGGGGAGAGCACAATCCCATAATATCTTTTCTTTGCAAACCGGTGAGAACAGACTTACCCCAAGTAGGAAAACGCAATTACCAAAGGTTGTTATGCAGTACAGCCGCAGCTCTTTCCTGTCTGTCAAGAGTTGAAGAGGATTTATTAACCAAAGTGGTGAGCTGAAGTTAACTCAACTGTCAAAAATGACCAATTTTCAGGCTTGAACTTGGTTCAGAGCAATTTTTGCTCTCTTATTTCTACATATCAAATATATATATGAAATAGACAGTTACGAGAAATGTTCACCCCCTCATTACTTGTCATAGAAATCGTGTAGTTTGCCTTGAGTGTGTAAGAGGAAATACCAGATTACTGTGATAAGAGCATTGGCGAAGACAACTCCGCAAGCCTTGGGCTCTTCCACTGTGAACAAAGCCAGACTACAACCCCCACTGCTACGGGAGCAGAGAGCTGCATGCTGGAAGGGGCCTGGAGTGCACTCTGCAGTGGACTCTCATGTGGACAGTGTGGTGAGGCACCCAGGTCTCTGGGAAAAGAGCTCAACCTTCCTGGATATCTGTTGATCCATCTGCATATCAGGTAAGATGGGTAATAGGTAGTCATTACTGAGCTTTGGCTTTTTGCTACAAAATTATTAAATTGCTTACCAAAAGAAAAAAAAAAGAAAGAAAGAGGAAGAGATCAATACAAAATTAAAAGGAACCAGGCACAATAATCCCAGCAGCTCAGGAGGCTGAGATAGGAGGATCTCAAGTTCAAAGCCAGCCTTAGCAAAAGTGATGCACTTAGCAACTCAGTGAGACCCTGTCTCTAAATAAAATACAAAATAGAGCTGAGGATGTGGCTCAGTGGTCAAATGCCCCTGAGTTCAATCTCTGGAGTACTACTACTACTACTACTAATAATAATAATAATAATAAGTTAAAATAAATAAATAAAAATTAAAAGGATTGCCCATCTGGGAAGAGAGGAAGGAAGTACAAATGCACTGGGAAAGAAAACTGGATATCTCTGTACATATTTTATGATTTTGAGTATGGAAACATGTAAATATGCTGTATAATTTTAACATATCAAATGAAATCAAATAAAAGAAAAATATACCTTAGCAATACCATAAAACATTGGATGGATTGAATTAAATTAACCATGTATTTCAAGTTAGAAGCTTATCTGTAAAGTTGAGAAGAATTACTTCAACCAACTTCATAGTGCAGTATTTTGACTGCACAATCCCTAGTGTGATAAAATCACAGAAAAAAAAATCATAAAGTTTACTGAGACTCTGGAGAGTAATCCCAATGGTAAGGTTATTTTGAGACTATTGCAAATGTTATTTAAAACCTGTTAGGATAAGCAAATGAGTAATTATATTATTACCATTAGGAAGCAAATTTTCATATTAAGAGAGAAATGTTACAATACAAAGTCAGAGAAGTTAGGAGAGGCCCTTTTAATCTTTAGTTTTAATACACAGTATCTATATGGAATCATGTCTTGTCTTTCTAAAATATACATGTGTCTTCTTCTGACAACCATAGGTGACCTCTCTAGAGAAACAACCCTTGCAGTGCCCCCATGATAGCCACTGAACACTGTTTCCATTGTCAAAAAAGCAGAGCTCCCCATAGAAATACATGTTTCCAGGTCTGAGACAAGATGAGGCAAAGGCACATTGTGATGCTCAAAGCCAGAACCCTATCAAACACCACAGGGACCATGTCAAAGGGCAGAGAAATCAACTTGAAGGGGATCCAATTGGGGCAGAGATGAGATAACTGTGAATCAAAAAGACAATGATGGTGGCAGATGAAGACACACACCAAGAGATTCAAAGCCATGAGTTCATAATCATTCAAACAAAGGAGGCTAACATTCACAGAGGCCACTTTGGAATGTCACTAGAACATAAAATGTCACTCTAAAAATTGAAAAATGGAGGAAAAAAATCAAGTAATGGTCTGCCCTTCTTATTTGTTATAACCTAATAGTAGTTCAATAAAAACTCCTCACAGTAGAAGCCAGCCACCATGAAATGCCCCTTGAGTGCCCTAGATTACAAGGACAGTGCTGGTCAATAGGCCCAGCTCCTGCTATTTGAAATCCATTGCTTTCTGTGCTCTGAGACTGAGCTTCCCACCAGCTGCTTTTGGCCCAGGACTGAAAGGACAGGGACATAGAGAAGGCCCATTCATGGAGACAAAGCCTCACACCAACTCAGGCTCCCAGAATTCAGCTGCCTCTTTCTTAAAACTGGGCTTTCTGAGCCATATGCTGAGTTTCTTCCTGTCCCACCTCAATTTTAAAATATTATACATCATTCTTTTCGCTTGCTTGTTTTCATGTCTGAACTCAAATAGTGTCAGGAAGAACTCAAAAGCAAGTAGTTCCCATTTGAGTCTATCAATGGCTGAAGACTATAGGAAAAGAGGATGTTTCTATGATCCAGATGAATCAAAGTGTTAAAAACTTGCACATTTGAGAAGGAAATTCCATATTGAGGGTCAATGAGGGGTGGATTCTTAATTTCGATTCACTTCCTATTCTTCAATAAGCTGCCCTTTCAGTTTTATAAAATCAACAAACAGAAAATCAGCCACAGCATGGAGACAAAGGATCGTGAATATGGTTGAGCAACCTTGACTGAACAAAAGAAACATGTAAACAGTTTTCTATGCTAACAGGAAAAAAATAATTAGTATACCCTGTGCATATTGGAAATCATATGTATAATATATATGTATGGGTACATATGTGTTTGTATATGTACAGATGTGTATATAGGAAAATCTCCTAAGTGTACATAGAGAAAATCAACACTTTCATGAAAGGAGTAAAAGCAAGCTAACTCAAACTTTCTCTGCAACACTAAATATGAGAAGCAATGAAATAGCCTATTCAGGTACCAGAAAGAAAATTTCAAGACCCCCAAAATTTATAATACAATCAAGATATATTTCAATGTGAATGAAAAGACTATTATTTTTAGACATGTAAAAACTCAGGAATATTCAACAACACATCCTGCATGAAACTATATTCTAGCCAACCAAAAGCTGGATATGTCTTCAGAGCTGCAGATGATGGGTATCATTATCATTCACAGAGGCCACTTTGGAATGTCACTAGAACATAAAATGTCACTCTAAAAATTGAAAATTTTTTGAGGCATGCCCTCAAAATCCAATGAATTATGTTTGCAGAAGACACTGAGGGGTCCCAAGAGGGCTTCCAGGGACTCCATGGCATCCTTTTCCTGGTGGTACATCAATTCTGGTCATAGTTGATGCTCCTTTAAACAATGGCTAGTGCTACTTCATTCTAGCTTTTTATGACCATGGTCAAGTTATTAATCACAATGTATCATTTTTCTGGGAAAATTAGTGAAATCAAAGAAATATATTAAATATATTAAAATATATTAAAAATTTAAGAGCGCATTTTCTGAGAAGTACGGCTCTAATTAATTTGAATTCTCTTTTATAGATTCTAATGTATGTTTCAAAATTTCTGAAAGCCAGGATAATGATAAAGAATCCCTGAAAGTACATAATTTGTTTATGCCAAATTTATTAAAGCAAGTTCAAATACATTCAGCAAAAGATGGGAAGACTATAAACCGATTAGCAGTGGCTCCCACAGTTATACCTATAGGCAATGGGAGAGTCAGTTAAAGTGTAATATTTGTCAGTGAGTATTAACTTTTATATATTCTCTGAATGTTTAATAGTGAAATCATACTCAAAATAACATTTGGCACTTACTATTCAAAAAGCACTACACAGGCCCTGGAGGAGACAAAGTTACCCAGGCTATGGTCTCTATTCTCAGATGTGTGAATAATATATGCTCTCATCCTAAGAGATAAAATGCATTTCATGAATGATCAAAATTGCAGTATTTCTGGGAAGCTGGGCTATCTGGAGTGCCTCAAGAGACAGGTAAACTTTGATGTGTGGGAATTATACACACCTGAATCTCCCAGGATGATTCAGACCTGTAGCCATAGTAAAGCCGTGAATTCCAAGTGATACAGAATCTGTGACATGTGGGCAGGTTCACATGTGTGGCCTGAGCTTAAGCCTGGAGGATTTTGAATGCCATCTTAATAAACTGTGATTGATTTATTAGTTGGGTGGGTGCAGAGCAGGGGAAGGGGCTACCCGGAAAGACTAAAGCCAAACGAGCATGACTAAGCATGGCATGCTGGTGTCTGCTACCAGTGAGAAAAGTAAATTGCTACCAACTAGGGAGCAATTGTCCTGATTGAAAGGAGGTTTAGAAAAGGGATTAATCATGGGGGGTAATTGCTGTAGGAAAAGGGACGTAGTAGCTCCATGCTTCAAGGCGTTACCCACATGAACACTTATGAGAGTCAATGAGTGCTGTGTCCCGACACAAGGGGCCTTCCATAGGGCAGGTTCTGCATTTGCAAGTGCCCCTGGCTGCTCCCCATCAACAGGATGTACAATGACCATCATCCCTCTAAAGCCACATGGACAGGAATTTATATTCAACTTTTCCTATAAAACCCTCCATGCAAGTGAGAACTTCTTAAAATAAAAAACTAAAGTGGATATTCTATCTTGAAAGAACTCTTTTACATTAGAATAAAATGAAACTTCCCTCTTTCCATCAAAGAAAGCCTTCCATTTGCCACATAAAATGCAGAAGGAGAACATTTTTAAATTTGAAAATCTTAAACCTGCTCTTTCACTTTCACAGATAAAAATCCATTATTTCCCGATAACGTATTGGCCAGAGCGAAGTAAAACAAGACGTGATTGGAACTGAAAGCCATCCAGTTTTATTTTTCCCCGCTCCTCTGATTTAGTGAAGCCTGCCTGTGTGCAGATGATAGCTACGAGCAAAGGTTGACATCAATTGGAGCTTCAAGAAGAGCTGTCTCTGTATGGGGAAAAATATCACCTTTTTAGAACATGTGAGTAGCGCCCGACAACACAGATGAGGCAAAGGAGATCAATGCAACAGAAATAGTTGTCACATAATGATTAGTGAAGGATCCCTCATAATAATCTCCTTCAATAGACTGCACAGAGCAGAGCTTGATTATTTGAACATATCAGAGTGTTAATTATGGCTGGGCTGCATTTACAGCCTAATTTGTATTTTTACAGTATGTGACATTTGAAAGCTTGAGGTAATTTTCAGTATCTTATTAGGTGTTTGAAATTCAGTTTGTAGTGTTAGATTCAAACACCAGCCTTTTCATTTAGCACCTATTTAGCCAAGTGGACTTGGGAGGGGAATGGCATTTGGAAAGCAATGGAATCTCCAGGGAGTCTTAAGAGTAAGCATCCATCAGTTTCCATTAGCAGAACTAGAGGTGAACATTCTATATGGCCAATATAGAACTTCACCTCCATCTTCAACAACAGGAAATTCAAACACATATTAGTTTTGAAGCCTCTAACTCAGTTTTGTGACTGATCCTTTCTGGGAGTGATCACATCGCTACCCCTCTTCCCAGGAGTAAAACTCAGATACACTCTTCAGCTTCAAAATCTTAACCAATGTGTGTATCTCCCCTTGAGACACTGATAGAATTGTTCACAGGTCTTGGTTTCCTTTCAGAACTCCCCCAAAATAAAATAGGGCAAAATCATATTCTGGAAGGAAGTAAAACCTTCACACTCCTTGAAAGGTTTGCCTACTCCAAGCAGAGCTCCAATGAAGAAGTGTGAGTTATAACACCTCAGGTTATTGAGCTTAGCCCATCCCTGTGCCCCAAGTCTCCAGGGGAGTAGATGAAATGGACAAAGTCAGTTCTTAAGAAAAATGAAAAGCTCCAGAATCTAGATGCAGGACCACCCTGTCTTTGAATGCACTCACCATACATGGATGTAACCCATCTCGTTGCTTCTTACCTGATTCAATCTCTCAGATGAATTCACATGTTCTTGAAAGACCCGTTTAGTCTTTACTCCTCTCGGGAGAGGCAAAGAAAAGTTCTCCCTCCCTTTGGGTTGTGTTTACTAGTATCTAATCTGATAAGTGTGTCAACTTTCACATAACAAACAAGTGGATTTTTCCATATTGAGCAGACTTACATTTGAATATCTATCAACCAAATAAATTATTGTCACCCACTGTATTTGATGCTTATTATAGAAATTTTAGGCAGCCTTATTGGAAAGACATACATAGAAATACTAGAACTTTGCTTATCAGATCACACAAATAGATTAATTAAATCCATCTTGAAAAGTGTTGATTTACAGGAAAAGATATTTATTTTACTAATTTAATCAAAGAGCTTTGGTTATAAATGCTTAGTGTTGCTTCACCCAGTTTGAAAATCAAGTATTTATATGAGACTCATTGACAAAATTCTGTGGGGTTTTTGTTTTATATTTTTAGCATGTTAACAAAAGTACATGTTACTGAGGCTGTTAAATAACTTTAACAGATTGAGCCATGACGTTTAATTACACAGAAGGAAAACAAAGTCCTCTGATTACACTATCACTTGCTCCTTGGAAGTTCTGATCAGGAGTATTTTACTTGGTCAAATTAAGGTACATTCAGTGGTCAGAGGGACATTCTAGCAGAGATGTTGAGTTGGTGATTTGAGGAAATTAACAGCCAGTGTGGGTAACTGCATGATCAGTCCAATTAGCTCACAGATTTTAAAGGAAAACAGGACTTAAAGTCCTCGTGTCCCTCCCTTTTTTTCCAATTATGTTGACTTTTTCATACATTTTTACTTTTTAGGTAAAAGCTATCAGATAAAACAATTTGATATGAATAAATTCTACTTGTTTTTTTTGATGGAAAAAACATAGATTTTCTCAAAAAAAGAGATTTTTGTATAAAAGAATATATTACTTAACAATCCCCATGAATTTTTATTCATGCCCATTTGAATAATTTTCTGTTTTGTTTTGTTTTTTCCTGTCCTTGGGCATATTTTTCTTGCCATTAACTTGTATTCAGTTTGTCAAATTCAAATTAGCTGGAAGTAGTCTCAAAATTTGAGATAAATTTTACAACAGAGATCAGGGTGAGCTATAAGCATTTTAGAGGAACGGCTGAAAATCTTTCATTCCAAAAGGAAATAGGCAATGCTGACATAAAGAAACAGAGTTGATCATGTGTGGATCACATTAAGAGAATAAATGACAAATCTCCATTTCATTTTAGACTGTGACCCAGGATCTAATCTTTTCTGCAATGTTAATGATCAATACCGTTTGCTGCAGCTAACTCAATCCTGGTATGCTCCTCATCAATCCTTACAGTGGCTGAAAGAACCAGATCAATTTAATGGCTTGATGTCGTTATTGCATTGTAGCTTTCCTTTCTTTTTAAAATATTTATGTTTAGCTTGTACATATTTTCAGACTTGCATGTATTTCAGAGTTTAGAGAAGCACAACCTATGTATTGACTAAAAACTGGAGTTGAGTTTTAAAAGCTGATCCAGAGTCTACACCTAGCTCTCTCCCCTACAACTTCCCTTAATGCCAACACACACATCATGTATAAGTTCTTGGATTTTTTGGCTAATACCATTCCAAAACAAAAGTCTTCCCAAACCTTGACTATAGTCTCAATATCAAGGGGATATTCTGAGAACAATGGGAATTTGAAAGTGAAAGAAAAAAAGATTTAAGGAGAATACAAAGAGGGAGATGGCAGAGTATAAAGTACCAGGAATCTGTCCCCTGCAACACACACACACACACACCCTTAATAACAATTGCACTGGCAGAATCTGCACAAAGAAACTATTTGAGAGCTCTGAAGCCTATTGATGTCTTACACCTTCCAAGGGATGTTAATTTTGACCAATATCAGCTCTTAGCAAAGTATTAGCTAGTGTATGCCTTGTTCACATGTCCCTAGATCAGTCTGCACACAGTTTTCAGGAGCGAGGATGAGAAATAAGGACCTGTTCTTACAGATATCAGGGATTCAATTTTATTGCTGATTTTGTTTCTGATCACACAGCTGCAAAGTGAGTGGTTGTTGATGCATCTCTCCCATTCTTATTAGCCCCTCCTGCTGAAGTGACAACTATGGGATTTAAATGAATAGTATCTATCCCACTCAATTTTTATCTTTTTCCTCTTTTGGAAGCTGAATGTTAACGACTAAGGCATTCAAAACAAATTTATATATGAAGGAAATTGGAGGTTAAGGATATAGGACCAAAAGAAAGTCTTAGAAAAGACCAGCAAAGCCTTTATGTTTACAATTGGCTGAAAGTTAGCCTGAAACAATTATTTTTTAAAAATCCATACAGAAATGATTACAGTAACAACAAAAGCAAAACCATGAGGAAGGAAAAAAATTTGATTTCCAGTTACTGTGTTGCTAACTTCAAAGGTCAGGTATTCACCAAAAAGAAGGGAACAAAACAAAAAGCAGGAAAGTATAGCTTATTCACAAGAAAAAAAATTAAATAGACACTGTCCCTGAAAATAAAAAAGAGAAAGAAAAAGGAAAAAAAAAGACATTAGACAAAAACTTCAAAATACTTCCCTTAATGATGCACAAAGAACTGGAGAAAGTCCAGAAAAAAAAATATGTGAACAGAACACAAATATAGAATAAAAAGAAGATGCAAAACAGAAAGAAAAAGAAATACTGGAACTTAAAAGTACAATAACTGAAATAAAATATACTAGAGGGATTAAAAGGTTGACGAAAAAACCTGGGAACTTCAAGACAGAACAATTGTGATTACTACATCTGAGGAACAGAAAGAATAAAGACTAAGAAAAGTGAACAAATTTAAGAGATCTAAGGGACACACACACACACACACAGTACATTGTGGAAGTCCCAGAATGAGAAGAAAATGAGAAAGAGGTAAGAGAATATTCAATGAAGTGATGTCTAAAAACTTCCCAATTTTGATGAAAAACATGAGTATAAACATCAAAGGAACACAACAAACTCCAAATAAAACTGAACTTGAGACCCATACTAACAGATAAACAGAGACAAAGAGAGTCCTGAAATATCAATAGAGAAGTAACATATCATGTGAAAAAATCCTCAGTGAGATCATAAGCAGAGTTCTCATCAGGAACTTTGGGGTCCAGAAGTTAGTAAACTAATATGTAAAAAGGATAAAAGAAAAAAACTCAACCCAAAATTTTTTATATCCACCAAAATTGTTCTCAAACAGTAGGGAGAAAAGAAGATACTCAGACAAAATCTGAGTGACTTTGTTACTACTATAACTGCCCTACAAGAAAAGTTCTAGGGAGTTCTGCAGGAAATGAAACTTTCACTTCTATAGAAAGGATGCTAGACAATAGCTCACACCCATATGAGGAAGTAAAGAGCTCTATAAAGATAAATATATGGGTAATTGTAAAGGCTAGTATTATATCACAATGGTTTGTAACACAAGTTTTTGAATTTTTCATGACTTATAAAATTAATATGTTGGAAAATTATTAATCTAAAGCTAGTATTACTTCAAGTTTGGTTTGGTTTATAACTCCACGTTATGTTTGCTATATAATTTAAGAGATTAGTACAATTTCAGAATATCTTATATTATGTTTAGGAGCACACAATGGATAAAGACATTATTATATGATATCAATACCTGAATGGATGGATTATGGAGCTGGAAGAGGAGATTTTCTGTGTGCTATTGAAGTGTTATGGGTATAAATTATTAAATTATAATTTTAAGATATTAAATGTATTTCCATTGTATACACAAAGAAAATAGAGAATATACACAAAGGAAATGAGAAAGGAATTTAAAAATTGCACTATAAAAATCAACTAAGTACAAAAGAATCAGTAATTCAGGAAATAAGGAACAAAAAAAAAGCTGGATGATACATAGAAATCAAATGGCAAAAATGACAGATCTAGGTTTCTCATTATCAGTAATTCATTTAAATGAAAATGGATTAAACTCTTTAATCAAAAAGACTGAGAGGAGTTGAAGAATGAACAAAAATACAAGCTCTAATATATGGTATATATAAGAGATACTTCATATCCAATGAAAAAATTGAATTCAAATTTTAAAAAATGGAAAACTATATTCCACACAAATAGTAACCAAAGAGAGCCGAGATAGCTATAAAAATATCAGAAAATTATTTTGAATCAAGAAATTTTACAAAATACAGAGAAGGAAATTATATATTAATAAGAGTTGCAATCTGACAAGTGGATACAATAAATATAAATACTCATGCACCTAATGATATATGATAAAATATAACATCAAAATATATAATGCAAAAACTGATGGGAGAAATATGTAATTCTAAATAATAGCTGCCAATTTTAATACTCTACTCTCAAAAATAGATGGAAAAATCAGACCAAAGATACGTTAAGAAACAGAGGGTTTAATGTAACCAACCACCTAGCAGTAATAGGCATATAAAGAACATATTACGCAACAAAAACAGCATTCACATTCTTCTCAAATTTACATGGGATGTTTTCCACAAGTAAGTCCCAATAGATTTTAAAAGATAGATATCATACAAAGTAGCCATCTCTGATCACAACAAGAAAAGTTAAAAAAAAAATAAAAACTGAAAAATCCACAAATTTGTGAACATTAAAAAGATACCTTCAAACAAAAAATAGATTTAAAAAAATAAAAATTAGAAAATATTGAGAGATAAATGCAAACACAACACAACATAACAAAACTTAAGGGATCACATCACTGTACCAAAATACAGGAAGTAATATTAAGGGGGAAGTTTATATCTAAAATGTTTACATTTAAAAACAAAATGATATCAAATCAGCAACCTAACTTTCCAAATTAAGGAACTAGAAAAAGAAAAGCAATTGAAACCTAAAGCTTGCAGAATAAAGTGAAACAGCAAAGATTAGAATAATGAAAAGAAAATTATAGAATAAAAAATCTAAAAATTAAGAAAATCAAAGTTGATTTTTTGTAAATACCAGCAAAACTGTCAAAACTAACTGTATGCATTAAGAAGAAAAGGAGGAGATTTGAATTGCTAAAATCAGAACTACACTCAGAAGCACAGAGTGGGGATAATTCTAACAATTCTACAGAAAAAAAAGATTATAAGAGAATACTATGAATAATTGTATGACAAAAATTGAGTAACAGATTAAGTGCACAAATTCCTAAAAACACAAATCTTATCAAGACTAAATCACAAAGAAAGAGAATATCTGAATACATGGATAACTAATAAAAAGATTGAATCAGTAGTAGGCCATTCCTCAACAAAGAAGAGTCCTGGCCTTGATAGCATCATTGGTAAATTCTGCCAAGCATCTGAAAAACAATTAATGCCAGTCCTTCTCTAACGTTTCCAAAACATTGAAGAAAAGGGAACACTTGCTAATTCATTCTATGAGGCCAGCCGGCCAAGATTACCCTGATACCAAAGCCAGACAAAGATACCACAAGAAAAAAAAAAAGCAAACAAAAAATCCTTATGAACGTTGATGCAAAAGTCTTTCTCAAAATATTCCTTCATCAAATTCAGGAGCATCTTCAAAGCATTGTACACAATGATCAAATGTGATTCACTCCCAGAATACAAGGAGAGTTCCACATACCAACACCAATCAAAGTAATACAGCATACTAACAAATTCCCTCAATTTGAAAAAAGAAAATCAACACATTTTCAAAACAAAAACAAAACATTCAACAAACTAAGGATAGAAAGAAACTGCACTGGTAGAGTAAAACCCATTTAGGAAAACTTTGTAACAAACATCACACATAATGTAAAAGAGAAAGCTGTTCCTTTCAGAGCAGGCCAAAACCAGGATAGGCCCTGTCCCCACTTCTTCAAACATGTCTAAAAGTTACAGTCAGAGCATTTAGTCAGCAGAAAAGTGGCCCACAATTGGAAAGGAAGAAGTAAATTAATTTGTACTTGCAGATGATATGATCTCAATGTTTAGAAATCCTTTAAGACTACACACAGACAAAAAGATTCAAAACAAATTCAGCAAAGTAGCAAGACTGAAGGTCAGCAGTCCTAAATCTGTTCAGTTCCCATGTACTAATAATGAACAATCTGAAAAGGAAATTGTGAAAACGAGTCCATCTACATTAGCATCAGTAGGAATCAAATCCTTCGGAATTAACAAAAGCAATAAAAAAGACTTATGCAACCAAAACTACAAACAGTGCTGAAAGAAATTTTAAAAGACATAATAAAGTAGAAATACATTCCATGTTCATGGGAAGAAGGATTTATTATTAAGCTGCAATATTTCCCAAGGTGATCTACAGATCTAATGCAGTATCTACCAAAATCCCATGACTCTTTTATAAATAAGAAAACTCATTCTAGAATGCATATGAAATCAAGAGACTTCAGATCATGGAAACCATCTGATAAAAGAAGGATACAGCTGGAGTACCCATATGTTCTGGTTTTGAAACTTAATATAAAGCTACAATAATGAAAACAGTATTGTACTGGCATAAGGACAGACATATAGACCAATGGAACAGAAAAAAAAGGACATGAAATATGTCCTTGCATTTGTGGCCAATGAGTTTCCACAAGGATGCCAAGAGTGTCATTGGAGAAAGGACAATCTTCAACAAACACTGCTGGGAAAACCGGCTTCCACATGCCAAATAATAATAATAATGGAGTTGGCCCCTTCTAACACCATACACAGAAATTAGCACAAAATGCTTCAAAGAGCCAAAACTATAAAATTCTTAGAAGAAAATACAGTTTCATGACATTGGATTTGGCAATGACTTCTTGGAGATGACACCAAACGCAGAAGCAACAAAAGTTAAAAACAGAATAGGACTTTGTGAAAATTGAAAACTGTATGCTTCAAAATCAGAAAAAAAAAAAAACAGAGTGAAAAAGTAACCAGTAGATTGGCAGAAAATATTTGTGTATCATAGATTTAGGTCCCTTGTGCCCTGTTGGTGGGAATGTAAAGTGGGTACAGTTGCTGTGGGAAACCATAGGAAGGTCCTCAAAACTTAAAAAAAAAATAGAATTGCTAAACAATGCAGCAAATTCTACTTCTAGATATATATCCAAAAATATTCAAAGTAGGGACTCGAAGAGATATTTGCTCTCCCAAGTTGATAAAAATAGTATTCACAGCAGTGAAGTGTTGAAGCAGTTAACTATCCAGCTACTGATGGATGAATAGGCAAAACGTGGTTCTACATGCAGTGGGATTTTATTCGGCCTTCCTAAGGAAGGAAATCTGCGTTCTGGTATAGCTCCTTGGTAGAGTCTATGCGTAGCTTTCCTGAGGCCCCTGTGTTTGATCCCCAGCACTGAAAAAAAAAAAAAAAGAAGGGAGGGAGGAAGGGAAGGAGGAGAGAAAGGGGAAGGGAGGGGAAGGGAGAAAGGACATTATAACCCACGAAACAACATGAATGAATCTTGAACAGGGAGTTATGATTTGAGGCACACAGATTTTCAGTTTTGCAAGATAATAAATTCTGGAGATCTGTTTCAGAGCAATGTGACTATATTAACACTGCCATAGGCTTAAAAATGGCTAAGATGACACATTCTGTAGTATGTATACTTGACCATAATAATAATAAAAAAAAAATGTTTCAAGGATATGGTGAAAAGTCCTTCATTTTGAAGAAACAGAAAGAAAGAGAGAGGAAATAGGTAGGTATTTAGATCTGGCCAAACTTACATAAGGCATTTCAACAGCAACTGCTTCCCTTAGCTTGAAAGCTCTCCTTAATTCAGGAGAGAACAAAGCCTCAGAGGTGCGTTGCTCTCTAAGGAGGACATCAGACATGGGAGTGGAGACAGCTTTGTTTGGCCAGCTACACCTCTGCCCTCCTTGCCCTGCAGTAGCTGGGGCTGACCCAGGGAAAAGCTGGGCTGGCAGAAGCCACAAAGGGTGAGCCTACTACTGATCAAAACCCATCACAACAGCAGGTGTTTCTATGGTGATGGGAATAAGCTGGGGATTTAAGGATTATGGGGAATGGAATCTGGACAGCCAGAGCAAAAAGCCAGGTGGAAGGAAATGTGCAGAACATTAGAGACTCTGTAGCTGAGAAATATTGATTTCAATATCATATTAATCTTCACATTTTCTGAGAAGGGACTTAACATAAACCAAACTAAGCTGTTCCTGTGAACCTTTTAATTTACTATTCTAATGAAGAGGGGGAGCGGTAGCTCTTAAGGTTAAACAGACAGTGAATTTGCAAATCACAAACTACCAGCTTTGTTGACTCCTTAGGAGGAGTTGCTGCTGAGTCTTGCTTTTGGAAAACTGCATTGCCAAGTTTTGGCAAACAGTTGTTTCCATTTCTTTTTTATTTAATATCTAGCACCAAAATAGAGCCATTCTTAGTAAGACTTTCTTGTTTCTTTTCAACATCACCTCCCAGGTTTAGGGGATAAAAAGGACAGCATACTGGACAAGACTTTTGTTAAATTTTTCATTCAAACCACACAGATTCTGGATGGAGTCGGAAGTATTAAGAGTCTTTGTAATTATTATATTGGAGCTCAAACCACAAGGGAACAATGTATTTTGAGAGTCACTTATTCCTGGAAAAATAATTCAAAAATATCTCTATGAAATGTCATCCTCTGGAGAAAGACAGGCATAGTAATATGTTTTAAATTGTTTTTTAAACTTCCAGGCAGCCATGAAAATTTCGGGAAGACTGACACATAAATAATTTTCAGTCTATGTGTATGGTCCACATCTCCTTTGTATGGAATTATTGAAACACAATTTTATTTTCAGTTTCTAGAATTTTCTAAGATGTCATGTAATTCTACAATTTTTCTTTTACAACTTTAATATACTTATTTATTTATTTATTTTTATTCTTTTTTTTTAATTAGTTGCCCGTGACAATACAAGGATCTTGACGTATCATACATTTGATTCAAATGGGGCATAATTCTCATTTTTTCACGTATACAGTTTGCAGGCAACTTTAATATATTTAAAGAGCAGACAAGGCCAGGCACAGTGGTACACTCCTGTAATCCCAGCGGCTCAGGAGGCTGAGGCAGGAGGATTGCAAGTTCAAAGCCAGCCTCAGCAATGGCAAGCCACTAAGCAACTCAGTGAGACCCTGTCTCTAAATAAAACACGAAATAGGGCTGGGGATGTGGCTCAGTGGTTACGTGCCCCTAAGTAAAATCCCCAGTACCAATAAATAAATAAAATAAAAAGAGCAGACAGAGTGACACAAATTATCAAAATGACTTTAGTTGTCTCCTTGTTGTGATTTCTTTGGAATTTCTCCTTTCCTCCATTCAGAATTCCTCACTCTCCTCCTTCATCCCAGGCATGGGCTTCCTTCTCCACTGAGCCACTGGGCACTTGATTCAACAAACAATGGTCAAGGATCCACTGGGTAGAAATGAGTAAGCTACCCGTCAGGCTTCATGCCCATGTCCAGCTCCCAAAGCCCAGGGAGGAAAAAATGATGACCAGGTTCCCCAACTTATCCACCCTCTTCCCTGAGCAGCAGAGTTCAGGCCCATTCCCATCTCTTCCTGAATGTCAAGGCCACACCCAAATTCAGTGAGGCAGGGCAGAACAATCTCTTGTCAGGGAGAACTGGGAACTGACGAAAAGAACACGGTCAACCATGCTCAGTGGACCTGCATGGGCTAAAGCACTCGGTGGAAAACAGGGTTGCCACTTTGCTTCCTAGACATTGCCAGATTCCACTAATGGAAAACAAGCATCCTGCTATGAAAAGTAAATAGAAGAAAAAAGGTTAGTGTCTAAACATACAGACTGAAAACCTATATACCCAGCAAATTCTAATCCAACGCACACTACATAATAAAATCATATTGATAACACAAAATAAGCAAAGACAAAAGATACCTTTAAAGTTACACAGAGTCGTGACAGATGAGTAGCAGTGGCAGGATGAGCAGCAGTACTGACAGAAGCACGGCAGTAGTAATGGTTGTTTTGATATTTGTACTCTTACGCTTAGGCTGCTCAGGTCCTGGGTTTTCTGCACCTGTTAACTCAATTATTACAACAGTGTGATTGCCAAAGGCATTATTATAAATAATAACAAATACAAATGGAGACATAAAGGATTAAATTAATTACCCAAGGTGACAAGAGCCTTGTTCTGACCTGCCACTTCATTCTGTTCATATGTATGTGTATGTATATAATTTGTTATTTATATATATAATTTGTTATATATATATATATATATTTATTTATTTATTTATTTATTTTTATTTATTTATTTACATACATTTATTTTATATGTACATATAAATAAAGGGTTTTATATAACATGCAATGAAAGGTTCATTAGACTTATAGACTTCCAAGTTATAAGTCTTTATTTATATACAACTGTAAACATCAGAATATGTGAAGCAAAACCTGGGAGAATTATAAAGGGAAGTGAGAAATTCCCATCCCTGGCCTTTTAAGCACACAAAAGGTTGTTGCACACAGTCAGTGCTAATAGATACCACTGAATGCAAATTACATTATCTGACCACATGCAGCTAAGGTAGGTTTGAATCAGAAGATATCCAAAGTAAACCAAAGCAATTCAATATTTTAAAACATACACAAATTATTCATTGCTCAAAGAAAAAATGTGCAACAAGAAATCTTCCAGACTGGACTATAGTTAAAAAAAAATCAAAAATTATAGTATGCTTCTGAAGCACTACTTAGAGAAAATTAGGCCTCCAATGTTCATAGAAAAAGAAGAAAGGCAGAAAGTTGATGAGTTGAGCTCCAACTTCATCATGCTCTCAGAGAACAGACCCAAAGAAAACAGAGAATAGAAAATAATAAGGAAAAGTGCAGAAATCAATAAGATTGATAATACCAAGACACAATAGGAACCTTGCACAAGATCAGAAAATTGTTTGAAAGTGTATATTCCAAACTCTTAACAGCAGTTATCTCCCCAAGGAGAGGAGAGTAAAATTGGAGTCAGGGTGTATAAAATGAGGAAATTTTATTTTATAGAAGATACAAATAGGATACACACACACGCACGCGCACACACACGTATATGCATGCATCTATATAATTTTCATTTTTATAATAAAAACATTTGTTTTAACATTACCAAAAAACCAAACAATGTGTGTAATACATTGTGCATACTCTGAAAAAAAAAATCTAAGGAAGATGCACAGAGAGAACAGGAGGAGCACCACAGAGCGTGGAGCACACCCAGGCAGAGTTTTGTAGAAAGTAGTCTCTGGGGCCCTCAGCCTTCCTTTCTGTTCTGCCTTCAGCCTGGAAGTTGCTGATACCCTGAAGTTGCCTTGCTGTAGTTTCATTCAGACCTTTACAAGAAGCACCCAATTCTACTTTTCTTTTTTCCTTTCCTGTGTCCTAATTTCTTTGTTTTATCATGCGTATTTTAGGAGAAAACAAATATGACTGGATCAAATAACATTGAAGTACAGAGGTATTGGACCATCCTCGTGCTGTTTTTTTTTTTTTTTTTCTGGTTTCTGGTACTGGAGTGCTCTACCAGTGAGCCACAGCCCCCGCCCTTTCTACTTTTTATTTTGAGACAGGGTCTTGTTAAGTTGGGGAGGCTGGCCTCGAATTTGTGATCTTCCTGCCTCAGCCTCCTGAGTTGCTGGGATTACAGGTGTTTGCCACTGTGCAACTACCATGGCATTTTAAAATCATGTTTCAGCAGACAATTGAATCTCTAAATGGTGGAACATTATGCAAGAGAAATGAAGATAACAATTTCAGTCACTGGGCAAATGTTTCTTGAATGGCTACTCTGTTTCAGACACTGTACTCAGTTTCAGTTTTACAGAAATGAGAAAAATGAAATAAAAAATTTCTTCATTGATATTGTTTTGTAGCTTAAAACAAAAGCAAATAAACCAGACACTGTGGTGTGCACTTGCAGTGAGGAGCATCACTTGAATCTTGAAGTTCAAGGGCAGCCTGGACACCACAATGGGACTTCATCACAGAGAGGGACATGAGGTGGGGGGGGGGGAAGAAAATAAAGGAGGTAAAAGAAATACAGTAATTCCAGATTGTGCTATGTGCACAATGTAGCATGACAATATAAGGAGGACAGAAAAAAATCATTTTCCTTTCCTTGGGAGACACTATTAAGCCGATGTTTTCAAGGTAAGTACGTTCTCAAAGGAGTGGGTCAAAGATTACTGAAGGATCATGAATACAAGTATGTATCAAGGTCCTGGGGTGGAAAACCCCCTCGCAGCTCCCAGTGATAGAGAAAAGCCTGACATGGTCATAGCAATTGAGCTGGAGGCAAAGGGCCAGGAGACAGAGACACAGGCAGCATGCTAGACCTTTATGGCACAACACACTGGGTTTTATTCTTATGTGCCTCGAAGAATACATTTGGAGAACCAGAGGGATCTTCCTAAGCTTCATAACTTCTGTATGACAAACCTTACCTACTTTAAATGATAGCATTTTCTGGCACTGTGGTAATTTTATAGCTATACATCTTGACTCCCCTCTAAATTATCATCCCCCAGCAAGGGGTGTATTTTATACTTCTTTGATATCCATTCCACTAAGCGGCAAGCATATCTGGTATTTAATGTGTTGAATTGAGTGAGCAGATTCCTGCTCCCTCCTCAGAGAGCCTGGTAGGCTGCCGTCCCTTCTCCCCTACGTGGGCATGCCTGGATTGTTATCAGAGAAGGCTCTGGATGTGTTCATAAAAGCACCACTACAGCCTGTGCATCCCGCTGGTTTATTGCTCTTGACATGGCATGTCCATTACATTTAACAACCCTTTACTCGCTGCCACATTTTATCCTTGTTGAGCCAAGAGAAGGAGCCTACAGGCTATGCAAGATTACTCCCAATTTAGAGACCTTTGAAATAGGCAGGAAAAAAAACATACAAAGAAAGATCCAGGAGTTCTACATACTTAAGCACTGGGCGGACCCTTCCAGTTAACCTAACCATGTGCTTCAAATTGAATATGTAAAACACAAGTCAAGTTGGGTGGCCCTTAGGAGCAATCAGCACAGGCAGAGGGAGTTCATCTAGACTTTCCTTTGTTCACCCTATGAGGAAACTTGAAATCAATACCTCCCTTCCATGATCCAGGAAACCTACATGGTTGACAAGCCAACCGGAGACATTCCTGTGCATTTCTTTCACAAATGACATATCAAACCAAGAAAATGATATATCTGATTGTTTGGTCCTTTGTTTAGCATTCTTTCTCATTTACCACATAGCACATGAGCTTACAGAGAAGGTAACTGAGACACGCCAACTCAATAGGGACCTAAACCAGCCAAGCCTCAGTAACTGCCCCAACTCTGTGTCCTTCTAAAAATTTAAATCCCAGATTATCCTGTTCACCTCTGTCCAGTGGATCACAGTTGAGGAGTATTCAGTCAATTTGGAAATCAGACTTGCCAACAGCACCACAATCTTGGTCAGCTTGAATGCAAACGAAAAGATTCTCCAGGAAGGAAAGATCTGTCAAAAATCTGGCACCCTCTGCCTGTGTGGGAGGAGCTGACATTCCTACTTAAGTCCTATTCAATTAAAATTGCCCATTCAGTAAGGCAGAAAATTAACAACAGAGAAAGAACATCGAAGGCTGGAAGAGGGATGTCTGAGACAGGTTGCCAAGAGCTTCTCAAGCTGGAGGAGAGAAATGGAAGACAACAGGTGTACAGCTTTGGAATGAAAGTTCTCAATTTCACAGGGGCAAGATTTCACGGTTAACCTCCTGGCATAATTTATGTTGTTTGTGCCAATCCTTTCTCATCGTGGAAAAGCTCAATTGCATTTGACTTTATCATTTTAAGGGAGCAGTTGGCATTTTTATTTTTCACAATATGATTTAAAAAGATAAAGTGCACAAAAAAAGCTGGGTGAGATGACAGAAAGCTGAGCCTGTATCTGTGCTCCAAATGCAATGGGAGTTGCACATCAGGAGACATTTTGTATTATTAAGGTGACTACTCATCCTAGTTTGCCTAGACGGGGGAGGTTCTTGAAGGCAGAAGCTGTCTGTTTTCAAACCAGGGTCATATACTCATTGTGCTAAAACAAAGTGTGAGGAGGGGTATTTCATTACAACTGGAAAAGTGCAGAGGTACCTGTGTTGGGTTTGCATGATTTGTACCTGTGGAGAGAGGTAGAGATCCAACTGGACCTCTGAAAGAAGCAGGTGAGTGTGGTTCTTGCAGGAAAACATCTTCTACTTTTCAGAATGTGGTCACAGAGTGAGAAGATGATGTAAAGAAGAGCAAGTGCTAAAGAAAATATTGGCCCCAACACAGTGCTCATCCTGGCAGACTCTGCCTCCCTGTGAAGGCTGGTGGAGGAGGCCTGCAGAAGGAGGGCCTTTGTTGGAGCTGTGAGTTATCCATCTCATGCTGAGGAAGTGTGACCGTGGGACGCTACCCTGCCATTACAGAGCATGATGGAGCCCAGTCGCTGGTAGCCTCTCCTTCATTTCCTTCCCAAGAGTGTCCTGATGTCCCTGCTCATCCTCCTATTATTTTAATCACAGATGAATTACGGTGGGTGTTAGGTGGGTCCCTGATCAGACGTACTGAACAGCATGCAAATGGAGAATCTGATTCAGCCTCCTCCAGGTTGACCCTCCCTTCAGGAATTCTTTGCCCTGTAATATCCTGGTTTTCTGGTTTTCTTGTATTGAAAAAAAAATTATGATCATAGTTACCAAAGCAAGACATGGTGTCATTTACCTTAATCTCCTGTAAGCTTTCTGCTATTAAGAGAAAGGAGACTCCAGGTAATAGCTATATCAGATCTGCCTTTTCCTAAAAATTCCCCAGTTATTCCACTATATAATATATACAGAAATATATACTTACATGCTGTTTTTAAATGTTTTCCAGCTATTTTATCTATGGATTTTTGTGGGGGAGAGAGTTGCCAGGGGTTGAACTCAGGGGCACTCAACCGCTGAGCCACATCCCCAGCCCTTTTTGTATTTTATGTAGAGACAGGGTCTCCCTGAGTTTCTTAGCGCCTCACTTTTGCTGAGGCTGACTTTGAACTCACGATCCTCCTGCCTCAGCCTCCCGAGCTGCTGGGATTACAGGCATGTGACACCATGCCCAGCTATGATATTTTCATCCTGTATTTGCATATGCTGCACTGAAACCCTGTCTTGCATTCTTCTTCAGAGGCCTTCAAAAGAAAAAGAAAAAAAAGCCTGAATACAAGAGAAACTCAGTGAAGGGGGCATGTCATCCGGGGAGGGGACTCCCATTGCTGCATGCTTTGGGTCAAATCACTTTAATAAAAATCTAACACTCTTCACTTTTTTTAATATCATGGAGATACAAGAAGTGATAGCAATGAGAGGGGGTTTAGTTTATCTGTTTTAATATTGTCTGGAGGAAATCAATGTAAAAATCTCTTAAATGAGTGAGGATGAGGACGTGACATCATGGGCAATCAGTAATGCCATGTCATGAGAAGACTCAGGTCTAAGTCCTCAGGTCCATGGTGCCAGGCATTAGGGACACTGAAAATACTGGCCCTGTCCAGCATCAAACAAGTTTACACTGCAGGATGATGACACTAATAATGGAGAGAATATCTTAATAGAACTTATAAATGAGTACTTTGCCAAGCTCTGTGTTCCTCGGTGAGTTTTAAAGATTATTGTCTCTGTAAATATTTTTGGCAGGTAACCTACATGAGAGGATCACTAAGGTTTTGGAGGCATCTCCTGGCATGGGCTGGTGGTGCTGAGAGGGCTGGCAGGGAAAGGAGAAGACCCCTCCAAGCTCTACCAGGCTTCAAGGACGCAGCTCTGTGACCAGGAGCTTGTATACACAGCATGCAGAACTCAGGAGGCTCCAGTCCTTCTTCAAACCCTCCCACTTCCCACCTGCCGCACAGTTCTTCCTCCTTCGGGTTATAAAGGAGCAGCCGGGGCCCCTCTCCCCTGACCCACCACTCCATTCCAGAAGCACAGGCTCCCCAGGTGGCAACCGGTTCCTACACAGACAGCGTTTATATAAAAGGCTTTCGCAGCTTTCATGCAATCTAGGTTGCAGGCCTATTTCCTAACATTAATTCTCTCCCTCCGCGGCGGCCACATCAATTCAGTACTTTATAAACTATTTCAGGGATCCGATTTATCAGGCCTGACAGTGCTGCACGCTGAAATAAACAGCGCTGCCTCAGCCTAGCGCACTCCGTGGCTCCTATTTATCATTATTTAATTCAAGGGCCTAAAATTCTCTGACATTATTAATAGTAAGATGAATCACTGGAAAACTACAGAATCTGTGACCAACGAGGCTGAAATAATCCATTTTGGTGCAAACGTCTAGGCGGAATTGCATTCTCTGATGGCCTGCGCGCGGTCATTAGCAGCCGTGCATGCATGGGTGGTGGAGCACCCAAGCATGAAGCCCCTCAAGACGGAGACTTCGTGGCAATTCTCTGCCAAACAGCTCACGCCATGGCTCCCAGGGAGGAGGGGAGAGAGAAGAGTGTCAGCCCCAGAACTCTTCTACTAAGTCTGTCACTCGATTTTTAAATGCACTAATTTAAGCAGCTTTGCACTTGATTAACTCTGTCTGCTTTTGAACTTGGGTGGGAGGTGGACCTGGGAATCTATTCCTCAAATTATAAGAACAGCAAGACCGAGCTGCCTGGAAGGCACCTGTTATCAGGCATTCAGGATGTATATCTCAATATCTTGACTTTTGTTTCAAGGTCTCATTATTAGCGTGTCTTTTTTAAAATTATTATTTAAAGAAAAAGATATTTCCACTTTTAAATACAAGTTTTCTTTTTAAAAAGAAACCATTATGGAAAGGAGGGGAGGAAAGAAAAAACTAAGAAGGAATTTGCTCTTCTCTTACTCTAAGATCCAGAGGAAACAGTGAGTATTACAAGTGGATTAACTCCTGGACAAGGTTAATGGTCTTTAGCAAAGCTAGGGAGTGACTATAACAATAAAATGATCCTTCACATAATGATATGTTTCTTTTTTTTTAAGCCTAGCAGGATAATCTTCATGAAAGAAAAACCTTCTGAAGTGATTTTTAAATGTTATAATTTTATAGTTGACCCAAGCACTATCAAGTAGGATTAAAATTAAATCTTCTCAATCTTAAATATTTGATGGGAAGCGAAGTGCTTGACTTTTCCCAGCAAACTTTCCCAGAAATACCAAAAGGGAGATTTCTTATAATTAACTTCAACTAACTATCCAAATGTTAGCATGCATTCTTAACTTCTATTTTCTGAAGAGAAGAATGAATGTCTGGTCCATATGCTTTTATAATGAAGCCCACCCATCTTTTATTTTATTTTATTTTTTTCCTTCAACAAACCCCTTGAATGCAGGCACTGCACTGGGCAATCAGAACAGACTAAATAGTGTCCATCATTGCCATGTTTATTGGTGACAACACCTACCAGACAGGGAGCTACACATCTTGCTGTAAGACATTTACTTTCCCCTTGAAGAATATAT
Source organism: Marmota monax (assembly GCF_021218885.2). Lineage (NCBI taxonomy): Eukaryota > Metazoa > Chordata > Mammalia > Rodentia > Sciuridae > Marmota > Marmota monax. Next base: position 332,141 of record NW_026695217.1, on the reverse strand, counting down.
ATTTTGAGATACTCATAAAAATAGGACTTGCAACTTTTAAATCCAAAATTCTCAACATTTTACTGTTGCCTCCAAAGGTTTGTAAAATGATTTTTAAATTTATTTTTAATTGATGAATAATTATATAGATGGAGTACAATGGAAAAATTTGATTCATGTACACATTGTAGAAGATGAAGTCAAGCTAATGAATATGTCCATCACCTTACCAACTTATTTTTTTGTATGTTTGGTGAAAATATTAAAAGTCTCTTCTTTTAGAATTTTTGAAACATACTTTATTATTCACTGAAGTCAACATGAAGTGAAATGGGTCCCTAAAACATATTCCTCCTGAGACTTGTCTATTTTACTCAGCCTCTATTCTTTCCCCATCCCTCCCCACTCCGCAGCCTTTGATGGCCGCCTTTCTGCTCTGTTCTTATGAAGTCAGGTGTTGGACTCCACCCATGAGAGATGTGGTACAGTATTTGCTTTTCTAAACTAGGCTTATTTCATTTAGTCTAAGTATTCCAGGCGCTTGTCTCTGTTTCTCCAATGTTCCTCTTGAAGACTATGGAGCCAGCTTCAAATAGCTTAAGAATTGTTTACAAATCAAGTTCTGCTTAAAGATGGTCACTTAATTTCTTTTCTTCCTCTAACACTAACCTAACTCTATATTATCAACATATGTGAAAAATGTCTGTGGGCAGTGTTTGTAAAAGGGGAAAAAAATGAATCAGTTCATGCAATTTATATGTATACTCTGTTCAATCTGTCTTCCAAAATGGGGTTGTATCAGCTACTTTATTTTCATGGCAGATCTTTTTTATACCCCATTTAAGGAGCAACCAAGACTTGCTGGATAAAGGATGACCACAATGTTTTTACTTTCTGATGTGTCATGAAAGGAACTTGGGATGCATCTATTCTAACAATAAGAACAAAACTCAACGAACTAGAAATCAAGGATGCTTGTCAGAGAGAGAGAGAGAACTGGGGTCACAGAGCAACCCGCTGCCTCCAAAGCTGGAGATACAGTCATTGGGTACAAAGCATCAAAATTCCACAGAGTAGAAATTCATTCATGAGTAGAACCATGAGGGCGAACATGACGTTGATGTTGATGTTGGCATCATCAGACCAGAGAAGTAAATACAATGATGATTGATATCTTAAGGGTCTAGTGGGAAAAATTAACCCTCTGCAAAAGCCAGATGGTTAATGTAAGCCAGAAGATGGAAACAGTAAGCAAGAGTCACAGGAAATGCTAGATACCCCAAACACCAAAGTAGAAAGAAAGACTCTTTTGATGAGCTCATCGATACAATGGACACAGCCAAGAAAACGATTGGTCACACTGAAAATCTGTGGTTACTCAGTGGTTCTGAGGTTTCCCCAGGGAAAATTTTGCCTGCAACTTCATGAACACTGTCCATAGTGCTAGGCAGACTGAGGTGTCAGGCAGAGGAAGAAACTCCCAGGAAATGGGTATTACTAAGACTTCAACTATTTTTGAAGATTCAGAAGTATTTATTTTCATTTGGGCTTCACTTTTGCCTTTTCTACTTTGTCATTCACTTCAGTGCACCTATCAATATTAGGAAGATTCAATCAGTTCAGTAAAATAAAAGATTGTATTTCAATTGCTAAAAATTCAAAGAAATACTTTTTTTTAAAATTTTTTAGGAGAAAGAGAGAGAGAGAATTTTTTAATATTTATTTATTTTTTTTTTAGTTTTCGGCGGACACAACATCTTTGTTTGTATGTGGTGCTGAGGATCGAACCCAGGCCGCACGCATGCCAGGCAAGCGCGCTACCGCTTGAGCCACATCCCTAGCCCAAGAAATACTTTTCTAAGTAGCAAATATAAAACAAGTAAGAGCTGAGATCTTGGGATGGGAGTATGGCCTAGTGATAGAGCCGTTGTCTAGCACATATGAGGCCCTGAGTTCTATCCTCAGCACAGAAAACAAAAGAAAAAAAAAGAATTAAGAAAGTTTCCCTATACACATTTCTACCTTTTATCTAATAGAATTAAGTGATTAATTAATTGATAAAAACATAGTTTACGGTATTTTATTCCTGAATTATATGGGATGGACTGCAAAAGATTCCATTCATCTCTAGGTTACTGACATGGAGTGACAGCTATCTTCTCAAAATTCTATCTCAGCAAGTATAGTGAGAATCCCAGAATTGTGTGAAGGATGCTTAGATTTTGATCAGTGGCTCTCAAATACTAGGGAATCATTCCCTATTACAAGAAGTGATGTATTTTCTTGATAGTCTTTCCTCTGCATTCCTAATCCCGAGCAAAGTCCCAGTTTATCCAAAAGCAAACTTTGACACCTAAGGAACAGATTTCCAAATAACTACAGGGCTATGGTTAGCATTATCCAGGTCCAAGGCCTGCCTGACTTTTCCAGTAGCCTCTGAGCTGTTGTGCCTGGCCCCATGGAGAGTCAGAAGTCACATCACAGAACACAACAATCCTTGATCCTGTTTGAGACCAACTTGAGTGTAATCTAGAATGGACACCTCATTTGGATCCTATGAAGAAGAATTATCATGGGCTTTTGCAAAAAGTCATTAGATAGAGTTGGAAAAATCACCTGCTGGGTCCCAGTAGTTCAAGGCTCAGATACTCTCTTAAATGTTACCCAGTACGTTTCCTTTCCTTCACCCAAATGGGACCCAGTGTTCTCAACCTTGGCTATGTAGCTCTATACTGTCTTCCCATCTAGTCAGAGTACCCTACATGTCCTTTAATGCAAGGCTCAGACCAGTGACTGGCTTTAGTCAGGGTTAGCACATGCAATTCACAGAGGCTTGTCAGACACCTTGTAAATTTTCACTTTTGCTCCTACCACTGCCATTGGGACCTGCCTGGGCTAAACCATAGCAAGATGACTATGGGGCTCTAACATCCTATCAAATTCCAACTATCAGGTAGGTGAGTGAGCCCAGCTAAGTCCAAAAGATCACCAAGCCCCAGAATAGCTACCTACCTAGAGTTATGAGCTGTGAGCTAAAGACAGGCCTCCTGTTTTAAGGCACTAATTTTTATTGTGGTCCATTATATAACACTATAGTAGCAATAAAGAACTGAGACACTTGGTTTGGCTATCTGATTGCATTCTCTTCTGTTTCTAACCTTGTTCTAATAAAATGTTCTCGCATCTTCCCTTTAGTGTATATATCAGTCACACATACTTGCTAAGTAACAAACAACTTCAGATTTCAGAGGCTCCCCCAAACAATTATTTCTTTCTTACTAATATTAATTAAGGGCCACAGATTTGCTGGGGTGTTGTTCCAGGCTGTGGATCTAATGTAGGTTGGCTTTATCACATATCTTCTTTTTCTAGGATTCTCCCTATGGGTGCTATGTCCTTGTGAGACAGGGCAGAAGCACAAGAGCCTGAGCTAGACCTTGAAATTACATATAAGACTCCTGCTCATACGGTCATATCTCCTCACATTTTATGGCTCAAAGTAAATCACACAGCCAAACCTGCTATCAGGCTGGGTAAAGAAACTCCTTCTATAAAAAGTCAGGGCAGGGACAGGCATAGATAATCCAGATAGGAAACAGAAAATTGTAAACAATAGTGAAGTCCACCGGAGTGTGTTTTAGCTGAATCCAACATGAACATCCCAAGCAGTAAGAAGAGTCTTTTGAGTTTCTTCAGATATGCTAAAGGCAGTAATGTTATCATTCAACTCAAGTTTGAATGACAGCCAATAAATTTAATCATTTGAGAAATAGTGGAGAAAATTGACCACTACTCCTTCCCTTTGTCATCTGTGACACACATGACAGGAAAAGTGTCCTTACAGGATGCACATACCTCATGGAAATCATATATGTAGAAATCCCTTGCTCTAAAAACATGGTAGGTGAGATTTGTTTAGGCATAAGGTATAGTGTTGTTGGCTGTGAGTTCAATGTCAATGAATCCAAAATGCATGCTAAACACACATACTATGTATCCAGGATTAACAAAAACATTTTAACCAGAGACTTTCAGGAACCTGACCTTACACTTGCCCTTCATGCGATGGTTCAGGATTCATGGCAACTTTATAAAGCAAAAATTGCCAAGAGTGACCAGAAGCAGCTGTACATTCAAATTTGCTTTGAGATAAGTTCAAGTATTTACACAATTAAAGATATAAATGCTTTAAATGGCCTGGTATGGCACAGGTCAGGTTTTACCATTACTTTATTTCAGGTTATATCAAATACTGTCACCAAATGATTTAAGATAAAATATTTTGGCCTTCAAAGCTTTTTGATTTTGAAATCTCAAATGAGGGACTGAAATGGCCCACTAGCTGGCACAAGTCCCTGTATTTTCTACATAATGTAACTGTGATCAGTGCATTTATTTAGTATGTTGTTTATCTACACATAAATGCTTCATTTGTTGAAGCTTTTAATCACTTTTAAATGTTCTTACAATTGTTTATATTTTTCTGTTTTTAACAGAACTCTTTTTTTTCCAATTATGTGAAGGTAAGTTTCAATTGAGCACTGTTGAATTCTCACAGGTTTGAGAATCAAGTATACATCATAAAGATTCCCCAAAGCCAGCCCCTGCTTCCCTGTTGTACTGGGACACAGCAGAGCACAGGTGAGTGAAATTCACAGACACTGTTCACATCTCATCTAAATTAGCACTTACAGCTTCCCTCCCATCAGCTCTCTTATCAGAACAACTAATAAGTAGCAAATTGGTTGGTTTGAGTTGTACCTCCTGTCTCTCTCCTGGCTCTCCCTAGGGGACAGTGCTAATGAGAAGTGATAGGACCAAAAACCTGGTGACAGAATGGGAGAGAATATGTAGCAGACTCAGAGCCCTAGACAGCTGGGCTCTGAGTGCTTAAGAGCTGTCTATACAATAGAAGAGAAAATTGGGGATACTCACCCACAAATGTGATAATAAAATATATATATGTATAAGATAAAACATAAATATATAAAAGATCAAATTTACTCTTCTTTCAAATAACAGCCTTAATTTATCAATCATTTTTTAAAATTTTTTTCACATTAAAAATAATATTAAGGGAAATATATCATATTTTTATTCAGAAATTGAGATCTAATACTATTAAAAGGCATGAAATATGCCTCTGCATTTCAGTTGTTTTAAGTATCTTTAATATTAGGTATGTATTTTACACACACATATCCATACACACACACACAGAAACTCAGAAACACACACATAAAACCTCATATTAATTTAAGAGATCATAACCACTTTAGCAATTTGAGATCACAGAAGGGGATAAAGAATTAATATTCTTTTCTTTCTTGGATTAATAGTTTTTCCTTTTCTGATGACTATTATTACTTTTACTTTAAATACATAATTATTATAGCAATTAGAAAAATTATATATGAATTAAACTTAATTGAAATATGTATTGTTAAAATCTTAAATAAATATTGTTTTAAATATACCTCTAACTTTCTGAACAGTCTTTAGTAATTTATATGATTAGTTAAGATTTCAATCATAAATCCATGAAGGAATAATAACTAGAATTTAGTTGTTACATGAATACATCAATACAAGAATTGTGGAATATGATGTGTATGTGAGTGTGTGTGTGTGTGTGTGTATACTTTTGTAACTAAATGTGTTTTTCCTTTATACTTGAGAAATATGACCATCAATAATATATGAAATGACTACTTTGATTTTTAACATAATTCAGTGTTTATTCAGACTCCTGTGGGTAAAAGCCAAATTGTCATAGACAGTGGTAAATAAGCTGAGAAGAAGGGGAAAATAATGGAAGAATATAAAGTTTATCCTTGTGTCTAAAATTCATCCCTGTTTTCTCAATATGGGGAAAGTTGTTCTAAAGAGGAGAGTGGTCTTGTGTATGATACTACCATAAATCTCTGGTTTTCCATGGCAACCAAGGCAGTAATTCTGATGTACCTGTTTTCTTCTTGCTTTTATAACAGCATCTGTACCCTGACAAGCCATGGGGTGAAAAAGGGGGACATTAGCACTTTTGTGTGCCATGGTTACTGCTGTGTACATAAAAACTCTTTTATAGTCAGTATCCTCTCACTCCATTTCCTTGACATATAGGCGATGGGGATTATATTTCTTGAACTTTGGAAAACAACACCACTTATGAGTAGCCAGTAGCCAATACCAGACTAAGAGAGAGCTGGCTCTGTCCAAGTTTAGGTTGCAGATGGAGAAGCTTCTGTGAGTCCACACCTGCGATTCCCTCTAACAGGGAAGAAGCAACGAGGTAGCAGAGCCAAAGAGAACATCAAATGCCTGCCCAATGACTAAACAGGGAGGTGGAGAATGGAAGCCTGTTCTACATAGAGAGTGAAGAATTTGGGCCGGAAACCTCACTGACAGAAATGAGTCACAGTGGGCCTAGAGGAAAAGCCGACAGTTGCCCAGGGAGCTGGCAACTCCAGCTCAATTTTTCTTAAAGCAAGCCCTTTCTATTAGGGAGAATTCCTCTGCCATTCTGCATATGAACATCTCAGAGGAGTTTCTTTGTGAAGGGAATTGCTTGCATTTAACTCAGACACCACTATTCACTGGTGTTCTCTCATGTTTGGTCCCATGGCTTTTAGTGCCGCTCGAAACCAGTTTCTTGAATATGTGTGATTCATGCTGTCGCTGAGGTCTGAATGTTCATGTGTCCCCATATTCACAAGTTGAAAGCCTAACCTCCAAGGTAATGGATGGTAAAAGTAGCCTTTGGAAAGTGATTAAGTCAACAGGCAAAGCCCTCATAAAAGGGACCCATCATGGGAGGACACAGAGAGAAGGAGCCAGCTATGAACCAGAAAGACAGCCCTCAACAATCTCTGGACCTGCCAGTGACTTCATCTTGGTTTCCTAACCTCCAGAACTGTAAGAAATAAAGAGCTATGGTCCATAAATCACCCACTCTGTGGTATTTCTTTATAGAAGCTCAAACAAATTAAGAGAAGACCCACATTTTCATCTTACACTGAAACCCAGAACTTATGAAGCCCATTTAGATACAAACTCAGCACCAAAGACCACCCATTTATACCTCTAACCTTGACCTCTCTCTTAAGTTTCAGACCCCAAAGCAGGTACCAACATGAACTTTGAACATGCACCATTAATAGGAGTCTCAAGCTAACCATAAATGAACTTCGGATCCACCACCAGCTGACTCTTCCCAACTTCTCGACTCAAGAAAATAGCAGCTTCATCTGTCCAGATTCTCAGACCAAAACCTAGCAGTAGCCATGAGTGCCTTCTTTTTTCGCACAGCTTCCAATTTATCAATGCACCCTTTCACTTCTGCAAAGACACACTTCTCTAGCATCATACAACTTCCCCTCCTACTCTTCACAACAGACTCCTAACTGCATCCCCTGTTCCACTCTTATCCTCTTGACAGTTTGTTTCCTAACAAATTTTCTTTGTTCACCTATTTATTTATTTATTGGTACCAGAGATTGAACCCAGGGGTATTTTACCACTGAGTTACATCCCCAATCCTTTTTCTTATTTTTTTTTTTTAATTTTGAGACAGGGTCTTGCCAAATTACTTAGGGCCTCTCTAAGTTGTGGAGTCTTGCTTTGAACGTGCAGTCCTCCTGATGTGGCCTCCCAAACCAGTTATATGATATTTTAAATGAAAATTATATCTGGCTACTGTCCTGCTCAAAAATCTTTCAGTGGCCTATCATCGCACTCAGAATAGAACCCCAAATCTTTACCCTGTCCTACAACATCACCATGTCCTTATTCTGATGTCAATGCCCAGGATTCATCTATTGTATCAAGCATGATTCTTATTTATTTTTGCTCTGTGGTTTTTCTAGAAACTGTTCTGCCTTGGTAGTCTCTGGTCTTTGCATAACTCAGTCATTCTCATTTGGTATCTTCTCTTAAATGTCACTCTTGTAGAGGACTTTACTGAGCAGACAATCTGCAGAGCCCCACAGTCATTTCCTAGCACATGAACTTGATATATCTAATTGCTCGTCAACTTGAATAATTATATGATAGCTGAAGCTTCTTGAAAGTAAATATTTAGGCTGGTTTGCTCACCACTGGATGTTCTGGACTCAGAATTGATTCAGGAGCATACCAAACCTTCAATAGGTATTTGTCCATTGTGGGAATAGGCCCTTCTCTTGTAAGATATGTAAGCCTGTATCTGTCATATGTTTACAATTACTGAAAAAATTTTCTTCTACAATTTTAGTGTTTTAATATTGCCCTATACTGTAGGTTATTCAAACATAAATAACACCAATTTTGAATCCCCTTTTCTTTAAAGTACCCAAATATCACATCACAAATAAGAGGGACTTCTTTTTGTCTACATTATGTCACTCACCTACTGGTCACTTCAGACTTCATCAAAACACATACTATATCCATTCATCTATTGAAGGGAAATAAGATGGGTCCATAGATTAGCTATTGTAAGTTGAGCTGCTATAAACATTGATGTGGCTGTGTCACTGTAGTATGCTGATTTTAAGTCCTTTGGGTATATATTGAAGATGTGTGTAAAATATGTCAGAATACACTCTGTTGTCATGTATAAGAACAAATAAAAAACACATACTTTAAACAAGTTTAACTCAACATGACTTGAGTCTGTTCATAAGTTTTTTGGGGTGCCATATTGCCTTAATAGCACTCAGAATGCAGATTTGTGCAAGAACCGAAGGCCCAAGACGCTCAGAACAAAGCTAGGTGAAAATTCTTAGACACACAAAAAAAGCTCTCCATCATAATGCTATAATTTTTAAATTTCATAAGCATTTGAACTTTCTCAGAGAACAATTGTAGTCTCAACTGTAGCATCGACATCTCCTACATGCTGTATTTCACATTATTTCACAATTGCCAGGTACAGGACCCTGAAGTCCAGCCAGCTGTATGAATCCAAGTGATACAGAGTATGACAAGGTGTGCTGACACCAGCCACCAGCCTGTGTTTAATACAAATAGGTACACACACACACACACACACACACACACACACACACACTAGCATCCTCAGGAATAAGAGTACAGGAAATGGAAAATAGATCTGGAAAGCTCAACTTGACTCAATCCTTGAACAAAGGCCTTCATTGATTTAAAACAATTGCTGATTTCTCTTGATTTCTGGTAGTCCTCCCTGTATATCAGAAGTTCATTTAATTTACTGTTTTTCTTCATTGAAGGAATTTGAAAGGCACAAATATATGTAGGAGAAGTAACTAAACATACTCTGAAAGTATTCCTTTTAAGTCTTCATTTAATCCAATGCAGGAATTTTGAGGGGACTTTTTACATGATCATAGCTATATGCATATTTCATATATAATTTTGTCTGTCTTATGAAAATTTTCACATAAAATGACATAAGAACTTTCATATTTGGCAATAACAGGGACTTAGTATACAGTTGTAGTGTAAGTTAATTTAATGGTTTCATTACATGTCTTCAAAATACTGTACATAACTTACTATAATATTATCTCTCTTTCTTCCCTTTGTCCCTCTGCATCATTCTTTGTTTCTTTTAAAACCTGTTCTGGATGGAACCACTGAATCACAGAGAATGACATGGACAGATGTGAATCTTTACTGATCTCTCTGTCTCTATCAAGGTCTTGATAACAAGTGACAAGCCCAAAACGTGCTGTTTGAAAAGTTTAAGCAGTTGGAAAGGGGTCTGAACCTTTAAATATGGAGCATATGTAAGATCATCCCACCAAACCTCAGCCTTTATCAGATAAATCTTGACACTCTCTAAACAGCCTGGATTTGCCAGGAATTCCCAGCAGAATCATTTTCATTCCTTACTTTTTCTCCAACATGACTCCATCTCTCCCCTTTCATCATGTGTGTCAACGTGATGATCCTGAGACACTGAGGACCTCTTAGCCAGCACTTTCCATGATAGCCAGACAAAACCTCAACATACTTGTGGTGCTGTACCTTACATAGATTTGACCCTAAGTAGAGGGACCATCATCAAGGTTATGGGTATGTTCCCACCTACAAGGAAAGCAAGAGGAAGGACATGGTCAGCTAGTCAGTCACTAGTGACTGTCCACCACAGTTCCCATCCTCTGCCACTGCAGCCCTCCGGTACAGCCAGGACAGTCCTCCATGCATCCCTGCATGCTGTGCTCATTCCTGCTCATACACAGCACATGTGTGCACGAAAACACACACATGCCCACACTCAAGTGCACACAGACCCCTTTGTCCTACACCTCCTCCTTTCCAAGAACCACACAACCTTCTAGGTCTCTTTGAAGAGCCGTGCTCCAGGATGCTTAGCTCCAAGGCTGTAGTGTATGCTGCTCTCCTTCTCTTTGATTTGTCAGCCTCCCTCCCTGTCTCTTTCATCTGAGCAGTTAATAATACGCTGTGAATCATTACCTGAACCACCCCATATGCTGTGTCACTCCAGCTGGGTTGTAATCTCCTGAAATTGGAAACTGTCTTGCATTTCTTTTATATCTCCATAGCCCTTAGCTTTTAGCACAGGACTATGAACAAAGATTAATCTCCCCTCATGGGCAAATGACTGAAGTGATGCATTTTTCCATTGTCTAAGATAACAATCTTGCTGGGAGGGAACTGTCTTTTTCTTCCTTTTCCCAGAAAAAGACCTTCCATAAGAATAACTCTGAAATTGTGCACTTCTTCCTCCTCCCTAGGTAATCTGAGGAGTCCAGAGCAAACTTGGCAAAACCAATTGTTCTTTACCTATGGTAACCAACTGCCTTTGAGAAGGACATATTTGCCTTTGTCCCTTTCTGCCATGATTCTTAAAGGCTCATCCCACCAAGACAGGCATTGATCAACACCTTTAGTCAGGGGGATATTATGGTAAGTCTTTTTTTTTTTTTTTTGGTACTTGGTATTGAACTCAGGGTCACTCTACCACTGAGCCATATCCCCAGCCTTATTTTGTATTTTATTTAGAGACAGGGTCTTACTGAGTTGCTAAGCACCTCCAGGTTGGTAAGGCTGGCTTTGAACTTGCAATCCTCTTGCCTCAGCCTCAGCTGTAATCCCAAACTGCTAGGATCACAGGCATACACCACCGTGCCCAGCTTGGTAAATCTCTTTTCATGTGGAAATGAAGTATGAAGATGCTCACCTGACTCCTGAATCACATTCTTCCACAGCTTTATCCATTCAAAAGTGATATTCTGTTCTGTATCTGCCTGACTCCTCTGTCTCTCAAATTACTTTTAAATTTTGGTAGTGAAAAGAAGGGCATTGTTACTCACACCCCTTCAGATTTCATGTAATACCACCCGAATTTGCTCTTTGTCCCCCCTCCTCTTGTCAACACTGCTGCTCCAGCACCCACAATCCTGAGGCTGCAGAGCCGGCAGCCCTGCCTCTCTTGCAGCAGGAGGGGGATGGAAGTTGTCTACAGCTACTTCCAATGAGAAGAGCAAATGTTCTCAGAAACCCCTTGGGCAGTACTTGGCACAGTCAGGTTCAAAACCTCCTTCATCGGTCAGGCAGTGGGATTGTCCCACCATCTCTGCTTCCCTCATTCTTGACAGAGCTCCTGGCAGGCTAACAGGCTGTGCCACTCTCAAACTTTCTGGCCTCAATTCCCAAACAACCAATGCCAATTAGTTGCCTTGAGAAGCAACCCAAATCACCCTGCAAATGCATGTCCATAGCCCGGAAATAACAATTTAAAAAATAGATTCTCATAGGTAGTCCCTCTCTGACCTGTCCAACTCTGCAGCTGGCTATTTAGGTATTTAGGGGAAATATACACAGGATAAAGAAAAACTGAATCCTTTACAAGTGGAAACAGAGTTCAGCAGAAGTTTAACCCTGTGTTATTCAGCTTTTCATCATTGAGGTCAAAATACCTGACAAAAACAACTGGGAGGAGGGAAAGTTTATTTTGGTTTCAGAGATTTAGGCCATGGTAGGCCAATGCCATTGCTCTGGACCCTCAGTGACATAGCACATCATGGCAGAAGGGTATGGCAGAGGGAAGATCCTCTGCTCATGGTGGCCAGAAAGCAGAGAGGGGGAAGTTGGGGCTGCAGGGAAGATGTCCCTTCCACGGCACACCCTCAGTGACCCACTTTCTCCAGCCAACTCCACCTGCTAGTTACCACCCAACTAGTCCATTCAAAAGCGAATGGACTAAGTAAGAGCTTTCATGATTCAATCAATTCATCCCTGAATTAACACAGGAGCTTTTGGGGGACACCTCACATATGAATTACAACAAACCCTGAATAACTTTTCCCCCAAACAAACGTTTTGTTCTATATTCAATAGAACAAACCCTACAGACATCTCCAAGAATAAGGCTAATTATTTTTTAAAAGGCCATGCAGGAAATTTAAAACATTGATCACATTTAATACTGGAAATTGACTGCTGTGGTTCACATTTAGATTCCCAATTGCATAAGAATTTCCCATGCATATTTTGTCTAAATAAAGCACACGATGGTGTGATCAATCATTCCAGCTAGGATGAGCACTTAGGGTCTATCGTTTGAGGAATAAGCTTTTCAACATGTTTTAAACTGCGTAATTTTCTGGCTGGTAAATAATCTAAGTAAAACAAAAAGGAAATTTTCATAATCTTGCTTCCCATTAGTGAATTTTAAATTAATCAGGTATATTTATTTGGAAATACAATAAGCTGATGGCACACACACCCCAAAATCCCACAATCATTCATAGAACAAAAATATATATAATTGATTTTAATTCTTCAGTAATATCACCATTTGATAACATTGAGCTTCCTCTATGAAGAAAACCTTGTCTTTTTGTTAAAGGTCAGACTCAAAGGTTTTATTATTATAGCCTTTTGTTTTGTTTTGTTTTTTCATTTTTGTTTGTTTGTTTTTGTTTTGTTTTTTAGTGCTAGAGATTGGACCCAGGTGTGCTTAACCACTGAGCCACATTCCCAGCCCCTTTTGTATTTTATCTACAGACAGGGTCTCTCTGAGTTGCTGAGAGCCTCACTATGTTGCTGAGGTTAACTTTGAACTCACAATCCTTGTGCCTCAGTCTCTGGAGCCACTGGAATTATAGACATGCATCACCACATGAGGCTACGTACTGGGATTTTTAACATCCTTATCACTTACATTTATATTATTGGTATCATAATGAATCCAGTGATTAATAGTATCAAATGCTACTGAGAGATCTGGGAAAATAAGAGTAGATTAGTGTTCAAAAGGTTGGGCCATGAGGACACTACTGATTGCTTCAATAAGACGAGTTTGTTGAACCCCTAAGGACAGAAGTCTTCTGAAGAGCGATAGAGAAACAGCTTGAAACATTTCAGTAAGTTGGAGGGAGGAGGGATTAAGAAATAGCAAATAGGATGATGGGAAAGGCAGCGGAGCACAACAGACACTAGTATGGCAATTTGTAAATCAATGGATGTGTAACTGATGTGAATCTGCAATCTGTGTATGGGGTGAAGGTGGGAGTTCATAACCCACTAGAATCAAAGTGTGGAATATGATATGTCAAGAAATTTGTAATGTTTTGAACAACCCACAATAAAAAATTAAAAAAAAAAAAAAAAAAAAAAAGAATTTACAGCACAGGGAAAATAAGTAGAATTGCTATAATTGTCCAATCATAAAGTTAAATAAAGTTATGTTAATGCAAAGGTAGAATAATGTACACCTATAAAATATGCATGTTTAAAAGAATAGTGTTATGAACAAAGTAAATTGCACAGTGCTCCGTTCAAAATGAAAAAAAAAAAAAAAAAAAAAAAAAAAAGAAATAGCAAATAAATAAACTGGCCTTAAGTGAGTATTTCATTGTTGATGCTTGCAATTAGGATATTAAGTGTGTTTCTAGATGGATGTATACAAAGAAAGGGAAAAAGTGAGAGTTGACAGCATGCTGATTTATTTCTCTTTAGAGTAACTGCTGCTTTCTCTTCCATGAAGTCTAGTGGGCTATCCATCCGGTAGGTGACCCTCTCCTTGCTTGAAAGGTAAGGCTGACCCAGAGTCTCAAACAATGCCAACTGAATAGTCTCTCCCTGTAACCTGAGAGCTAAGAGGAACACAGGGATTCCAACTGCAATGGTTCCTCCAGAAGCCCACAGCTGGAGAAGCTGTTCCTGCTCAGGCACTGTCCATAGGGTTTCTATCCATGTTCACATGTGTGCTTCCTGCCTCGTTCTCTATTCCTACCTCCTCCCAATGAATCCCTTTTTGCTGAAGTTATTCAAAGTCAGTTTCTGGTACATTTAACCAAGGAACTCAGGTCTTCCCCAGCTCCCCTTATTGAAAAGAGTTGTTTTGACCTGGAACAACACAATGGTGCACTTGGTCTTCGCTGTCTTCATTCCCTACAAATACAGTGACCACACACATAGTTTACCTGGAATATACTCATCCTGGCTGATGGGTTCAGTCTCAAAATCATCTCAGGCTTGACAGTAACTTCCATGTTCACCTGCATGTACAAAAGACAGCTGTCTCCTTTCAACAAGGATCATATATAATTATAATGCACCAATAAAAAAGAATCGTTTCTTCTCTTGATCACATCAGGCAATGTTGTGAGTGGCAAACAGGATTGAAGCCATGTGTTCTTTGAATTATTAGGGGTTATTGTGACATTTCAATGTGCTAGGAAATCTTCTAACCACAGGAAATAGAAGAGATATAAAACACATCTGTTTTTACCCTCAAGGAATTCACAAACTAGTGTCCCTGTAAACAGAAGATGACAGCAACCACAACACATGATATGGCATGAGTCTTGGAGTGCTGCGGAGATACAAAAGAGAGGAAAGCAAAACAGGGATGACCTAAGGAAGACAGGGGGGAAGATGTCTTAGAGGATGTAATTCCTGAGATGAAAGTCAGATGATATAAAGGATCCCATATGGGCAGTGACTGGGTTGACTGCAATGCTCTCATATCTTGGTTTCTGTATAGGAGTCTGAATTAGGTGACTGCCCAGGTTTCCTCCATCATTGATCAAAGAAGCCACAGAGGAAGCTCATGGAGGCTCATGTTGAGGTGAGTGCTACTTGGTGTTGTATAAGGCAAAGGAAATAAGAGACTGTGTCAAAAGATGATTGGAAAGTTGGAAAGGCAGAGATACTTCTACGGTTCTGCAGTGCTTCTGGGCAGCACTAGCAAGAGCAAAAGATTGCCAGTTTTGTGCCCTGGTACACACTGCAGGGTATGGCCCACCATCCCCAAGGAGAAAAAAACAAAGTCACAATTATCCAAATCATGGTAGGACACAAACTCAGCTATTTGTTCTAAAACAATGCAAAACTCTCAAGTTTTTATCAATAAAGACACTTTTAAACAGCATTGCTAAATGATGAACAACCTCATGAGAAAATGGTTTGTTTTCACATGAGATTCCACATCTCCAACCACCATCTCACTTTTTCCCTCATGTTGTACTTGTGCTTAAAAGGTTAGTTAGGATATCATCTCGCACTTCAAAAGAGATGGGTGTCTGTGCCCTAAATGACACTTTCTTCATTGTCTAAAGATGAGCTAAATAGTCAATTCTTGTTCCTTGACTTTTACTCCAACATTCCATCATTGGTTGGATTTTTTTTGCAAGAATAATAGCTACTATTTATTGATCACATACACTGGTGCAGACAAAATATATATATTATCATCAATCTCAAAATGGTGTCATTATCAACAGTTTGCAGGGAGGCTCAACAAGATTAAATGGGTTGCCCAAGGTTACAGAAATGGTAGCTATGCAGCTGGGTTTAAGCCAGATCTGCCTCTCTGCAAAGTAATTGTTTTCCTACAAAACACAGGCAAGCATAGACATACTGAAATAGAAAGTGGCATAACTTAGAGATTACAGTTTTGCCAATAATTGTGGAGTAAACAGATCAGAGGATAAGACACCTTTGTGCAGGTTTGTTATTTCCTGTCATAATTAGAATTTTTCAAAGATGTCATCTAAATTTACAGCACACCTGTGCTCATGACACAAGTGAAAATATATCAAGATAAGTGGGCTATCTACAAAAAAACAACATTATATTTATGTGCTAATTTTAAAAAATAAATTATCATAAATGCTAAGCTTAGGGTACATGGACAAAATATTTCTCTAAGACAATCAATCTCTTGATTTAGCAAATAAATTGGATTTCTTTCCAGTCATCTAGATATTTAAGGTCAATGAGATGAATTTCATATTGTATCCTGATCATTAATAAATCCTGGCTTGTCCTCTAATATGATATTGCTTTGGATTTAATTAGATCTCTGCATCTCCCCCTGTGATGAAGTATACAAAGATAAGCATTATCATATTTCCCACTTACACAGGTTTAGTATTTTAAACTATGAATATTCTGAACAATCTTCTGATTATTTTCCAAATCAATTATCAAAAAGAAAAGCTCTAGGTAAAAATTCTAAAATCAAATAATTTAGTCTTCATAAATTGTGCAGTTTTTAAAAGGATGCTATTAGTTGTATAAAAGTTAGATGCAAAAGCCAAAATAATGTCAAAAATTACCAAGAAGAAAATAAAAATAATTAGGAACATCACCACTTTCTTCTTTCCAAAGGCAATGACCACTATTATTTTTGCTGAATGTTCTCTTAGACAACTCTTGGGCTATATATTCACATTTTAGGTACATAAGTAACATTGCATGGTATTTCCTAATGTGCTTTTATCTCTCACACAGTTCTCTAGAAGTGCCTGTCCTGAAACTGAGGAAGAGCTAAAAAGAGTGAGTAGAATCCTCCTCTGGGATCAGGATATTCTGAGCCTATCTAAAGCCGGGTCAGAGTCACCTTCTCTTCCTACTCAGGGGCTGCATTCCAGCACATGCATTTTGGGAGTTCCTTGATTTCCAGAAGCAGCCGTGGACACACCGTCCGGTTGACTGAATATTAAGGGATGCGGGTCCCCCGGATGGCATCAAGCCTGGAGAATACTGTCTTGGTCCCCAGCACTTGCAGGTAGGGTTTTTGGTGTCTGATGAGCAGATGCCAGTGGTCCTTGCAGAGTTGTGTAAGGAGGGTTGTGTGTGCCTCCCCACCACATCTGCTATAAGGACGCCATCACCACCACGTCCTTGTCATCACACAGGGAGCTCTTGTAGGGCCCACAGGACAACAGAGGTCTCCCCATAGTTGTATTTCTTCGGTGGTTGGTTAAATAGTTTGTAGGTTTGACTTGACCAACTCCATAAACCATTCGACCAAAACCACAAAGACCACTACTAAGTCCAGAGGTATCGCTGCAGTGCAGGTGACGAGCACCCAGCTCAAACTAGCTCAGGTAATGAGGATTTCCTCTGAGAGTTGGGGCAGGGAGCCTGTAATCACAGGGAGTGGGCTTCTCTCTTCTCTTCCTGCATAGTTGTTTGCGTCTTTAAGTCAGGGTTATAATGGCCACGAAAGTTTGAGGGATCCCATGCACACACACACACACACACACACACACATAAAAAAAAAATCCAGAGAATATAGCTTCCATCTTTGCCAGGATTTCCTTTCTTAGGTCATTTTTCCCAGAGCCCCCCAAAACAGCAGTCTTTTGTTCTTAGGTCTCTTTGTCTAGTCTATTGAGGACACGGTGTTGCATGGTTAGAGCCACCAGGGACAAGGTGTGCCCTTCTGCCGCAGCCTGGCTGGCTGGGCAAAATAACCGGGGGGTGACGAGCAACTTGTGTACATTGATACAGCAGGAGTGGGAGCCGTTTGTTGTAGGACAGGAGGGGTATATATATTTTATACACAGCTTATCTTAATTAACATAAACTAGATACAGCAGTCAACCAATAAGGAATCTCCACACTTAATGGCTCGCTGGCGTTACTTCACAAACCACTCCCTCTGGCAAAATGCCAGGCGCCATCCTGACTTGTTTACAGACCCTAACACCCTTCCTGAGTTACAAGTTGAAGAACATAACCCAAGCTCTGCGACACAAATAAGGAGGACTTCACTTCCTGGACACTTCTGCCTTGGCCCCAGGCAGCTGCGTACATCATGCCCTGCTCCCACTTCTGCTCCTATCATTCACATCCTGATTACTTCTCCCATTCTCGTAGACCTCTCTGCATCCTTTGTAGATCATTGTTGAAATCACTCATGTACACGTGTGTCATACATGAAAGTCTGCGCATACACATTTTTGGCATTTGGTTAAAAGGCAACTTTACGTACACAATTCATTTTGATTTATACAATGGCCCTGGGGCAAATGCAGTGTGTACTATGGGATACTTTTTAAAGCCGACCCTGTAGAATAAACCGTGACAGAAAGTGAATAATTGGAGAGTCCTCCAGCTGTCATACTGCCCATTTCAAATCTGAACCACGTTCTGTGATTATGATCTCTGTTTTGTTTTGTTTTGTTTTTCCCTGCAAGCCTGCCTTTTGCACATGACTGTGTGTCTGTGGAAAATTCTTCCCATTCCTGGCAGATAGAAATTCCAAAAATATGGACCTGTGAAACATCTGGAATGTTCTTTAATGTTAGGAAACAAATTACTTAAACATAAGAAAATAAATCAAGTATCTGATTTTGTATCTTGGCCAAAATTACAAAAGATATGGGGATGCATTTAAACTACAAATCATTTTAATAAAAAAACTTGAAATTTTCATATAAACATGTAGCAGCTTAAAAACATTGAGTGGCTTATAACAAGAAAAAGTCCTAAAGAAGAAAAGAACTTGACAGTGGGAAGGTGTTCTGCCTTCCTGGCCTCTTTTAATGCTTATCTTGTATATGACCAACTGGAAAACTGATTTTCATCCCGACACCAATCTTTAACTCAGAAAATTGAATAAGGGTTACTTTTTATTATTTCCATGATTTCAGACAGTACATTTAATTCTCTAAAATACTCTATGCACACTTGTCAGTGAGCCACTTATATTTGGGCAAAGTTCCTCCAAACTTCAAGGCAAGGTGAGAATTATGATTTTTTTAGTAGGTATAATTTCAGTAGACTCTTTTGAAATGATATATGTGAAATGATATATGTCACCATTTCAATATATTTCCCTATTGATTCCATCACAAAGGAATAGAACTGGTAGCAGTTTTAAAAGAAAAAGAATAGCAGGTACAGATGAAGTCTATCAAATAATGAATTCTGGTCTACTCACATCTCTCCCACTTCTCCGGGACCATGTTAGTTATGGCTCTTCTCTACTATTGGAAACAGCATTAATTCAATCAACATAATTTCATCAGTTTCATTTTTCTTATTTTCAGTTCCTGCCGAAAAGCATTGAAAGCATTTCAAAAGATGGAGAACATCTTCAAAAACCCTTTCCACTCACAAATCATAAAAAGTTTTATCATTTACAAAGCTTCTTTCCTTACCTCGTAAATATGTTCTGCAAAGTATGTAACATTTTTCCCTATAACTCTCAATTATTTATTTATTTTTGGTAGAAGTCAGGGATGTAGGTATTATCTACTATCAAGTCCATTGACAGAGTTAAGATGGTTATTTTTTCAGGGACTACATCACAGTGGTTAAACTCATAGACTCTGAAACTAGTTCTATTCCTCCTCCACCATGTGGTAACTGTATGACCATGGGTGGATTCTTAACCATTCTGTGTTCCAGTTTGTCTTAGGCCAAGTAGTGATTATAAAGGCACTTACTGCACAGGATTATTATGAAAACTGAATGCATTCATATTTTTTAGAGAGTCCAGGCCTATGCTGAATAGATAAAGTGTTGCAGGCATTTGCTTAATAAAATATATAAGCAAACAGTCTGATTAAGGATATAATCACATCTTCCCTAAGAATGCAGCTGTCGCAATTGCTCTTTTCCATCTCACCCCAATTTACCCAGTGAGTGGGACTTCAGCATGTTAACTGCTCAGCACTGCTTGCATGACCTAAAGGCAGTGTGGTCAAGAAAGCCAGGCCACAATCCAATGAATTGCATGGAGGAAAAAGCACACTGAAAGATTTTTGAGGAACTATTTGAAAGTTTTCATTTTAATAAAATCACAAACCTGAAATAAATTCCATTTCTCACTTCATTTCCCTGATTCTAGTAACCCAAAAAGAGATAGAGGGAGGGAAGAAAAATGTCACTACCTTGTAAAAGATTCAAATTATGAAATTGATGTTCAAAGAAAATGATTTCAGGAAAAAAAAAGAATGTGATATTTGCTTAGTTTAATATAACATTTAGTAACATATGAAGCGCCTATTATTAAACCAGAAATATGATAGGGTGAGGATATAGATACCAGGAAATTTTAACTTTCCCCAGTGATAGATCCATTTTGGGGCAATAAGAAGTATGTTCAATTAACAGTACCCTGGAATAGCTACTGCGTTCAACAAAACATGCCAGGTTACTACTGATGACACTCTTAAGAATTGTAATTCTTCCCTCCATGGGCTATTAATGTGATGCAGCATAGCACTGTTCCATACAATTCCATGTAAATCAATAAAGACTTAAAAAAGACTACATATATTTTAGCACAACTTACGAAGAAGATTCCAGGATAAGACACAGTATTTTGTCTTAACATGCAATTATTTCCTCACTTCTTGGAAAGTCTAACATGCAAACACACATACATTACTGTTGAGTGAATGTTCCTTTTTCAGATGGTTTTGGCATGGAAAAAAAAAATCCACTTAAGAAGTAAAATTAATTCCTTAGGAAATCTTGAGCCAATATTTCAGAAAAGATTTACAGATGTTCTTGAAATTATGAAAAACTCTAATAGTATGCCATAGTATGAAATTAATATATGTAGGTAATCAACACAAACTAATTGAAGATTTGTGTTGGGGAATAAAAACAATAAAAAGGTATGACATTGACAAATTGTTTTTCTACTCCCATCTGTGAAATACTCTGAAACTTCCTCAAATATTTTGGACCAACCTAAAACTTATTTCTCTTTCTCTTTCTCTTATGCTTCAAAACCACAACAGATAATCTCTATGCCAAGATTAATCTTTTCCAGGTATAAAAGGATTATACTAAGTGGAGCCCAGCTGGTAATAAACACCAAATTCATCAATCATTCCAAATATATAAATCTCACCAAAAAGAGAAAATGGAAAACTTGAGTTAGTAAATATCTAGATATCTGAGAGTAAACTCCATCTATCAGAGATATGACCAACTTTAGTACATTAGACCAATAGGGCCTCTTCTTAAATGCAGCCTTTATCAGGCTGGGGGAAGCTTAAGCATTGAAATATTTTTGTTTATAAAGCTGAACAGGATGAGAGAAAACCTAAACAATAATCAAGGGGTTAAATTTCATATTGGGTGGGGGTATTTTTCAGGAAATTAGTATGTTTCATTTAGTTATGAACAAACTTACCCAATGGGAACCACTAAGAGTAAATTGAGTAAATATCAACTTGAAATATAATCTCCTAAAAACACTCATAGGGAAATAAACACCATGATTTGGTCAGAGTGAAATATCAAGACCAATTTATTTCTTATCCCTGTTGAAGAGGAGAGCCCAGTATAATAAAAACTTTCAAGGCAATTTTCTCAAAAATTTACAGAAAAACAGAAACCTCTTTTCACATTGGACCCTTCTTCATGTACAGACCAGAAATAACACCATGCTGAGCTGGAGGTGATTCTTGAGAAGGAAATCCTCTTTCTGGAATGTGGTGTAATCACAGTGGGAAGGGAGAGGTGTTTTATTTTGTGTTTCTCCATTCAGTGTTTACAAATATGCTGCTCATGACCAAAAACAAGTTATATAAATACATATTATCTTCTAACTTTCAGAATAAAATTGCTTTCGTAGGCAAATCAATCTCTCACAAGCTACATCAGTGAACCTCACAAATCCAATGTGCACATCTTATGATTCCACTTAATATAAAAGTCACATGCTACTGATAATTGCAGAAGTCAGGAGAATGATGTCCTTTGAGGAATGGGCAAACAAGTAGAGGCAAAGCCCCAGCAAGGCTGTATCTTTTATGGGGATTATAGGTTCACAAGTGAATTTACTTGGTGAAAATTTATAAACTGTATACTTAAACTTTTTGTGTTTTAATGCTGTAAATTATACTTTAATTTTTTAAAAGTACCTGAATATGCTACAATAAGTTTTAGATTTTAAAAAATTGTTTATCAGCTGACAAGTATGCAATAAATTGAAATGAAAAGGTCAAGAAGAATTGCTGCATTACTTTATCATTGTATTGCCTTGTAGATTTGCTGCAATTTAAACTCAGGGCCTTGGTTTCCATGGAACTTTGGGACTCTGTGGAGCAATTGTGGTTGATCCATTTCATTTGATCACACGAAGTTCCCTTGGGCATGTGGCACTGGTGTCAAGGAAATATCATTGGCACCAGGTATCTAAGGGAGACTCCAGGAAGCTGCTCATAAACTAAACCTGATTAAAGTCTTATGACACTAAGTTTAGAATTTCTGAAAATTCTTATTCTAATATGCAATGTTTTTATTTGTTTGAATTTTTTAGGACTTTAAAATATTTTGTAAAATGCAAAGGATCAAATTGGGATTTCCTGTCAGCTGGGCCTTTGCTGCCTGTAAACCACAAATATGAATTTAAGGTATCCGAATGCTCAGACTTCCTGGGGGGAAAGTACACCACACACACACACACACACACACATACACACACACTCACACACACATTCACACACACAACATATGTGATATCACATATATGGTATATATGATGATTATATATACCCACACAGAGAAATATATATATAATTGATAAGCAGCTATCCCTGAGTTATTTCTATCAATTCCTTTTTTAAGATCTTTTTTTATTGATCTATCATTGATTCCTGAGCAGCTTCATGATTTTATTTGTACCCATGTAATTATTGTAAAATCAAGCATTTCTCATCCATAAAATTAGAGCTTGGTATTAACAAATACTAATCACACCTGGTAGCTACAAAGCATTGTCCTGTGACCATAGGTAGTGGCAGGTAAAGAGGAAGAACAGTGAAATGGAATCGGGAACACACAGCACCATCTCTGTCTGCACAACATCTCTGGCTTCTGCAGGCGTCTGTGGGCATCCTGAGATAACAGGAGGAGGAAAGCCGTGAGGTGAAAACAGATTCATGCATTGGAGCCAAGTATGGAAAGCACTGGGCAGCAGAGCCTCCTGCCCTGAGATCACCACCAGCAGGACCCACTTGATGGTGAGGAAAGAGGGAGACGGCTGCCATCTTCTCTTCAGGCTGCTGTAACAAAATACTGGTGTCTCATAAATTACAGAAAATGTACTTCTCACAGTCTGGAAGATCTAGTTATCAGCAGGTGTGGTGTCTGGTGAGAACCTGGTTTCTGGTTCATAGATGGTGCCTTCTAGGTATATCCTCCCGTGGTGAAGGAGTGTGAGCTCTCTGGGTGTCTAAGGGCACCAACCCCATTCATGAAGGTGCCACCTTTATGATCTAATCTTGTTCCTGAAGTCCCCTCCTAATACCATCATTTTGGACATTAACTGTTTCAATAGATGAATGTAAGGAGAACACAAACGTTCAGACCACACCATTCCCCCTGGCTCTGTGCACCAGAGAATTGGCAACAATGTAGAAATCAGATGATTTTCAGATTGGAGGTGTTTATTTGATACTTGCTTAATTTCTTCAAGCATAACCTTATTTGGTAGATGGACTCCATCTGTTTTTACATGTCCCTCATTGTCTAGTAGGATCTCAGACTTAAGAGGTAACCAGTGTTGAATTAAAGTGAATTTCATCACTTGCCAATTATGTCTTGAGGTGCCTCCCATAAGCCATTCTGGTAAACTTGCCATTACTCTTCTAATGATGTTCTGTTTCCTTATGCATAAAAACATTTCATATCGGTTAGAAAACAATGTTCCTTGTCTCTCAGCCCAACCATGAAATCAAAAGCTTCTTTCTTGCCTTCACTAAATCATCATTCTCCAGAATCAATTGTGTGTGTCTGTTTTTGCAGATGATTTGACTGAACAGGCAATTATGATAGAATTATTTTTTAATGAAGAACAAACCTTTCCCTTGTTTTCTTTCATCTTCTGCACTAAAATGATGGGACTTCTCCCAACATTTTAGCATTCATAAATATGTATATGTTCTTCATTATTTTCTTTTAATTTTTTTTCTCTTTAATTTTAAATTATAGAGTTAACTTTTACTTTTTCTCTTTTGAAAGCATGTAGTTGTGCTTTCATCTGAGTAGCACTACACTTAGGCTTTAAAACTGGTGTACATATAAACATATGTATATATTTGCATTTTTGTGCACGGCAAATGGTGAGATGGCACAGCCCATTAAGCAGGCAGTTCCAGCCATAGGGAGGCACTGAGGGTCTCACTCTGCAGCAGCAGTAGATATAATTTGCTTCCAATGCACTTACAAAACTGCAAGTTTGGCAAAGTCCACTCATTAAGCTCCTCGTAAATTTGCCAAACAGCATCTAGGAGGAGAGAAAAAAAAAATTACTCAAGATTTGGTAGTTGTTATAATGGCAATATTTAATAATAAACAAAAGTAAATATTTATATATCCCCTTACCCACTTTGCAACTTTTTTTTTTTTTTACTACCTGGGATTGAACCCAAGGGCATTTAACCACTGAGCCACATTTCAAGCCCTTTGGTATTTTATTTTTTATTTTGAGACAGGGTCTCATTAAGTTGCTTAGGGCCATGCTAAGTTGCTGAGGTTGACTTTGAACTTGTAATCCTCCTGCCTCGGCTTCCCAAGCTGCTGGAATTACAGGGATGGCCTCATATGCTTTTTAAATACAAGTTATTTCTGAATTGGAGGAATTAACTTATAACTGATCAGATCTACCCATTACCAAATGTCACTACAAAACATTCCAACTGCTCACAACCATTAAAATATCATTTTTCATCAAATGTTGAGTGGAGTCAGGAATTTTGATAAATCATTAAAAATTTTTAAATACGTGCTCGCTTCGGCAGCACATACACTAAAATTGGAACGATACAGAGAAGATTAGCATGGCCCCTGCGCAAGGATGACATGCAAATTCGTGAAGCGTTCCATATTTTTAAATCTGTATATGGGGTAAAAATGGGAGCTCATAACCCACTTGAATCAAAGGGTGAAATATGATATATCAAGAACTATGTAATGTTTTGAATAACCAACAATAAAAAATTAAAAAAAAAATTTTAAATAGATAAATCATAAAATGCCTCATTGAAAAAAAAAATCTTAAGTAGAATCAACCAAAAAAAAAGTAGATGAGCAAAGGAAGATATAGAGGAAGGGATGGGGGCAAGGGAGAAAAAGAGGGGGCAAGTGTGGGGGATATGACCTAGAATCAAATTTCATGCATTTACAAATCTGTCAAGATGAACCCAACTACTAGATATAACTATAATACTCTAATAAAAATATAAAAAAGGGAAAAAAGAGTCCTGTGTGCTTTGAAATATGTTACTCGTTGCTATGCCTATTTAAATTTAAAACTCCATGAAGGGGGAAAACAGGGGACACCACCATGTTACCAAGAGATGAGTAATTATTTATTCCCAAATTAATACATGCATTTAATTCACAGATGGATTCCACCAAAATAATTTAAGGACCTAGAAAAATCCAGAAGGAATATGGCATTATGTAAAAACGTGGATGTGTAACCGATGTGATTCTGCAATTTGTATTTGGGGTAAAAATGGGAGTTCATAACCCACGTGAATCAAATGTATGAAAGATGATATGTCATGAGCTTTGTAATGTTTTGAACAACCAATAAAAAAAAATTCCCCATTTTAAAATCCAAAAAAAAAAAAAGAAAGAAAAATCCAGAAGGCCCAGGATGTTTGAGTCCTATCTTTCCATTGTTTTCCCATTCAGTTTAGTTTTATATTGCAGGAAGTCAGTGACCTGTAAGTGATATAATCCACACATCGTCTAATATCACATTACTTTTAGTATATAATATTAAATTTAATTAACCTGTTGAAGAATGACCATAAGATCATAAAATTCAATTTTATGCCTTAAAATGATATTTGAATAATTAATTTAAAAGTTATTAGGGCTACTACAAGACCTGTCCATTCTATAACTTTGGATCCAATTGGCCAAAACACATCGAATCGGAAACAATGCTAAATAACTCATTGTTGCTTAACAAATACTCAATTGCTAGATTTACTTAATGGAAACATGGCTGAACTTAACATACTGGATTTGTTTTAACTCAAATGTAAAGCTAAAGGTGTCTGTAGCCAAATTCAAATCTGAAAATTTAAAATTGAAGAGAAAAAAAAAAAGAAAAGGTGAGAAAACCCCAAAGCAAGCAGATAATTTTTAAATGCTATGATAAAATGAGAGGATGATAAAAACTAGAGCAGAAATCACTGACATTGAAAACAGGAAACTAATAGAGAAAATTAAGAAAATAGGAATCTTGTTCTTTGAAGACATAAGTTAAACTAGAGCCAGGCAGAAACTAATCGTAGTAGAGAAAACACAGATCCAGATGAGACATGAAGCCTGGGATATCAAAGATCCTGTAGCCAGCCATTCAAAGGATTATAGGGAGGATCACAAAAACAATAGGGAATATCACAAAAACTTCATTGGACAATTCAGGAAAATCAGTTCCTGAAAGCTACAGACTACTAAAACTCAGGCCAAGGTAAAGTAGAAAACCTAATCCTGTAATCATTGGAGAAATTTCATTTATAACTATAATACTCCTAGTATATCTCAGGGCCACATGGCTTCACTGAAGAATTTTACCAAACATTTAAATAAGAATTCACAGTAATCTTACACAGTTTCTTCCAGAAAACACAGAGGAAGACACTCTTAACTCACTTTACAAAGTCAATATTACCATGTTAGGATGAAGACACAAACACGGAGTAGGAGAAATTATTTTTAGATCACATTAAAAGAAAAACAAGTATCTGGAATCTATGAAGTCTCCAACCTCAAAAGTAAGAAAAAAATAATCAAATTAAAAATATGCCAAAGACATAGGCAGGTATTTTACCAAAGAGGATAGACAGATGATACATGATCATAGGGAAACATGTTCAACTTCATTTGCCATTACAAAAATGCATAGCAAAATCAAAAAGATATCACTACCTTACACATTTATCAGAAAGGCCCTAAAGAGCAGCAACAATACCAAATGCTGGCGAGAGGGAGGGGAAACGTGTCACTCAGGCATGGTGGTAGGATTATAAAATGGTACGGCTACTTCAGAAAGGAGTTCAGCAATTTGTTATGAAACTATACATGTAATTAACATATGGCCCAGGAATTATTGAGAATTTATCCCAGAAAACTACAATCATTTTATCAAAAAAATGTGTTTATTATCTCTTTTATTCATAAGGGCAAAATCTAGAAACCACTCAAATGTCATTTGATGGGCAAACGGTTAAACAAATATTCCATGCATATCATATATTCAGCAATAAAAACAAATGAACTCTTCATGCAGACCACAACTTAGCAAAATCTCTAGACAGTTATGCTATGTGAAAAATGGTCAGTTCCAAGAGGCTACATATTCTCTGCTTCCATTTATAGAACATTCTTGAATTGACAAAAAAAATTTAGCACATTAGTAGTTTCTGAGGTAGAAGACAAGAGAAAGTGCTTAGATAGGCCATATATGCTGAGGAAGTGGGATGGTTATAAATGGCCACCTGAAGGATCCCTGTGCTAGTGGGACGTCCAGTATCCTCACTGTGGTCATTGGTGCACAAACTTATCCCTGTGATCATATTTCCAACAATTAAAGGCAGGCACACCCCCATCAGTGAGTGAAACTGGGGAAATCTGAACAAGACTGGTGGATACACAGGCTGTGATGTTATCAGACAACTGCTCACAATATTATCACTGAGGGAATCTGAGTAAAGGAGTCATGGGTCTTTGCATTATTCCTTACATATCCTTATGAATCTATGATTAACTCAAGACACAAAGTAGAATAAAAAATTTGCAAAGGATTTTTAGATGGATTTCAAATACAAACAAATGGCAGTTATGAATGAACCCATGAGTCTTCTAGCAGCTATCAAATCCTGCTACTATAGGACGTAATACTGCTGCAATACTGTCTGTCTCCATCCCATATAATTTCTACTTGGCTACATGACAACTTGGGTTGAGGATATGCTCATAATTTGCACAAATGACTGTATTATGTCTCATTAAGGATCATAAATACCAATCAGCCTAATCACAAAAGTGCTGTTTCAGTGTTCATATGACTATTTAATCTGGACGATGCAAACAAAGATGACTAATTTTATGTTAAACATTGTGTTTACTGCTATGGAGAAGAGAAATACATCTCTAGTGTGGTTTTGAATAGCCATATCTAAAATTTTGCTTATGAGATTTCTTGAGAAAGAAAAGTGGGGAGAGAGTAAAGTGGGAGAAGATGTAGGATAACACTGTAGGGCAAATCCTAAGTATGGAGTCAAGCGGTTCTGACATTGGATTCTGTATCTGCAACTTTATAGCCACTGGAGAAATTAAAGTCTCTTAAAGATTTCCTCATCTGTAAAATAAGAATAGTAGTCATTTAATTTTGCAGATTTGAGGAAAAGATACTATACCTAAGAATTTTTTTGTTCTATTTTTTATTAACATATGCTAATTCTTCATATTAATGGGTTCAGTGTGAAATTTCCATGCATGCAAACAGTGTCCCCTGCCACATCCATCCACCCTTCTACCGCCCTCCTCTTCCTACACACACTTCCCAATGCCTGGTAAACATCATTCTAGCTTCAGATAATCTTCTTTTAGTTTCTACAAATGAGAGAGAACACGAGGTACTTGTCTTTCTCAGTCTTATTTCACTTAACCTAATGGCCTCCAGTTCCATTCATTTTGCTGCAAATGACAGGATTTCATTCTTATTTTTAACTGAATAATACTCCATCATGTAACATACACTTCTCAAGGAAGAAATACAAATTGTCAATAAATACATGAAAATATACTCAATATCATTAGTCATCAGGAAAATACAAATCAAAACTACAAAACTTACCCCAGTTAGAATGACTATTATCAAATAACAATAATAATGACAAAGCTTGGTGAAGATGTAGAGGAAAAGAGACCTTTATACACCACTGGTGGGAATGTAAATTAGTACAGCGGCCATGGAAAACATTATGGAGTTTCCTCAAATAAATAAATAAATAAAAAGAGAAATACCATACGAACCTAAAGTTTATAATAATAGTTATTGGTCAATAACTGGTAGCTATTATTAACTGATAAATAATGATTCATATACTTCTGTTTACTTTGTAAACATGTTCCCTTCCACTGAGATTTCTCTAAAACTGGTAATCACATGCTTATGCATTCTAAATTCTGCAAAAAATGGGAGACATAGACATGGAAAAGAAAGCATTTGTTGTATTGCTACTGAACATGGTTTAGATCCACTTCCAAATGGGCTTCTTATTACCAACTCCACCCCCTGCACAGACCTGCCTGCAGAAGGAAGAAAGGTCTACAGAAATACTATTTACCCAGTAAGTTAAAAAAGTTCCTCTTCAGTCCCTTAGATCAATAATTGAAAAATTTAGGTACCAGATGTACCTCTAGAAGACAAGGTAAGGTCCAACAATGTCCATGTTTTCAACTAGTATGCTATGCTGCCCTCCTAGGTATTCCAATTCTACACAGATTCTCAAAAAACAATCTTGGGTTCTGATCTATTTTCTTAAAAAAAGAAAGAAAGAAAGGAAAAAGTTTATTTTACATTATGGAGGTACAAGAAAAAAACATTTTTCTGTACTGCATCTCTGTAAGAAATATCAACAAAACCACTAATTATTTTTATAGCAATCTCTTACCAATCCATAGATACTCATCAGAACCAAATTCTAAGGTAGTGAGCTGAATACTAAACTTGTAGTCAGAGGGCCTGGGCTTGAAATCCTGTTCTGCCATTTAGTAGATGAATGAATTCTGGCGTATGAATCATTTATCCCTCCTGAGCCTCCATTTCCTCATTTGTAAAATAGATATAACATCCTTCTCACAGGATTATCATGAGAATTAGATGCAGCATTGGAAAAAGCACTTTGTTAACTATAAAGTGCCATAAAAATACAGCATGCTAAATTAATAAAAAGGAATCTGGACCATCTCTGTGCATAACTATACCTCTTTTGTTACACCCTCTTTTTGAGGCTGCTGCAGTGACCCAATAGGAAGATAGATTAGCTGGAATGAGTTTTCTACCTCCTAGCTAGAAAAATCATAATAAATATTTAATGTTGTATCTTTATAGCTTTTTTATTCACCTTTATTCTCCTTGGATTTTTATGTATTTTCACCCTTGTAGCTGCTAAATAGTTTACCTTTACTTTCCTCCATGGCACAAAGAACAGAAGGAACCCATTCATTCTTACACCCGTACTCAAACTCTATTAGACCCATCCATATTTCCATGGACAGTTGCCTATACAATGGATTTCAGTTGCCTCTCAAGCTGGTTTCTGCTTCTTTTCATCATCTCTCTTCCTATTTATCCATCAATGCGCTGAAAATAGAATCAGATCCTGCCATGGATGTGGTGCTTCTAGTACATCACCATAAAAGTGGTTCCCATGATGGCTGATGGCATAATCCTCTGAGCCACTGCCAGAGCCATGGTGGGACCTGGAAGAATTTCTTGATTCTTGATGATAACACCTAACTTCTCAACAGAAGCCCATATTATATGAAGCCTGATCTCTCAGTACATACTCAATAAACATCCATGTGGCTTGATACAGGTTTATGGAGCATTCACCATCATCACTGTGTCAGAGGAACACTCTAGCAACCTGCTTTCAAGGGAATTGAAGTCTAACAGGAGAGGAAAGGCATCAGCCCAGAGGAATGGCCAACTTCTCTGCAGAGGCCCGCACAGTGAGCTAGCACCATGAAGATGTGTTTGCTTCAGCAGAGCTCATGGATAGCCAGTCATTGGCATGTTACCGAGCTTTCTTACAAAACTTAGACCATATTTTTAGTATAAATTACAAACAAGTATTAACCCATTTAGATCATTTGTATTTTTATTAAATCCCTCTAGGTTTTATTTTACAACATTTAAATTATTTCTTCTGATTGTTGCTAAAATGTAAACCTGTAGGATGTTTTCGATAGAGTCAATTTTGCTTTGCTTTGTCCTATTTATTGTTGGTGTGCTCATTTTATCAGCCTATTCAGAGTTTCTTAATTTTCATGGCTTTTAAATATTTGTGTTAGTTTTGGCTTATGTAAAAATTATTTCAGTAGGCTTACCTTAACTGATATACTACAAGCAAATTCATCAACCAGGACCACTAGTACATTAGTCTACTTGAATGCCTTTCCTACATGCACTGGTGCTGATATTTTATCTTAACTTCCTACTTTCCTTTTTCTGGTACTTTGTTTTTACATAAATACACTTTTTTTTCTCATCGCCATGCCAAAGGACAGTAAATTCAAAATTCACAATGCTAATCTGTGGAAACTAAGTTGTCAATGTTATTCTTGTGGCTAGTTATTTTTCACACTTGAGCAGTACTGCACATAGAATTCTTCAGTTTCAGTTTAAGTGCTGCCTTCCCTAATTCTCCAGGAAGATGATAAAACTTCCCCTGTGTGTCTACTTTTAGACATGCCTTAAATAAAGAACTGTTGAGATTGAAGCAGCCACGTCTACCCTATCCCTGGACTGTCACAGTTAGTCTCTTTATCAGCAGTATGGTAGGTTTCTTTTAGGCTTCCATACAAAGCATGGCCCTCCCCTCCCTCCTCTGTGTTCTGAGATGCTGATCTGCATGAGGTCTCCAGGGCCTCCAGCTAGGTGTATAGCATGGGGAGCCCCAGAGTGTGGAAGACAGAAGAGGGAGAGGTTGGAGCTCACTCTCTCCAGTGCTCAAGAGCTCTGCAGGCTGGCAGTCCAACTTTACAAATGGGTCCTCCATAGGACTGGACTAATTGACCCAAGTTACCTTAACCCAACTGCCTGACCTCTAGAGCTGGGTAGTCACTCACCCTGTTCTTTCTGTTTGCTTCCCAGGACCTCCCCACCATCTTTTAAACAGTGCCCTTATTAAACTCTTTCAAAGACCATTTGAATGAACTTTATTTTTCTTTTCAGGATTCTAATATAATTAGTGACAAGTTCAGAGCCTGGGACATAGAATTGGTTTATTTATTAATCTAATTATAAATAAACTCATATGTGTCAATAGTATTACCATAAATATATAAAATGGCAATAATGGCTCCAGGAAAAATACAAACAAAAGAGAATTAACTTTGAAATTATAAACATATAATTTGAGAATGAGGAATGACTGCAGATAGCCTCAAGGAAAAGACAAGGCAAATGACTCTCCTCTAGAGAACACAGACTTCTAAGCACCTCAAATTCAGCCCAGTGAGATCTACTTCAGACTTCTGATCTTCCAAACTCTGAGATAAATTTGTGTTGCTTGAAGCTAACTCTTTTGCAGTAATTTATTACAGTAGTAACAGGAAATTAACACAGTGAATTTCTTTATCCAAAATACAGAATGACAAGACAAAAAACAATCTATAAGCCAGACACGAAGGTACTGTTCAGGTCACGACTAGAAGAAAGTACAAATCAATAATCAGAGTGTGCATCAGTCCTAGAGAAAACACACCCAGTGAGAAAGAACTGTGCGACATCAACACGCAACATGAGGCTGGCAGATCCTCCAGGGCATTCATGGTGGCAGTGACTGGATCACAGAGGCCCATGCCATAGGAACCATGCTTGGTGTCAATATGGGCCACCATGGCTACTCCACTCATAAGATTTTTATGAAAGTGCAGAAGTGCCCAAGAACACAGGTTGATGAAACTCCACTGGACAAGACATTCTGTGTCCCTAGGCAGTGGCTGTTTTCTTGGGAATACTGATGTAAGATGCAGTGTCTGATTGGAATTAAGCAATTAAGAATTAATTTCAATCACCTGATTGCCTTCATATGTTTCTGGAATTCTAAACAGCTAAGCCATTCACCTCAACATAGCATCCCATCCTTACCTCCGACCATCTTTCCTTTCAAATAAGTTGGTGACAAATTGATTGCTTGAATAATGCTCTCCCAAAATTTCACCTCATGCTGTCTTTCAGAGCCATCCCTGAATGGGGGCTTTGGGCAGCTGGAGCCCAGTTTTAAGAACCGGAACAAAATCCATCCGTGAATGCAGTCCATAGTCTTTTCAATATTCTGATTAAAGAAATATGGGTAAGGGTTGATGGAGAAGCATCACAATCATAGCGGGAGCTGGTATGAACTTTGGTCACCTCATTATTCAGAAATCTGGTACTCCCCAAACTCACCTGAGACTTGAAACCTAGCCCCAATGTGATGGTACTTGGAGGAGGGTCTTTGAGAGTTTAGATGAAGAACAGAGAGTGGGACTCCATTTTGAGGTTAGTGGTCTTTCTCTTTGTCAGCTTTTTCACTACTGTGACCAAAAGACCTGACAAGAACAATTGGAGAAGGAAAAGTTTATTTAGGGACTCATAGTTTCAGAGGTCTCAGTCCTTAGACAGCCGGCCCCATTCCTCAGGGCTCCAGGAAGAACATCATGGCAGAATAACATGGCAGAAGAAAGCAGGTCAAGGCATGGCCACCAAAAATCAAAGAGAAACAGACTCCACTCACTAGAGATAAAATCTACACCCCAAAGGCACAGACCTAATGACCCAACTCCTCCTGCCACACTCTACGTGGACATCACCACTCAGTTAATCACTACCAGCCTTAACTGATGGAGTTAAGGCTCTCGTAACCCTTTGGGTGACACCTCACACCTAAATCAAAACAGTCGCATAAAGGGAAGACAGATAGATTTGGATCTACTGTGCACATGTACCAAGGAAAAGCCATAACAGAGTGCAGCAAGAAGGCAGCCATTTTGTAAGACTGGAAGAGAGCCCTCACCAGGAACCAGATTTCCTGGTGCCTTGATCTTGGACTTTCAGCTTCCAGGTCTATGGAAATAGTGAGGTTGTTATGCAGCCTGAGCCGACTAATACAGCAAGTGTCTTAGTAGTTTTATCCCTGAACCAACTCCAGATAGTCACACTCAACCTTCCACTGAAGGTAGAACCAAACCTGGAAGCCCAACCACAGGGCCAGCTCTCAGGGGCCAAATTCTCAGTGCCAACTGTCTTGGTGGGGTTTTCCCAGAAGCAGGCACAGAGATGAAGGTGGCTGCATGGATTGTATCTGGGAGATCCAGGAACACCAGAGAGAGAGAGGCCACTCAGGTAGGAAAGGTTGCATGACAGAGATGGTGGGAAGTGGAGGCTTAATCTCACAGGGCAGTTGGGAAATTGTGACATGCATATTGAGAATTGTAGCAAAGAAGGGAGGATTAAGGGTATCGTTGAACAGACATGCAGATCCTTACAGTCAGGATGTCACTGAGGTTCACTAATTCAGGGGAACCTAGCTCTGTCATGCACACTGGGCAAACTGGGCCACCCCAGCAAGCCCAGGGTAGCCTCCATCCAAGATGCAGGTGCTGGGCACTGAAGTGAGTCCAGGATGCTCAGAGCTAGTCAGAGCACCCACAGGGTGATTTGAAAGTACTAATGACACCCTACAACTCTGAACACAGATAATTCTATGAATAATGTATTAGAGTTTGGTGATGATCTTACGTCTCTTGAAGTTGACTACTGTGATTTTGTGAGTCCAAATATGGATTGTAGGTAAATCTGACAGAAACCTGTCAGCAGCTGTGATTGGCAGGAGCTTATATCTGGAGGGGCCAGATACAAACAAACAAAATGCTTAAAAAAAAAGAGAGAGGAAAAAAGAAGAAGCTATTCAATACTGCAACACTGGAGCTGTCACGGAAAGTATGTGACTAATTGTCAGATGGTACAAATGGTGAGTCCTCTGAGAGCTCTGATTGGTGAGGTCTGCCTTAGCCATCGTAATATTTGCTAACTATCATGACCAATCCACCAGATGCTAGTTCCTAATCAGAGATATATTATATTCAATGTGGGACCATATGATGTGGTTCTGCCGAGAAAGAAGTTCAGTCAAGAATCAGGCATTTTTAGACTTGCTCCCTCCAACAATACACCCATAGAAGTGAAGAAATTGCATTACCTATTTCTGTGTGAATTGAGAATTACATGTAAGAATTTTTTTTGTTCAACTTGGCAACTGGAATAAAGTAAAAAAGAAAAAGAAAGCAGAGTCATTTTCTCCTTTAATCAATTTTTTAACCAGAATTTTTTTAAAGATGAATTCCTGCATTTCTCAGCAGTGGTAAGCAGAGCAATGGGAGCTACCGTCACTATAGAGACGAGGGTTGTTAGCTTGTTCAGACCACACTGATGTCTTTGATCATTATGTTGTCATTAGCTTCGGAGGCTGCCTCTTTGCAGTCTCAAATATATACTTATTCATCTCACTACCATTTGTATTTCAGAAGACTCACTGCACTGAGCATTCTCAAACTTCCCCGTGAATTAGCCTCTGGATTGCCTCCTCCTTCTTTGCACTAATCCAGCCCTCCCTATCCCACCTTCCATCCAGACAGCCTCCCCACTCCATATTCCAGTCCTCAGTGACTTTAAAAGGAAAAATAACACAGACTTACGTTAATTGAGGTCAAGTGTGGCATTGTATTTTATTTCCAAGTTGTGTTTGATCTGTTATCACTAAAAAAAATATGTCTTAATATTTTCCGACATTTTGTCATTGTAACAAGTTTATTGGGTGATAGATCTTTGGAGTAAAAATATACATAAACATACGTAAGATTTGAGGACAAACTATGCAGGCATAAATGACAAAGGAGAACACAGGATAAGATAGTCTAAGGACTAAGTGATCCGTATACACCATCAATTCCTAAGGGGTTTTAAGAAAAGACAGAGGAGATGCTGTGGGTCCCTTCCATTATAGATAGAGGACCCTGACCACACAGTACAGTCTACACAAACATGCATTTGTGTGTGAGTACTTGTAGGAGGGGTGGAGAAACTATGTCAAAATCACCATGGAAATTATGATTATAAATGAAGCAGGAAGCCATTGTTGAGTTTTCAGCACAGCAATGATCTTAGGATTTAACAGTTCACCCCAAATATGCCTCTCTCTGCCCAGCTTCCAAGAGACAACTAAGCCCTAGTATTCTAAGGCACCCTTGTAGCTAACTATTTTTTTTCTTTTTAACAACAGAAATGTACCAGTTATTGACCATGTTTGAGATAGTTGTAAAATCTGTCATCCCTCGTTTTCTGTTTATATATAGTTCAGATGAAGAGCTGGGGACAGGGCATTGGGTATTATTCTCCCTATGGAGGGTTGAGCATAGGAACAATGAGAAAGTAAAGAGACAAGGAAAACAAGGGAATAATGATCCAAACTGCCCTTGAAATTTAAGATGAGGCGGTAAAAGAAACATTGAGGTGGTGAAGAACATTGAAAGGAAAGAAATTTAAAATGTTGTGGGTTTGCCCGGCATGGTGGCACACACCTGTAATCCCATCGCCTCGGGAGGCTGAGACAGGAGGATCATGAGTCCAAAGCCAGCCTCAGCAAAAAGCAAGGTGCTTAACAACTCAGTGAGACCCTAACTCTAAATAAAATACAAAAAATAGGGCTGGGGATGTGGCTCGGTGTCGGGTGCCCGTGAGTTCAATCCCTGGTACCCCTCCCCCACCAAGATGCCATGGGTTTGAGAGGTTGGAGGTTCTGGGTGAGAGTTTGGAGGTGCTGGCCACTCAGTACAGAGAGCTGCAGAGACAGGAACTGATTGTGACAAGCTGATGTGGCATCGAGGGAGGTCCTGTGTGGCAGAAGAATAGAGGAGACAGTGGGAGGAACTTGAGGAATGAGGCGCCAACATGGTTTTAAGATCTCATGAGTGTATATTGAAACTATAAGATTTAAATCACAAGTGCTTTTAGAATGGTTTTGGAATGTGTTACAAAGTTTTTGAGAATTGAGAGTACTTCAAAACTCCAAAGGGACAATTTAATGTGAAGAGATGAGTATCCACACTGAATGCTTTAAGAGGAGAGAGGGATAACGATTCTCAAGCCTCAGTTGAGAAACAAGAAGACAATAACTTTTCCTGTTATTCATGGGAGAAAAATGACCACCACTCTGGAAGACTCTAGATAAAGACTGTCCTCAACAACCAAGAGCTGGGGTCCACCAGAGCAAGATGAAGACACATCCCGAGGACATTAATGATCAACTGGTGGCTGAAAGATCCCACCCCTCTCCCAGGGTTTGACTATTTCTCTTCTTCCAGACAATGTGAATTGATTTTTCTCCATAATAGATTTTCCTGAAGCAAAATATACAATCCAACAGTCACTGTCACTTAAACAAGTTGTGATTTATTGGTTTTAATCAGGAGCACGCCTGTGACAATACAAACACCATATGAATCAGCCGTAACAGAATCCCAAGACACTTAGCCCTTCCTGAAAACTGCCTTCTGATCAGTCCTACTTAGTAATTCAAGTGGCAAACCTCCTGAGTCTTACAGGGAAGGAAATCAGAGGTGGCTTGGCTGGAGACATGGCACCCTTAAAGAGTCACTGGAGTGGCAGTTCTGTATAGATCCTTGGATGGGGTCAGTTTTCTGCAGACCTGAAAAGTGTCACTTGCAGTGGTACCAAGACAATTACACATGGGGCAATCAGACAATCTATAATCCATGCTTCCTGATCAGTGTTCCTCCCCATCCTACAATTTTGTGCACCAAGGGAAACGGGGAAAAGAACCCGCGGCTCATTTGAACCCTGTATGAGTACTCACCAACCTTCCTCCAGTGCTCAGAAATTATTCCCACTCCTCTGCATAAAGGGGCAATTTTTAGAAAGATCTAAAACAACAAGTTTAAATGATTTTCTTACTATCTTTGTTTTAAACATGAATCAGGAAACTTTTCTTCATTCTCTGCATGGTGTGGAAGTACTTAAACAGCCAGAGAATTTCCATTTTCTTCTAAGACTGAACTTTCTCTCTTCTGATCTGTCTTCTTCCTTTCCTTTTCATTGCTTTTACACTTTTCTTCTTTCTCCATTTTCTTCTTACTCCATTCTTTTTTAAATTTATTTATTTGTTCTACTTAGGTATATATGACAGCAGAATGCATTTTGATTCTTGAACAATTAGATCCAAAATTTGTTAGGTGAGGACGTAATTGCAAGGAGGGGGCTGCAGATCCCAGGTGCTCATAGTGAGATGTCAGAGCCTGAACTGGGGATGGGTAGGGAGAGTGTACAAGCAGAATTGGTAAGAGGTGCTCAAGCAGGTAAAGAGGGTATTTATGTAAAAGATGAGTGCCGAGTGTGGGGCATCATACTCCAAGCTGGGTGAACAGGGCATCCACCCAGTGGGAGGGATGCATCTGAAAACTGGGTACCAGGTACCTGAGTAGATTGAAAAGAGTGGCCTGGACATTGGGCTGTCCCTACAAGGGTTTTGAAGCCTAAGCATTCACAAGGGGTGAGATGGAGGGACCAGCATCCTATGCAGCCCTTTGCAGATGGTAGTTTCTGTAGACAGATTCAAACATAAACACATAAGTACACAGATACATAGATTCATAGATTAGATAGGACAGGCAATAAATAGATGATAAATGGAGGATAGATAACAGGTGATGCATAAGTAGAAATATGATGCATATGTATCGTATGTAACAAATATTCTATAGATAGACATATATTCTTATCCATCTCAGTAGCAAATGCCCTGATCTTAGTTTCTAAACAGAATTCTCCACCAAAAGAAACTGTGGCTTATTTGAGAAGTGCCCGATTCCAGAGCAGGGACAGGTAAAGCATAAGATGAAATGGAAACTTTGTGTGCCAGAAAGTAAGAAGCACTGGGAAAATGAAGTGACTTACCAAAGCATTGCAAAGCCAGTTTGACTGGATGTCACTGACCTGTGAGAGAAATTTCCACATTCACATAAACAATGACAATAGTCAACATCAACTTATTGAATTATACAGAAAATGAAATGGACCAATTTAAAGATAAAGTTAAACACAAATTTGTTTTTACTAATATAAACTAATAAATAAAAGCTTAAGAAGTAGAGTATTTAAACAATTTCACTCTGTTGCTATATAACAAATTACCTGAGAACTTAGCAGCTTAACACAGCAATAAACATTTTTATTGCACTGTTTCTGTGGGTCAAGAATTCAGCAGTCACTTACCTGGGTTGTTCTTGGTCTCATGGGTCTCCCATGAAGTCCTGAGGTTGCCCAGGGGTGCAGTCCTAAAAAAAAAAAAAAACTCAACTGGGGCTGAAGGATCTATGTCCAAGATGGTGCCCTCACATGGCCATTGGCAAAGTCTGCACCATTTGACCTCTCCATGTGGACCTCTTCAAAAGGTTGCTTGGAAAAAAACCCACCAGGTCGAACCTGGCTTCCTTGAGATGAGAGATCCAATAGAGAACAAGGCAGAAACTGCTATGTTTTTGTGACTAGCCATGGAAGACACACACTGACCTCTTTGCAATATGCTATTGCTCACACAGGGAGGCCCTGCTCGTTGAAAGAGGAACCACATAAGAGCATCATTATCCGTGATGAAGGGCACTGGGGACCATCTTGAAAGGTATCCACCATAGTCTCAAAGTAGCTACCTATGGAATGTCACGAAGGGGGAATATAGGGAAAGAGGGCAGGGGAGGAGCCTGAAAGATAACACTCCCATCAGGTAATCAAAGTAAATCTCATTGGTAACAAGATATATTGAAATCACATGCCACCTGGTAGGTGGCAATGAGCATAATAGGGTATCTCTTTTGGGATAGTGCTACAAGGAGGCACAAGACACTTTCCTTCTCCAACATCTGAGGGCTGTTCTACAGGATCGCTGCCCTGTGTTCTTCAAAACTGAAAAGTCATGAAAGTCAAGAAGTGCTAAGAGCCATAGCCAAGTAATATGATGCATGGCATTTTTGGTTGAAAGGTGCCGCCAGCAAGCCATTGAGATGATATGATTATGTTAAGATCTGCATTCATATGGATATTGGAATCCTGCTGTCCACCTCGGCCTGCTACTGGACTCCTGGAGAGTTCCCATTGGTTGGGGAAGTGCGGTAGGAGGGAATTCCGGAGGAGGGACTTCCTGTTGGGGACCGGGAGAACGCCCATGTGTCGGTTGGCATATTTCCCGGGAGCGTACGGGGCATTGGCGGCAGTTTCAAAAATAAAGTTTGTTCCTGCTTGAGTGGCTCTTGATTTTGTGCCCAGCCAGACTGTGGCAAAGAAGAAATGAAGAAATTCTCCACATTTGAAGAAAACAAAGAGACCGGACAAATCAATGCAATAAGAAATTCGAAACTGGGTCCTTTAGCTGTAAAAGACACTCTTGGGAGAATGGGCTGAACTCAAATGGGACTTGGGCTTCAGATGTAGGAACATATGTATTAATCTCTGATTTTGGATAGTAGCATGTAGGAGAAAGGTCCCAATTTGTATAATATATTTTTGTAAAATTTTGTATGTATAAAATTTTAGGCCTGTTTTTGAGAGCAACTTCCTATTAGGTAGTTTAAAAAAAAAAAAAAAAACTTTGTGGTTCTGATGTGAAACTTTTGTAAGAGAATAAGATTATTTCAATTTTTTTTAAAAAAGAAGCATAAAGAATTACCCCATGTAACAATCTGATGAATCACCTTTTAGAGCATTCTTCTTTGACAGTAAAAAAAATTGTTATCTAGCAGTTTGCATTAATTTTCCTTGTAATGGTACAATCTAGCTTCATCTTTGCTACACACCTCTTTTTTATTTTTCATTTTTGTTGTTGTTCTTTTTAGATACACATGATAGTACAATATATTTTGATATACATACATGAAGTATAAATTCCCATTTTTGTTGTTGTACATGATGTGGACTTTCCCTGGTCGTGTACTCATATATGAACATAGGAAAGTTATGTCCAATTCATTCCACTATCTTTCCTATTTGAATCCTCTCTCTCTTCTCTTCAATCCTCTTTGTCTAATCCAATGTACTTCATTCTTCCTAACCCACATTATTGTGCGTTGGCATCTGCATATCAGAGAGAACATTTGGCATT
Source organism: Marmota monax (assembly GCF_021218885.2). Taxonomy (NCBI): domain Eukaryota; kingdom Metazoa; phylum Chordata; class Mammalia; order Rodentia; family Sciuridae; genus Marmota; species Marmota monax. The sequence goes on along the minus strand of NW_026695217.1, from coordinate 291,009 downwards.
TGGTTTTGGGGGACTGGCTCATTTCACTTACCATGATATACCAGCAAATGCCATAATTTCATTCTTCTTTATGGCTGAGTAATATTCCATTGTGTGTATATAACACATTTTCTTTATCAATTTATATGTTGAAGGTCAGCTAAGTTGGTGTCAAAACTTAACTCTTGTGAATTAAGCTGCTATAAAGATTATGTAGCTGCATCACTGTAGTATGCTGATTTTATGTCTTTGGGTATATTTTGAGGAGTGGGATACCTGGGCCAAATGGTGGTTCCATTTCAAGTTTCTAAGGAATCTCCATACTGATTTTCAGAGTGGCTGCACCAATTTTATGCTCTCTTTCTTGATCCTAATGTTTGAATGCCTTTTTTCCCCTCGATTCTTAATTGATCTTGAGAGATCTTACTTTGTGTCTATGTAAAAAATCAGCTATTAAAATTCTGTATTAATTCTAGTGTCACCTTTAGTCATTCATTTAATTTCTGATGATATAGTTGCCTATTTATTTCTCCTAGCCTTATTATTTTTTTTTGCTTCTTGTAGAAAAAATTCAACTTATACTTTTAAATTTGCATAATTCTCATGTTGTTTCTAGGTTAATAAATACATTTCTAAATGTGAGCTTTATTTGAAGTACAACTTCTGCTGAATAAAATGTTTTAAACATATTATTATAGTTTATTTCTACCTATGTATAACTGCCATTGCTGTTTTCTCAATAAACCAGAACTTGTATGTTTTTTCCAAAATTTTCCAAATCAGTTCCTTTTTTTGATAATTGCTAGTTTTATTATAGCTAAGGAATGTTTTCTGCATACAATTCCTACTTTGGAGTATTTATTCTTGTTTTCTGAAGTCTAAGATTTGTTTATGTTCCAAAACTACTTGGAAAGAAAGTGTATTCTCTTAACAGACATTCTCTACTCTTTATTTACATGTTTATCTTCTAGACATGTCAGAAAAAGAAAACTTGCTCTTTAGGCCTGTTTTTTGAGAGCAACTTCCTATTAGATAGCTCAAAAAAAAAAAAAACTTTGTGATTCTGATGTGAAACTTTTTAAGAGTGTGGGGCTGGAGTTGTGATTCAGCCGGAGAGCACTTGCTTAGCATGTGTGAGGCACTGGGTTCGATCCTCAGCACCACATAAAAACAAATAAATAAAATAAAGACATTGTTTCCAACTACAAATAAAAAATATTTATATAAATTTTTTTTACCTCTAACAGTTCTTGTTGATGTTATCCTATTTAGTGATAAATGTTATTAAATATTCTTTGTGTGTGTGTGTGGTGCTGGAAATTGAACCCTGTAGCCTCATGTGTGCTAGACAAGCACCCTGTCACGGAACCACATTGCCATTGAAGATATTCTTGACTTGGATACTACTATTTTCAACATGCTTAATTAATGGATTATTTTACCCACATGTAAATAGTACATAGTTCCTATTATCTTAATTTCTGTCTTGTTTTCTTTGATCTCTTTGTAATGAAGACCTCACTTCTTGTGTATAGTAAATGAATTCCAGAGGTGAATCTGAATCACACTATGTGCAAGGACCTGGTAGAATTTTCTGAAACCTCCAGTGTATTCTTGGCTCCCTGATGTGGGGTCCTGAATCTTCTTAAAGTTCCAGCACTGAGGTCTCACAGGTGTGTGCTGAAAGTTGGAGCTGCAGTTGACTTGGAAACCCAACCAGTTTACCAGAAGAGCTAAGCAGGAAACGAAAACCCCTGTATGAGGATCTTACAGAATGTTTCACTTTCATAATTGATTGACACAGGAAAATCGTTGGAGTTCTCCATCTTTCCCTGAATCTCACAGCCAAGATGCCACACTGTGATCCCACCTCATCGCACCTTTGCGTAGGTGTGTTTGGTGTGACCAACCGCTAAGGATGACTAGGTTGGGAGCCACAGGCAATCGCCTCATTTTCCAGAGTTCTGTAGTTTCCTTGGCTTTTCTCTTATGTATGCGCCTTGAGGTTGGAAGGTAGCAGGTTCCCCTGAGTAAAATCCATCCTCTAAATCACTAAATGCCTCTGTGAATCTTTTCTCTGCCTTGCAGATAGTCACTGATTTGTTTTTTTAATGATCTGTTCTCATTTGTCCTATCTTCTCCAGATGTTTTTAAAACATCTGGTCTGGCTTTTTGAGATCACATTTTTCCATGTGCTAGGGATTTTAGAAATTTTTTTTTTCTGATTTTTAAATTACAGTCATTTTTATGAGGAAAAAAAGAAAATGGACTCAAATTATCATCTTAAAACATAGACTCCTTCTGAGACTTGGCCTGTGTTCCTTTCTGTGAGTCCCAGTGAGTTTGGGATATATAAATATCAGTCTCCTTTCTGATGCGCAAATATCAGATCTGCGGGTTCACTGCTCCATGCCAAGCCAGAACTCAAGGGATCCTGTTTTACCATCCTACAGTGCAGCTTAAAAGTGTTGTATTACTTTCTGCATTTGGTGAAATATAGATGCTATTACACAAATACCGTTCAGTTGAATATTTCCTTTTTATAGTTAGGTCTTAGCTACTCGGTCCCCTATCCCTCCCCAACATTCGCAAGGATCTTCAAAAACATAGAAAGATACACTGTGATTTGATTTTCTCCCTATCTCTCCACTCTTTCCCCAGCCCCATAGGACCTTTGAATCTGACCTTCCTATTGTCCTGCAAAGCAACAGAGGAGTCTGGTTTTTCAGTGGGATGGATGTTTTGGGAAAGAAGCTAAAGATGTGCCATATGAAGCATTGAGCAAAACAGAATCACATGTCCTCCAGACCAAGCAGGATGGGAGGTTAATAGCCATAAGAAAAAGAAATTCAGCAAAGTTCCCAGAATGAAGGTCCCCAGAACCAATGGCCAGAAATAGCCTAGCAGAGCCACATTGTGATGGGAATGGGAAAATCCAAGCTGTGCCAGAGAACAGGAAGTTGACAAAGGCCATACAAGAGAAGGGATCAGGGTTTAAGATGCAAGGTCCTCAGACAACATGAAGAAGATGGCACTGAGCCTCAGCCCCTTTTTTGAAGTCTGTTCCAACCTCTGGTGGCCAGGCCACTGTGCAATGATGTCTGACAGTTTTCTGAACTCTGCTAATGAGCTGACTGCTCTCTCACTCATGGCCCTTCATTACAAAATCTGTAAGTCAACTACTTTGTCACTTGTTCAAACAGTAGCCTACACTCCCCAGACACCCATCCGTACATAGAAGACGGCAGCAAAGCATTTGTTTGATGACTAAATCTTTTATGTCCTATTAAATTCCAGTTTGCATTTTTTAGCAATTCCTCTTTGTAATTCAATGTATTGATCAAAAAAGTGGTTTCTGTCTGTTGAGAGAAATGGAACTACACGTCAGGCTTCTGTTTGTTTCTGTTTCTTAATGTTTTGTACTTTTGCATTATTCATGTACCCAGAGGCTCTGTGTGAAGGCCACATTTTTATAAATCCCCCCCAAATAAATAAGTAATAGCCTATTTGGAAAAGCTACTTTGGTTTACCTGCGTCTTTGGCTGCTAGTGACTGATAAGTCACATCTAGCAACTCAAGCCAAGAGACAGCGTTTGCAGTGTCTCCTGTCGTGCTTCAAACATTACAAATAAAACTCATAGCCACCCTACCAGAGTGTAAGTTTGATGCAAATATCACCAAACAGAATTTCTGTTGAGGTCGCCTTCTTGTCTGCACTGAGAAATCTGTTCACTCATAAATCAATACAACACATAGATACTTGAATGATAAATGACCCTAAGAAAAGCTTTTTAAGAAAAACTGAAGAACTTTTTTGTTGTTATTTAAAAAAAGAAAAAAAATTTTTTTTTTTTTTTACAAATGTTTGCCCCTTGATACTTGTGTTTAATAGATATCAAAAGGATATTTGGCAAGGGTTGATTCATTTTTGAAAATGGAGTCAGACAAGGAAGATATAGTTTCTGATTGTACTTGTCCTGATTTTTGTTACAGGAGAAAAGAAAGAGGAGAAACTCATATTTTCCATTGATGCAATCTGTGTTCATCTAACTATTTGGGAACTTGTTCAACTCACACTGAGGCACACCTGAGACTCTTGCCCAACAAGCTCCTCTCAATCATTGCCTGCAAGGCAGTATCTCCCCCTGAAAGACACTGGATGCAGCCCCAATATTATGACAATTATGTGACCTGCAATGCAATAAAACTCATTTAAAATGATTCATATGACATTAAGATATCCCCCTTCTTTGCAATCTATCTATGTCCTTTAATTACAAGGGCAAGTCTCCATGACAACTTGCTCAGCAGGAGGGAGCATGGCTGCACAGCCAGTTCTGCAGTCCTCCTTAACTTGATGATCTCAGGAAGACTCGAGCTTCTGGGTTTTTCTGTGCTCTTCTCTTCCAGGATGCTCACTTTATAAAGCACATTTCATGCACAAACCCCTCACTCTTCTCTTTTGTGGTGAAACGCATTAAACTTTCCCTTAGTTTCACTTTGGCTTAAGATCAATATTTCGACTAAATTCATATCTTTGATATATAGCATTTCACTAGGAGAGTATAAGAAGCCATATATTATTTTGCTCTTAAGAAAAATGGGAATCTGATCTGGAGATTACCTGCTAAGCGGTTGTGAGGATTTATTTGAATTCCCCTAAGAACCTGTTAGTGTATAATTTGTTGCACAGGATTTATGACCCTCCCAGGAGATTTCATTCACTGCATAAGAACATTTCCCTGACATGTCAAAGACGAGCCACTGTGCTGGGATTTTTGCATATTTTGATGGGGCTGCCATAGTTATTCTCTTGAAAACTTGGCCATTCCACAAAGACCTGCCTCAGAGATATGCCAACATGGGACCCCCCCCCCCCCAGGGCACCTTCCTTGTTGTAGAGCCCATCTCCCCATTCAAATTCTTCAAATGTTAAAATATGATCCAGATTGACCCTAATTTTCTTTGGTCTCTCAAATCTCTATAATTGGTATTCCTAACAACAAAATGGTCTCTGTTTTATTAATTCTGCACTAACTTATTATATATTTAATTTCATCTAATATTTATCATTTAGAATATATTATTTGACAATATTTTGCAAACATATGCTTTAAGTTAAAAATAAGTAAAGTTGGTGATTGGTGTGGAAATACACTCCTTGGTCTAAAGTAGGAGCAAATTTCATTCAAAGAAGAGTTTTATAACACATAATAGTGAGGATAAGAGCTAAGCTAAAACAGACTTTTTTAACCCACCATTAGATTTAAAAAAATAGAAAGAAAGTGTCCTAACTTGATTAACAACATATATAATGTCTAGTCCTCAAGTTCAATTGCATTCCAGCCATTTGAAAGCACACAAACAGTGATAAATAATAAAACACTAACCTTGATTATGAAAAGCTGTATTTATACATCAGAGTTTATCATCTTGTAGTCTAAGACTTTACACTCCAACAATTTGACCAAATCTGTTGAACAAAAGACCATTTCCTGAAATGTTTTCAGTTATAACACTTGAGCATTTCGAATATCTAGTTTAGAAAAAATTGCAATTCACCTCCAGCCTTTAAGTACATTAAATTTAAGTATCATTTGAAAACATGTCTTAAAAATAAATAAATCCTTTAACCTACATTGGAGCCTTCAGATTTTTTTTTCCTTAGACACGTACTTGGAAATCACAGATCTTCTTCCTCCTCTGTTTATGCATGTAAGTGTAATATATCCATAATTATTTCTAAGTAGACAATGGAAAGTTCTCCTTCTCATTAGCTTCCAGCAATGTTTCCCTTTAGAAGAAGCCTCTGGGCTGTGCACATTCCAGACCTCTCCTGCTGGGAGAGGAACTCATCTAGTGGGGTCCTGGGCTGGGTGATGAAGCTTGTTCAGCTACCATAAGCTCCTGGATGAGGCCCCAGGGTTTCTCACCTGCCTGCCACGCAGAACAAGTTTATGGATCTGTGTCCAGCCAGGTCACTACTGTCTTGGTGTCAGTTCTGCCCCTACAGGGATATGGGAAGGAGCAGGGGCAGGTCAAAACTGAGGTGACGTTGTGCACACAGATCTAAGCCAACTTCCCCAGTCCACCTTTTACGACAATAAACCTGCCTGGCTGTTCCCCTCTATCAGGTGTCTACCTGATTTCCACATTCTTTAGAACTCAAGTAGGAGGAAGTCATTTTATTTATTAGCCCTCAAACCCCAGCATCTTGGAGGATTCCTCAGAAACCTTGAAGAAAATAGAGAGTGGGAAAGGATTTTTGAGAATAAATGAACAAGAGAATTGAAGGTTTTGACTTAAGAACAGAAAAATTCTGAGATGTCCTGAGCTTAACAAGGGCCTGAGGAGGGCAGAGAGGAGAGATGGGGAGGTGGGTCACATACAGACCAAAAAGAATAAAAGATCATTTTGCATTCTTGAATGTATATTAAAGCTTTAATTCAAATCTCACAGGGACCTTCTAGAGGCCACCACATCCTGCTTGCAGCGACTGTCCGCCTATCACAAAGCTTCTCCTGCTTTGAATATCCCACCCCTCTTATCTGTGGCCAATGTAGGTTCAATGTAAACATGCCATTGTGGTCCCTAGACAGGACTCTCCTGTTGTGAAGAGTCTCATTCTCTAAAAAGTAGAAACTAGAATGGTTTTCACACAGATTTCCAGAAACTCCAGGAAGTCTCTTGAGAGTTAAGCTGGACTTAGCATGAATTCATGTGTGTTTTTCCAGCTTGAATCCAAGCATATAGCTCCCTAGAGGGGGCTGCACAGTGCCAACAACAGTGCTCCCTTGAGAAGACTCTGCTCCTTGGGGAGCTGATCCTTGGCCCAGAAGGGGCTTCAAAAGAAGGTGATAAGAACCCAACTAATCACCTCAGGGTGCATCACTCCTGTTTCCACAGGCACAGTTCACCTTGTTCACCTTCTGGGACTCAAGAAATTCCCACCCAGAACATCCTCCAAGCCTTCCAACCGCTCAGATCCATGAGTGCACTCCTGCAGAAGGCAGGAAGGGCACCCCTCTGCAATGGGATTCAACGGACTTCACAGAGCTGGGACCACTGTGCTAGGCACAAGAGAGAAAGAAACCTTCAGAAACCCTCGTGGTGCAAAAGCAACAGTATATGATATATATATATAGTATTGCAATAACACTTGGTTACAGGGGAAAAAATGTTAGATTTTATTTCTCTATTTTCCACATCACTTTCTGCTATAGACTAAATATGTCCCCTCAAAATGCACGTGTTGAAATCTGAATGACAAGGTGTTAGTATCAGAAAGCAGGCTTTGAGAAGTGACTAGGTCATGAGAGTGGAGCCCACATGGATGGGGATGTGGGCTTTATGAAGGAGATAGAGAACTCCCTCCCTCACTCTTTCCAACATGGAGGATACAGCCAGGGGATGGTGTTCTAGGGTTGGAAGCAGGCCCTCAGGAAACACCACATCTGCAGATGCTTTCATCTATCCAGACTTCCCACTTCCCAGATTCCAGAACCATTAGGAAAAAAAAAAAAAAAAAAGGTCTGTTGGTCATTAGCCATTGAGTTTATGGAATTTTTTGAAAGCAGTCCAAATAAACAAAGTCACTTTTCTCATATGAAGTAACAGTAAACCAATTCAATGCAGTGATTTTTTTTTTAATATGGCTTCATATGCACTGGGGATTAATGTGATCCAAATTCCTGGCTGAAATGCTTTGCTAAGTTACTTCCTTTTGCCCTCAAAAGAAACAATGCCTCAGGTTTATTATCTCCATTTTCAGGTGGAACTGAGACCAAGAGAGGTTTAGAAACCTGCCTCATATCAGGCAGAGGATAATAAAGCAATAGTGCAAAACTCAAACCTGGAAATCGCTCCAAATTGACTTTGCAAAGGAGGAGGTGTGGCGGTTCCCATGTCCATGAGCTTACAAGGTAAGTGAGGAGAAAAGAGCTGCAAACCACTCAAGAGCAACTTCAAAATTTTTGAATAACTCTATTCTACGAACTGAAAATTCATCCATAGGAAAAGCATGATTTAAAAAAACAATGATAGTATCACTGAATTAAGCATATAGAATGCCAAAACAGTACTATGATTTGAAGATTATATTATTGTATGGGGATTGGTAAATAAGTTTCTCTACCATTATGAAAAACAGCAGTTTTTCACAGAGCTGGGACCACTGTGCTAAGCACAGGAGAGAAAGAAGAAAAACATTTAGTTTGCATATTTATTCAGATATATTAGATAGGTATGAGCTACTATGAGAAAATTATATATAAATACTCAGGATACATTTAAAAATAGAAGACAGCAAAACCAAACCTGAGACAGGGGCAGTTCTTGAAGGAGAAAGACAGCACAAATAGAATAGAAATTCTGTGCACAGAAAATATTCCAGATTTTGAAAACTGAGAATATAAATGTCAAGTGTTCAGTCTATTTCCTGAATAAAATTCACAAGTTGATTATCAACATGCAAACCTAAACACTAAATTTCAAGAATTTAAAAAAAATAATTTTATATGCATCAGAAAGAAAAGCAACAATATTTGCCAATGATATAAAATGCCAACTGTTCTCCATAGTGGGCCATGCCAGCAGAAAGAGTATGAGCTATGAAGAAAAGAGACCCATTGATGCTGCACCAAAATTAGTTATAGTTCTAACTCAAGTGTAAATGAGTACCTTCTTACAATACTAATATACATGATATTTATCCCCCAAGAAGTTTCTGCAGAGAACTTGAAAAGATGAAGAAGACTTGAAAGAATAAGTCTCACAGGAACAAAAGTGGAATTTAGTATATATTATATAGAGTTAGATACGTATGATGATTTACACACATGTGCATATAGAACACACAAAGATGTGTACACTAGTGTCCATGTATGTATATGCACAGAGAGAGGTACTTGCATACACATGAGCAGATATGTAACATAGAGATATATTCACACATGTACATGTGTGTATATGTACTACATAGAGATATGTGCAATTGGTGTACACATGTGTGTACACACACGTTGAAATATGTATATTCATGTGCACATGTGTATATATGTAAACAGAAAGAAGTGCACATGTATGGATATATAACATAGAAATATGTACACTTGTGTGTATGTTATATACAGAGATAGGTGCATTTGGTTGTTATAACTTGCCTAAAGGCACAGGGATGGAGGATTTTGCTGTGGGGTGTGTTACTGCCTGAGCAAAAGGAATAGGAGGAACTTCCAAAGAGGAGGGATATTGCCATCAAGGCTAACTGAGGTCATTACCATAATAAAAAAATAATCAGAGAGCACAAAAGAAAAGGAAAGCAATTTTATTTTAATTTATTTAACTGGGCAGAATTTAGACAAAGATAAAGGAGAAAATATAAACTTGGTAAAACTGTGACTTTATAAAAGACTCTTTACTGATTGAATAAATGATAATATAAAATGACAATGTTTAAAAAAAAAGATGCTTTCTAAATAATTGCCAGTACCATTAAGTATATATAATTTATTTTCTGACTTAGGTGAACATCGGGGTTGAATCACTGACTAGCCACAGGTGTGGCCTGGAAAACTTCTCAAACTCTGACTTCCCGTCCTTCCCCTGGGGAGTAGGACCATTGTTCCCACTTTTCAGGAGAGGGTACTTGGTCCTAGGTAGTTAACCTCAACTAGATGGTGGAGCCTGAGAAGTCTTTGGATTCCACACAAAATTCCTTAAAATATGATATAGAAAAGTATTTCTCCAATTGGCTGCCTGTGAGTTCCTGAACACCTTCAAACTTTTCTGTTTAACTTTAAATACCACAAAGAATCAATAGGAAACATCCTGGGTCATTGGGATATTAGGGGCTCTACTATCTCTTTCATGATCCACATCTATGTTTCCACTTATGTGCAAGGGTATCTCAGGTAAATGAGAAAAGCCAGAGGATGGGACATCACCTGACACACTGTGGCTTGGACTGAGAAACCAGAACAGGGACCCAGGGCAGTCTGCTGCACATCTTTCTTTGTAACAACTTGCAACATTGTGTTGAGTTTAAGTGTATCTGCCTCTGCCAGCCTGGCCCAGTAGAGAACTAATAGGAGCAACATACTCCATTTAAATTTTTTCTAGTATTTAAAAAGGTAAAGAGAAAGAGATGAAATTAATTTTAATTGCATACATTCAATGACTTCTCTATCCAAAATACTATTATTGCTAAACATAACCAGACACTCATAATGACATTGTGGTTAGAAGAATATACACCGAATCAAGATAACCTGGCTTCTAATTCCTTGCTGTCAAATACATTCTGTGCAACTTGGAGCAAGATCATTAACCCCTCTGATTTCAGATTCCTCAAATGACACAGGTACGGTGATGCATACTTCACAGAGATATTAAGTGGAAAAATGCAGATCAATTGCTTATCCTGCAGTGTGTATTAGTTCACCAGGGCTGCCATAGCAAAATACCACAGGCTGGATGACTTGAACAACAGGTATTTACTTTCTCATAATTCTAGAGGCCAGAAGTCTAAGATCAAGGAGCCAATAGGGTGGGTTTCTTCTGAGATTTCTCTCTTAGCTTGCATTCAGCTTCAATGCCTCTATGAGCCCATCTCTGGTGACTCTGGGTCCCCTATTCTCTGTCCCCATAAGGACCTCAGTCATGTTGGATCAGAGCCTGCCATAACAACCTCATTTCTACTTACTCATCCACTTAAAGGCCCGTCTCCAGAAGCAGTCACAAACTGAGGTACTGGGACTTAGCACTTTAACATATGAATTTGGAGGGACACAACACTGTGCATGATATCCCACTATAGGGAATGATACCAATATGCAATAATATTATTAATAACACAACTTTCAAAAAAAGACCATTCCTATATTTATTATTTCACTTATTTATTTATTCACTTATACTTTAAAAATACATGAGTCAATGGCCTTCTCTGTGCTAAATAAGGAGCTCCCTCTGCTGCAAAGAGCTTCCTTTCAAGCTATGGCAACAAAGAAAGGAGCCGTCCTGTTGTCACCTGGTGAACCCATTTCAGTCCCCAGCTGTGACTATGACTGGTTAAATAGGAGCCCAGACTCTGCCAGCCCGAGGGACTTACTAATATTGCTCATATTACACAGGAATGCAAACCGTGCTCCTGAGCAAAAGGGGAAACCATTTGTCTCTGGCACCAATTTGCAAGTGGCTCTTTCTACCATAATAGGCTGAATTTAAAACCTGAGTCACAGAGGGGCAGAGAGCACTGAGCGGGCACAGCAAAGCACCAGCTGTACAAACAGAAAGCCATTGAGAGCTAAGAAACCAGGGTCCTATATGCACTGGACTGGGTGGGAGATTTCACCCTTCATAGAATCGGAATGGATGAGCCCAAGCGCTCCACACATGACCTTGGAACAATGACTGACAACTGAGCTTCAATTAACATGAAAAGAGCCGATTGCTTTCCAAGTTGAATTACTTATGCTCACACACAAACACACACCCTGTGTGGCCTGTCCCCTGACCAGGAGGAGCAAGCCACTTGGTGGGAAAAGACCACACTGGGGCCATGAAAAAGGCACTGCAATTAAATACTGGAGATTCCTTATTATTCATCACTTGAGATTGGCCATTGTGATCATGCTGAGGGTCATCACAGACTAGCAGACATGTAAGGTATAAGTCACTTCCAATCCTCTCCCCTGATTTGTTAAACTTATCTCTTTTTACAGTGATATTTTAAAGACTTCTTCTAGGTGTTGTGAACACCAGGCAGCTCAAATTGCTGACTGCACCTGGGATTCCTGTACTCTCCATGGTCCTCAGGTATCTAGCAATTTTCCTGGGCACCTTGTTTCTCTTGACAAGTTGATGTCCTGGTTATGCTATGTAGAGATTGATTATAAAATGCAAAGAAGGAGAAAAGAAGGGCTCCCTACCTCCAACCCCCCCACCACTATCAGAGTAGCCTTCCATTACCTTTGGAGACCTAAGCAAAAGATAACAAAAGCATCATAGAGGGGCCCACAAAGAGAGGTCAGAATCACCATCTAAATGCAGACCTCCTGTGGTCATTCAGGGACATACAGAACGCAAATGTGAAGGGCATCAACCTCCAGGGGAGGCAAACTACAAAAACTGAGTGCATGTGAACAGCATTTAGCGTCTTAATCAGATAAAATGAGCAACAAAGATTCTCTGACACATGTTTGATGATATACATAATTGTCACTGTGCTGCATGCTAATTAGGCATCAATCCTAAGTAGTTCATCTAAATGACTATGATTGGAATGATGTTTGCACAGCCCACCCCAGCATTTCAGGGTAAAGAACAGGAGAGATAAGCCAACCTGGCAGGAAGGGGCTCCTTCTTGGAAACTCCCTCAGGGAACTGAGGACCTGAGCTTCTTTGCTTCACCTGCAGGGTTACTTTCAGTGAAGGTTCAGGACTTGGAGTGCTAAGAGTTGCTGGTAGCAGGCAGCCTTACCAGTGCCACCAGCCAGACTCTGCTGCAAATATTGGGGCCATTCTTTTTCTGCTATCCTACCATCTCTATCGTGATAGGGGAATAGTCTCAGGCTTGCATCTCAGCAAGGTGACAATAAACAGGCATAGGTCTCCTATGACAGCACAGAAGAGGTGAGGAGACTGCAGCCTGGTCTAGTACAAGGGTAAGAGCTCACTCTGTACCCAGGAGCCTGGCCCTATGTTCTGGAAAATCTAGAAACACACACAGTGAGAACCAGCATTCTCCCGATCAGTGACTAAATCTGGAAGCTTTCAACAGAGTGCAGAGATGGCTTCATATTCCTCAGGTAATATGAAGACTTCTCCAACAGGACCGATTGCAGAGAGGGGTTGAAATCCTAAGCAGCAAGGACCAGCACTGGACCAGGACATTGAAAGGAGGCAGAGGGTGGCAGGACACAGGTCAGTGGAACTCTGTACCTCCCTTTCATACTCCCAGCAACAGCGCCATTTACCCAGCTCTCTGGGTTTTCAGACTCTGGGGTTAAGCAAACACTCCATTCATTTGCTTCTCATAACGAATAAGGACACTGAGGCTTAAAGAAATCCCTCTTCCTAACGATAGAGAGAATGGGGATCCAGGGCCAAAAGCAGCCACTCTGTGGACAGAGAAATGGATAAATTTAAAACTACGGTTTATAAGGCAAACTAGATTTGCTTTAAAAAAAATGTGGCTTTAACTAAAGTAAAGCAATTCTGTTTTGGAAGTGAACTGTGTGAAGACCACCCTGATGAGATGCACGGTGCTGCTGGGTCGAGCATCCCAGTGGACACTCTCTGCCTAAGGCAGGACACAGAACAGATCGCTGCTCCAGGGCTAACTTTTAATTTTATGGTTTCGTGATTGTGTCAGATAAGATAAGCCTTTGCAATAGAGCAAAGCCCAGGGAGGCAAGATTTCATCTCCTCTTCCCCACAGTGTTCACCACAATCCCAGAAAAGCCCCAGGGAGGAGAAATCAGATAGACTTCAAGCATGCATACATATGCACAAGCGCATGCACGTATGAATACATGTGTGTTTGTATGTGTGCTTGAGTGTGTGTGCAGATATGTCTACAAATCATTCTTACACAGGAAAATAACATGATTTTTCTTGAACAGGGAAATCCCACCACAAATATTCTTTGAAAGCATATTAAAACCTTATTATCTGAAAGTAGAAATGAAAACCATGAATTAAAAGATCTTGGTTGTGTGGTGAAAGATGTTTGATCCATCTATTTGGGGTCCATCTTTGTGTAGCAAGATGCCAAAGCCAGATTTGGACCCTCACTGACACACAGAATAATACCTGAGAGCAAGGATTTGCGAACCCAACTGTTATGCAAAATTTAAAATAATGACTATAAATAATTTCTACTCTGCCCTCACTGTTGAGCATACTTATAGATCGGTAAGACAGCGAAAAAGACCCACTATGTGTCATTAATCACAATAGCTAATACCTCACACAAAGTTCCTGTTAGCACAAAGAAAACAACTTATTTTCTTTAAAATACTGATTCTTCCTAACATATTTTAGCACAAAGAAAACAACTTATTTTCTTTAAAATACTGATTCTTCCTAACATATTTCTTTCAAGTAATTTTGCTTAGGATTTTCAAGAAAGGTTATTGGTTAACACATTGAGTTTTTAAAGCAATAAATATACAGACTCTCACCACTTCACATGCACATTTAATGAAGAGTGATTAAGTTTTTCATATTACATTGAATTCAATGTATTTGCCAAAAAGAAAACTAGCTGAAACCAAAGAGTAATATCCTCTAGATTTTCAAACCTGAGATTCAGGGAAGAGATTGTAAAATGTACTGCATTACATACAAAGTGAAATCTCAGGAATTACAGAACGAGGTGATTCTCTAGAATTGAGAAGTAAAGAGAAGCACAAATCTGAGATGAGTTTAATGTCTTCAAATGGGAAGATCTGATGCCGGTGGAAGAAATGGGGACAGCCCAATGAGTCTCTGAGAAAATGAAATGAACTCTAAGTCAGGTCTGAAATGTTCAGTCCAATGCGGAAGTTGCAGAAATCAAATTCAGTGAGCTGGATACTAATTTTCAGACCTTGCCACTGGAGGTGTTAGATGATTCTCTACAAGTATGTTAGTTTTCAGAGTCTGAAGACATTTTTGAGATGGGTGGAGATTACACGTTCTCAGTTGTAGGTTGAGAAAAGTAAGAGAAATCAGCAAAGAGAGAGAGAGAGAGAAAGGTGGTTAAAGTTCAGAAGCGGAGCTAAGAAAAGTGCAAGACAAAAGTCAAGAAAGAGCCATGCTTCTTCCCGTGTGGGGGGGTTAGTTAGAATCGTGGAGAGACAAGGAACCCTCATGATCTGTGATGTGCTCTGATAGCTCATCTTCAGATGAAGGAACCCCACCAACAGGACCACTGCGAGGCTTGGAAGAGTTAAGACCAAAGCTCTTAGGGAAAGATCAGGCACGGGCTCTGCTCCCTGCACATGTGTTATCAATAAGGTCATCACTGTGGCCAGAGCCATGAACCCTAACACCCAAGGTCTTCATGAGACACATGCTCCTGACTTCAATTGTGTTTTCCTAACCCTTTCTTGGGCTCCCCTTCTGGGGTTTTCCTCATTCTATCTATTTTACTTTAGCTACTAATTATCTGAGATAAAAAAATCAATTACCTGAGATCAATCATCATTGCTACTCCATTATTTTATCACATATATGTGTGTGTGTGTGTATAATTATAAAAATAAAATAAATGCAGGATGTTTTGTTTCATTTATTCATTCTTCAATCATAAATAAGCCTTGTGAGGCCTAGCCTGCAGAAAAAATGGAGAATGCTCAGGACCTCTGTCAATAGCTAGGAAGTCCTCACTAAGAGTTAACCATGAACAATACCAGTTTAAACCATAATGCTCCCAACCAGTGACTTTACAGTTACCAATGAATGTTTGAACTTAATTATATAAGAGAAAGGATACATTTTTATTTGAAATAAAATCATATAAGTTAATGGTTCCTCTTGAGCAGTCAGGTAAAGTTAGGACAGAAGCTGCCAGAATGACAGTAAGTTTTCACCTCTTCAAACTTCCTGGGTAGGAAGTTGCACAATGGAGTTTGAAAAATGAAGCAGAGGGTGCTACTGGGCTGAGCTCCACATATGTACCCAGTGAGACTGGCAAATGATGAGGCAGTTCCTTCATGTTAGGTTAGGAAAAGTCACTTGCAAATGAGGTCAACAAACCAGATCCAAGGAGTCTCTAGTTCCACCCTCGAAAGACACGTGGGGAGAGGGCTGGAGGAGTTTGTGATGCAGGCCTAAGGTTCAACCCCAGGACTGGAAAGGAAGTGGCTGGATATGCTCAACAATGCCTAGGTGCCCATGGGTTCCCTCTCATGGTGGAGACAACAAGGGCCAGCAGTTGGAGTTTAGTGCTCCTGGACTTAGGTTGGGGCTATGTCCTGATAAGTCTGACATAAGTTAACAATATCAAAAATTGAAAATGCATTTGATACACCTCACTTACTAGAACATCACAGCTTTGCAACACAGTACGCTGTAGAGTACCAGTTGTCTACCCATTGATCTTGGCTGAGGCCTAGCATCATGAGGGAGAACCACACTGCATATCTCACATGTACGAAGAGATCAAAATTCAAAGTATGGTTTCTACAGAATGCATATTCCTTCTGCACCAGAATACAGTCAGAAACTCGTAGGTCAGACCATGACGGGGGCAGCCTGTATGTACCCCATCACAGCTCTGTAGCACTTCATCTAACAGCTGCGGGCTCTCCCTGTGCAATTACACAAGGAGGGCAGCTGAGGCCATACAAGAAGGACAGAGGCACAGAACTGAGGGTCAGCCTATGCCAATAACAAAGCAGTGACATTCCAATTACCCACCTTTCATCCCTTCTAAAAAGTTTAACAGCCCAATACCCTAGTCAATGGACATGAGAACAAGAGGAAAGTACTCCATGAATGTCTTTTGGTTCTGTTTCACAGCTTTAAATACTGTGGGGACCCCAACAGCATGGATCTGACAAAGTAAATTAAGTTATTTCTGAATTATTAATTTCAGAGCCAATTTTAAAGATTATCATGATATTATTATTATTATTATTATTATTATTATTATTATTTAGGCATGGGAAAAAGTCAATCTTGGCAGAATACTTACCATCCATATAAATATTGATTACTTTCAACTTTTTAAGATTTTTGTCTACTTTCAAAATATGGAGGGGAGGAGCCGGGCCGCCGCCAGCGCCCGGAGCAGGCCCAGCGGCTCGCCAGCGTGGTGACCCCGTGACCCCAATTGGAGAGGGGGCGGAGCGGAGCCGCCACCCGCGCCTGGAAGGTGGGCAGACCCGCAACCCAGTGGTACACGGGCGTGGTAGGAGGGGCAGGGCAGAGCCGCCGCCCGCGCTTGCAAGGTAAGCAGACCTGTGACAGCCTGGCGGGTCAGGCCCAGCGGCCTGCCAGCGTGGTACACACGTCACCCCAACTGGAGTAGGAGCAGAGCAGATCCTTCGCCCACGCCCGGATCAGGCCATGCCGGTGTGGTGGTCACGTGACCCCAATTGGAGTGGGGGCGGAGCGGAACCGCCACCCGTGCCCGCAGGGTGAGCAGACCTGTGACCAACCGGCAGATCAGGCCCAGGAGCCTGCTGGCGTGGTACACACATCACCCTAATTGGAGTAGAGGCAGAGCAGAGTCGCCGCCCGTGCCAGGAACAGGCCCAGCGACCTGCCGGCGGGGTAGTCATGACACCCCAATTGGAGTAGGGGCAGAGCAGAGCCACCACCCGTGCCCGAAAGGTGGGCAGATCTGCGACCGACCAGCGGGACAGGCCCAGTGGCCTGCTGGTACGAGAGACACGTCACCCCATTTGGAGTAGGGGCAGAGTAGAGCCGCCGCCCGCACCTGCAGGGTAGGCAAACCTGCAACCGACCGGCGGATCAGGCCCGGTGGCCTGCCGGCGTGGTACACTCGTCACCCCAATTGGAGTAGGGGCAGAACAGAGCCGCCGCCAGCGGCCAGAACAGGCCCAGTGACCTGCCGGCGTGGTAGTCACGACACCCCAATTGGAATAAGGAGAGAGCAGAGCCGCCGCCCGCGCCTGCAGGAAAGAAACACAAGCAGTATGAAAAGACAAGGAAAGAAAGGACCACAAGCAATGCAGGTCAACGCAACTTTAGAAAAGGTAACAGCTGCAGCAGATGGAATGTCAGATAAAGAATTCAGGATATACATGCTTCAGATGATCTGGAGTATCAAGGAAGACATTAGAAAGCAAAATCAGACAATGAAAGATCACTTCGACAATAAATTACGCAAACAAATCCAGGAAGCAAAGGATCAACTATACAGGGAGATAGAGGTTATAAAAAACAAACAAACAGAAATCCTAGAAATGCAGGAAGCAATAAACCAACTTAAAAACTCAATGGAGAATACTACCAGCAGAGTAGAACACTTAGAAGATAGAACATCAGACAATGAAGACAAAGTATTTCAACTGGAAAAGAACATAGACAGCTCAGCAAGACTGTTAAGAAACCATGAGCAGAACATCCAAGAAATATGGGATAACATTAAGAGACCAAACTTAAGAGTCATTGGGATACAGGAAGGTACAGAGCTCCAAACCAAAGGAATGAGCAGTCTATTCAATGAAATAATATGAGAAAACTTCCCAGACTTGAAGAATGAGACAGAATCCCAAATCCTAGAAGCCTACAGGACGCCGAATGTGCAAAATCATAAGAGATCCACACCTAGACACATTATAATGAAGATGCCCAACATACAGAATAAGGAGAGAATTTTAAAAGCTACAAGAGAAAGGAAGCAGATTACATTTAGGGGTAAGCCAATCAGGATAACAGCTGATCTTTCAACACAGACTCTGAAAGCTAGAAGATCCTGGAATAACATATTTCAAACACTGAAAGAAAATGGGTTCCAACCAAGAATTGTCTATCCAGTGAAATTAAGCTTCAGGATGGAAGATGAAATTAAAACCTTCCACGATAAACAAAAGTTCAAAGAATTCGCAGCTAGAAAACCATCTCTTCAAAACATCCTCGCCAAAACATTACAGGAAGAGGAAATGGAAAATAACAATGTAAACCAACAGTGGGAGGTAGGACAGTAAAGGGGGGGGGAAATAATCAAAGAGGAAAACAAACCATGTTTAGTAACAGAAATAAACAAATATGGCTGGAAGAACAACCCATATCTCAATAATAACCCTAAATGTTAATGGCTTAAACTCACCAATTAAGAGACACAGGCTAGTAGAATGGATCACAAAACAAGACCCAACAATATGCTGCCTACAGGAGACGCATTTGATAGGAAAAGACATACATAGGCTGAAGGTGAAAGGTTGGGAAAAATCATATCACTCATATGGACTTCGGAAACAAGCAGGAGTGTCCATACTCATATGAAATAAAATAGATTTCAAGCCAAAGTTAATCAAAAGAGATAAAGAGGGACACTACATACTGCTTAAGAGAACCATACACCAACAAGACATAACAATCATAAATATTTATGCCCCAAACAATGGTGCAGCTATGTTCGTCAAACAAACTCTTCTCAAGTTCAAGAGTCTAATAGACCACCACACCATAATCATGGGAGACTTCAACACACCTCTCTCGCCACTGGACAGATCTTCCAAACAAAAGTTGAATAAGGAAACTATAGAACTCAATAACACAATTAATAACCTAGACTTAATTGACATATATAGAATATACCACCCAACATCAAGCAGTTACACTTTTTTCTCAGCAGCACATGGATCCTTCTCAAAAATAGATCATATATTATGTCACAGGGCAACTCTTAGACAATATAAAGGAGTAGAGATAATACCATGCATCCTATATGATCATAATGGAATGAAACTGAAAATCAACGATAAAAGAAGGAAGGAAAAAGCATACATCAATTGGAGAATGAACAATAGGTTACTGAATGATCAATGGGTTATAGAAGACATCAAGGAGGAAATTAAAAAATTCTTAGAGATAAATGACAACACAGACACAGCATATCGGAATCTATGGGACACATTGAAAGCAGTTCTAAGAGGAAAATTCATTGCTTGGAGTTCATTCCTTAAAAAAAGAAAAAACCAACAAATGAATGATCTCATACTTCATCTCAAAATCCTTGAAAAAGAAGAGCAAAACAAGAGCAAAAGAAGTAGAAGGCAAGAAATAATTAAAATCAGAGCTGAAATTAATGAAATCGAAACAAAAGAAACAATTGAAAAAATTGACAAAACTAAAAGTTGGTTCTTTGAAAAAATAAACAAAATCGACAGACCCTTAGCCATGCTAGCGAAGAGAAGAAGAGAGAGAACTCAAATTACTAGCATACGGGATGAAAAAGGCAATATCACAACAGACACTTCAGAAATACAGAAGATAATCAAAAACTATTTTGAATCCTTATACTCCAATAAATTAGAAGATAGTGAAGGCATAGATAAATTTCTTAAGTCATATGATCTGCCTAGATTGAGTCAGGAGGATATAGACAACCTAAACAGACCAATATCAATTGAGGAAATAGAAGAAACCATCAAAAGACTACCAAGAAAAGCCCAGGACCGGATGGGTATACAGCAGAGTTTTACAAAACCTTTAAAGAAGAACTAATACCAATACTTTTCAAGCTACTTCAGGAAATAGAAAAAGAGGGAGAACTTCCAAATTCATTCTATGAGGCCAACGTCACCCTGATACCTAAACCAGACAAAGACACTTCAAAGAAAGAAAACTACAGACCAATATCTCTAATGAACCTAGATGCAAAAATCCTCAATAAAATTCTGGCCACTCGGATACAAAAACTTATCAAAAAAATTGTGCACCATGATCAAGTAGGATTCATCCCTGGGATGCAAGGCTGGTTCAATATACGGAAATCAATAAATGTTATTCACCACATCAATAGACTTAAAAATAAGAACCATATGATCATCTCGATAGATGCGGAAAAAGCATTCGACAAAGTACAGCATCCCTTTATGTTCAAAACTCTAGAAAAACTAGGGATAACAGGAACATACCTCAATATTGTAAAAGCAATCTATGCTAAGCCTCAGGCTAGCATCATTCTGAATGGAGAAAAACTGAAGGCATTCCCTCTAAAATCTGGAACAAGACAGGGATGCCCTCTCTCTCCACTTCTCTTCAACATAGTTCTCGAAACACTGGCCAGAGCAATTAGACAGACGAAAGAAATTAAAGGCATAAAAATAGGAAAAGAAGAACTTAAATTATCACTATTTGCAGATGATATGATTCTATACCTAGCAGACCCAAAAGGCTCTACAAAGAAACTATTAGAGCTAATAAATGAATTCAGCAAAGTGGCAGGATATAAAATCAACATGCATAAATCAAAGGCATTCCTGTATATCAGCGACAAATCCTCTGAAATGGAAATGAGGACAACCACTCCATTCACAATATCTTAAAAAAAAATAAAATACTTGGGAATCAACCTAACAAAAGAGGTGAAAGACTTATACAATGAAAACTACAGAACCCTAAAGAGAGAAATAGAAGAAGATCTTAGAAGATGGAAAAATATACCCTGTTCATGGATAGGCGGAACTAACATCATCAAAATGGCGATATTACCAAAAGTTCTCTATAGGTTTAATGCAATGCCAATCAAAATCCCAACGGCATTTCTTGTAGAAATAGAGAAAGCAATCATGAAATTCATATGGAAAAATAAAAGACCCAGAATAGCAAAAGCAATGCTAAGCAGGAAGTGTGAATCAGGCGGTATAGCGATACCAGACTTCAAACTATACTACAGAGCAATAGTAACAAAAACAGCATGGTACTGGTTCCAAAACAGGGGGGTGGACCAATGGTACAGAATAGAGGACACAGAAACCAATCCACAAAACTACAACTATCTTATATTTGATAAAGGGGCTAAAAGCATGCAATGGAGGAAGGATAGCATCTTCAACAAATGGTGCTGGGAAAACTGGAAATCCATATGCAACAAAATGAAACTGAATCCCTTTCTCTCGCCATGCACAAAAGTGAATTCTAAATGGATCAAGGAGCTTGATATCAAATCAGAGACGCGCCATCTGATAGAAGAAAAAGTTGGCTACGATCTACATTCGGTGGGGTCGGGCTCCAAATTCCTCAATAGGACACCCATAGCACAAAAGTTAATAACTAGAATCAACAAATGGGACTTACTCAAACTAAAAAGTTTTTTCTCAGCAAAAGAAACAATAAGAGAGGTAAATAGGGAGCCTACACCCTGGGAACAAATCTTTACTCCTCACACTTCAGATAGAGCCCTAATATCCAGAGTATACAAAGAACTCCAAAAATTAGACAATAAGAGAACAAACAACCCAATCAACAAATGGGCCAAGGACCTGAACAGACACTTCTCAGAGGAGGACATACAGTCAATCAACAAGTACATGAAAAAATGCTCACTATCTCTAGCTGTCAGAGAAATGCAAATTAAAACCACCCTAAGATACCATCTCACTCCAGTAAGATTGGCAGCCATTATGAAGTCAAACAACAACAAGTGCTGGCGAGGATGTGGGGAAAAGGGTACACTTGTACATTGCTGGTGGGACTGCAAATTGGTGCAGCCAATTTGGAAAGCAGTATGGAGATTTCTTGGAAAGCTGGGAATGGAGCCACCATTTGACCCAGCTATTCCCCTTCTTGGTCTATTCCCTAAAGACCTAAAAAGAGCATGCTACAGGGACACTGCTACATCGATGTTCATAGCAGCAAAATTCACAATAGCAAGACTGTGGAACCAACTTAGATGCCCTTCAATAGACGAATGGATAAAAAAATGTGGCATTTATACACAATGGAGTATTACTCTGCATTAAAAAATGACAAAATCATAGAATTTGCAGGGAAATGGATGGCATTAGAGCAGATTATGCTAAGTGAAGCTAGCCAATCCCTAAAAAACAAATGCCAAATGTCTTCTTTGATATAAGGAGAGTAGGGACGAAGAGCAGGAGAAGAAGATTAACATTTAACAGGGATGAGAGGTGGGAGGGAAAGGGAGAGAAAAGGGAAATTGCATGGAAATGGAAGGAGACCCTCAGGGTTATACAGTGGAGGGGGTAGAGAGAGAGGAGGGGAGGGGAGGGGAGAGGTGAGGAGGGGGGATGGTGGAGGATGGGAAAGGCAGCGGAGCACAACAGACACTAGTATGGCAATATGTAAATCAATGGATGTGTAACTGATGTGATTCTGCAATCTGTGTATGGGGTGAAGGTGGGAGTTCATAACCCACTTGAATCAAAGTGAGGAATATGATATGTCAAGATATTTGTAATGTTTTGAACAACCAACAATAAAAAATTAAAAAAAAACAAAACAAAAACAAAAAAAAATATGTTACTTGCATTTCATTCCTTTCAATGATTACCAACAATATTATAGTATTAAAATATTTGTCAAATGATACAGGTTGGAGCAGCTAATGCTAACAAAATTGTTTCTAATATTTCAATTTTTAACATCCTAATACTTTCTCTCCCTCTCCCTCTCCCTCTCCCTGTCCCTCTCCCACTTTGTATAAGGGATTAAACCCAGGGGCGCTTAACCACTGAGCCACATCCCCAGCTTATTTTTTACTTTTTACGTTGAGACAGGGTTTCAATAAGTTGCTTATGGACTCATTATGTTGCTGAGGCTAGCCTCAAACTTGTTAGCCTCCAGAGCCACTGGGATCACAAGCATCTGTCACCCCACCTGACCTAACATACTCTTTGTAAGAGCATTTTTTTTTCCTTGAAGGACTTTCATTAGTGGTTTTTCCGGTTGGTAAATCTTCTCCTCTGAGTCTAGAAGCACAGCATCACTCCTGTATTATAATCAGAAATGGATGCAAGAGTGTCATGCAGAAATCATGTTTGTTGGGCTGGGCTCAGCTGAACGAATGTCCTCCTTTGCCCCTCAATTTCTTGACTGCTGTGGTCTACAAGAGCAACTCTTCAATTTGGTTTGTAAATACCAAGTTTTCTGGGTTTTCTCAGGTTTGCTTCCTTCTGAAGAGAGCAAGCTCCATGCACAGGTCCAAACGCTGCAGTGATCTTCAACATAATTAGGGGGAAAACAACTTTCCGATAAGTTAGATTCAAGCATAGTAAAGAAATAGCACTAACTAGCAAAGTTCAGACCTGCAAATCTTTAAGCAAGGCAAGGCTTTATGTCTTTATTAACTGAATGAAGTCGTGAACTAGATTTTGCAAGAATCTCAGGTAACTCTCAAGAGTACTAAGAAGAGAGAATCTACCTTTCTCTTCTGAAAAGCTCTTTGGGAGAAAGGTGCCAAACCCAAGTGCTAAGTGAATCTTCCTGAAAACATTATTAGCTACAGTTGCCAATTGCAACACATAATTATTTTACTACATACTGGTCTTTTTTATCCCCATGAGTTACACTTCTCATTGGAAATACTTTCTAATGGACAGACCAGCAGAAAAACTCAGAAATGGTCATGAGCTAGGGGAGCATTTACAGTTGATAGGTGTTTTATATGTTCTGTGGACCCCCTCTCCCAACGTCCACATAGCCACTGTCCACTCAGGACCACGGAGAGCTCCTTTTCACATTGCACAGGTAACTAAAGAAGCAACCAGGAGCTCTGCAGCCCAGGGAGGAGCATCTAGCTCAGAAAAAGCGTGGAGACTAACAGTAAAATGTGAACCAATGGTAATAACGAAAGTGTCCACACACAACCTTTGAATGTCATATAGTCACATGCCAGGCCATGGCCGTGGCTGTGAACATCATTACCTGACTTCTGCCCTTGGCCAAATTCCAGCCTCTAGAGAAAAACAGGATGCACAGAGAAAGACACCATGTGGCATAAATTAGGAAAACTGGGTGCTGGGAACATTGTGGCACTGGGCAGATGGAGGATGTGAATAAGGAGATCACTCCAAGGTTCCCATCTAACTGAACCTTTGAGAATGTAGCAGGTCGTGCCCCCAGCAAAACCCAGGCCCTGAGGCTGTTGGAAGCCACCTGGGACAAAACTTACCTGGTGGCTCTGACAACAGCTCAGGCTTTAAGTGGTGAGAGTGGCCCCTCTGCAGTGAGCATCCTAAGAGACCAGTCCTAAAGGTTAGACACACCCAGATAAACAGAACACCAGCACAAGATGTTGACCTCCTGCCCGAAGCTCCCCAAACTGTAGAGGCCACAGACCCAGCCCCACCGCTACTGCCACAGCCATCAGTAGAGGCAGCACAGATGCTCTGTCCTCTCCCAGGCCTGGGACCTTTGGAACCACTCCTCTCCTTGTGACCCCCCCCCCGCCCCGCCCAGACCCCAGCTGGCCTGCAGAGTCTGGAGAAGTCAAGGTGTTCCCTGGGGAGAAGTGTCGCTCCCTCCTCTGTGACTTACGACAAGGGCAGAGCCTGCTGCCCACTGATGAGGGACAGCTCCCTAAAACAGCCACGCCAAGCCCTATTTTTCGACTGTCTGTCAGAGTGACTAATCATAGCTCCCTGCTCTCTTCTCCACCTCATTTTCAAGTGACTTCTTTTTTTCTGTAATTCATAAATCCTCACTTTCATGTGAGGCTTCTATATGATACTTTATCAAATGCCTTTTGAAAGCCTTTGCAGAAAATATAACCCATATCCCAGGCTTCTTTCTCTCAGCTCTTTCTTGAGTAATGGAATCAATTTTTTAAAGAGGGAGACATGCAGCGGGACAGGGAGAGCCCCTCGAAATACTTCCTTTCCCTCTGAGGATCTCAAAGTACTGAATGCAAACTCTGTGTAATTTGCCCTCTATGTGTTCTTTTTACTGAAAGGAAAAAATAAATTCTAGATTCTTCTTGCAGTTAAAACCTCTACTGCCTTACCACTTCTTAATGGACACTCTCAACAATGACCCTGTACTCCATGTCAATAAGAAGCAGAACTGGGTGCGGTGGTGAACACCTGTAATCCCAGCAGCTTGAGAGGCTGAGGCAGGAGGATCGTGAGTTCAAAGCCAGCCTCAGCAAAAGCGAAATATTAAGCAACTCAGTGAGACCCTTCCTCTAAATAAAATACAAAGTAGGGCTAGGGATGTGGCTCAGTGGGAGAGTGTCCCTGAGTTCAATCCCTATGCCCCAAAAAGAAAAAAAAATAAATTAAGGAGCAGATACTGGCTCCACAAAATAACCAGGCATCAAGAAAACGCTGAGGTGACCCAAGACCTTCCCTCAAGAACTTGTTCTTTGGAAAAAGGGGTTTCTCTCCAGAAGGATGTCACTGGAGGCCACAGGCTGGTCTGCTCTGTTCTCCCTCCCAAGTCCTGCTGCCTCCATCACCTGTAGAGTTGAGGATTTAAAGTTTGGAGCTGTCCAGGGGCCTGCATGAGGATCTCCAGGTAGTTCTAGAAACAAAGATACCCACTGAGTGCTCCCAATTCACAGAATCAAAGGGCTCTGAATTACTGTTATCTGATGAGGTTAGCATTTGCCTGTTATCCACTAACAATAAACCCCTTGGGCTCTGCTGGCCATTGGGGAAGTGCTCAAGTCAGCAATACAAAGCCCCTGCTTTCTCCAGAAACTCAGGGTTGGCACCAGAGAAGGACAAGGAGGAGACAAACCTGACAGTGGACAGTAGGGACCACAGCTGTGGGTCTCAGGGTAGCCCACAGAGGAGCCCTGCTTGGAAATCGCCACCTGCTCTTCACAGAGAATTCTGATTAGCAGGAAGACCTGCGGTGCTCTGGTTGCCCCCCCTAGTACCCACTTTCTCCCCATTTACTCACCATTTTCAAGACTTTCCAAGACTTGGACATGCAAGCCAGATGTCCTACAAGACCTTGGCCCTTAGTAGCCTAAGCATAAAAGTAAAGAGGATGAGAGAATTTGCCTGTACTTCCCCAAAGAGACAAGTTCCCATTTAATTCAAATTATTGCACTCCTAAAAAAAACATGAATAGCTAAGATGAATAGCTAAGTTCACCTCCTGATGAAGAAACTGGAGAGGATTTCTTTTCTACCATTCCTTAAAAATAGCTTCTACTTTAGCCTTCCTATGAACGGAATAAGAACCTATGGCAAGAGCACAGTGATTTGGGGGCCAATTTTCCTTAAATACCTCTTCCATAAGACATTGAACCCTTTTGATATTTGGAAGCTTCAGGACTCTGTCCTCTGAAAAAGCTACATCAATTGAGGAGTCTTTACAATAAGGTTTGGCCTAATATCTCCCTGATCATGTCTCCTCGGTGGCGTGTGGCTCTGACTGATTGGGCCTTCTCAGCGAGAGCTCCTATCACTGCCGTGGCCATTCAGAACTGCCTCCGCTTAGCGCTGTCTGCATTTCTTTTATTAAGCCCCTTTGTTGGAGCTTTATAATTTAGCTGTAAAAATCAGTGTGAGCTAAAGCTCAAGCTACAAGCTGAGAAGAACTTTCCAAAAAAAAAAAAAATAGTCATTTAAACTGCATTTTCAGGCACTGGGGGATTTAGAACGTTGGGGGCTGTCAAGAATAGAAAATAATACAGCATCCCTTGTCTCAATTTTCTGCTTAAACTTAGTGTCCAGGAGAAAAAAAAAGAGTTCATATTTTTTCAAAATATTTTCACTCAATGAAAAATATTTTCTTTCTAAAGGTCTGTCTTTTCCTCTAAATAATAAACTAGTTATTTAGAACATTTAATATGTGTATCTGAAAAGTAAATCCACTTTTCCAGAAAATTGGTCACATGTTTAGCTTAGGGAGATGAGCAGGGACCAGAGAGTGATTGAGATCTAATCTAGTGCTTCCCGTGGTATGGCCTATGGTGGGTGTCCCCTCCAGACCCCCTTGAGTCCCATTCTGACCCTTAGAATAGATTCCCTGGTGTAGAATCAGAGCCAGCAAGTGCCCAAGTTCTCACTCCAGTCCAACCGAGCTCTGAGTCAGCCCCCAGCACTGGAGAGAAACTTGGTCCAGCTGAGCATTTTCACGGCATCCCCAAGATGAAGGCAAAAGTGCCACCTCAATAAAGACTCAAATCTAAATTAAGGACACAAAATCTGGAAAATGTGATTAGCACCAAGAGCCTTCTTTTGGTAACTCTTCACTCCTGCTCGACTCAGGCAGGAGACAGACTCCATGGCAGCCATGCCTGATGTATTTGCCATAATTATACCCCATTTTAGCTACCAAGAAAACATCATCTAACGCATGTGGAGAGGATATGTAAATGTCTGTTTTTAAGATGCAAAAATTTAAAGACAGTTGATTGACAAGTAGCTAAATGTGGCAGGGATGATGAGGGTGGTGAAAAGGTAAGGGGGGTTTTCAGAGACAGGGGGAGTCTGGTGAGGAGAGTCCACCTCAGAGAACCTGGAAGGACTCCAGGAGCACTGGGTGTGGGTGGAGACCGTGGAGGAGGATGGGGTGTGAGGGCAAGGGCATCCAGACTTGACCGTGAGGAACTCTGCAGTCAACAGAGCCTCGTTCAGACTAGAGAAGGAAGCACTCAAGAGGTGAGGGGTGGGCTGGGGATGTGGCTGAAGCGGTAGCATGCTCGCCTGCCATGCGTGCGGCCCGGGGTTCGATCCTTAGCACCACATACAAACAAAGATGTGGTGTCCACCGAAAACTGAAAAATAAATATTGAAATTCTCTCTCTCTCTCTCTCTCTCTCTCTCTCTCTCTCTCTCTCTCTCTCTTTAAAAAAAAAAAGAGATGAAGGGTGAGCTTAGGAACTCCAGCCACTCCTAGGAGATCATGGGTTCCTGCAGAGCAGAGAGTTCATGGCCATGCTCTAGGTGTCTGGACCAGGGGGTAGCACACTGGCAGGAAATAAATTCTAATATATTAAGAATCAGACTTAGGTACAAAAAAAAATTGGTTTGTGGACAACCTCCATAGCAGAGACCATTATACCAACAGTGATGAACACATAAAAAGAAAATGATCAAACAAATAAGAGAAGAAGGTTGAAGTCAAAGGTAGTGGGTGGATAACTGGAGGGGGAATAAGTTGAACTTCATATTTTTCTTACTTTTTATTTGTACCCCGCTATCCATCAACATCTCGTGTTCTCATTATTTACAGCCCTCGAGCAACTAGAACCTTTATTTATACACCCTATTTCTTTTAAGTTATCATTGCCTTTCTAAACATTGAGATGCAAGAGGCTGGCATTCACTTTGACTTCTCTGATATGTCTTTTCTGCCCTCACACCATCAAATCTGTTATAAAAGATTTTTCCATGAGCAATACACCTTTGATTCCCTACTTCCCTCCATTGCTACTACAAGAGCCTCATTCAACTTTTATCCCACATGAGCACCCACAGTCAGTCCCAATTCATTCTGCAGAGCTCAGCAAGATGAACTTTCTAGAGCACCTCTCTGACCAAGCCATTTTCCATCTAATCACCGGTTACTGCCAGTTCAGTACTGTTGCACAAGTACAGTTCTCTAGCTTCACGCACAAGGCACTAACCAAAATGTCTACACCTATACAAACCCCATAGATGCAGCTAGCCTCGAAAAGTACAGTAGGCCTTAAATATGGAACAGGTCCCTTAAAACCTGCCTCTGCACTGAATGCCCAGGAGGAAACATAAATGGACAGGTCTCTATTCTGGACTCTCAGAAGCCCAGTGCTGGTAGAGAAGGAGCAAAGAACTAGACTTCCAGAGAAGAGGATTCTGCCCCTGACTGCCTGTCCTTCAGGTGGGCAATGCTTCCTTTCCAAGGTCGTCTATGATACTGAGACATCAGGACTCACTCATTTGTGTTCTTTCCTTCATTGAAACTGCCATACTGATCCCATAAGCATTGAGGTGAGTTACACAAACAAGCCTACCAGCAAAGGAAACAAGTTTCTGAATGAAGAGACAATAGAGAGCATGGGAGAAAATCTTTGCCATTGACTCCTCCAACAGAGGATGAATAGCCAGAGTGAATAACTCAAAACACTCAGTATTAAAAAGGCAATCAACCAAAGGGCAAATGAACTGAGCAGACATTTCACAAAAAGAGAAGTGCAAGTGGCCAGCAATTACATGGATGAGATATTTAACATCTTTAGCCATCAGAGGAAAGCAAACTGAAACTGTGCTAAGAGTCCATCTCACCCCAGTTAGAATGGCACCAATCAAGAATACAAATAAGATGACTTGCACCTTGAGAGGCCAAGGCAGGAAAATCACAAGTTCAAAGCTGGCCACAGCAACTTAGTGAGGCCCTAAGCAACTGAGCAAGACTCTGCCCCAAAGGTTAAAAAAAAATTGGGGGGGACTCTTCTACACTATTGGTGGGACTATAAATTAGTACAGCCACTATGAAAATCAGCTACACCACTCCTTTCTCCTTGATATTATCCAAAAGAATTAAAATCAGCATATTTCAGAGGTACATGTATGCCTATGTTTATAGCAGCACAATTTACAATGGCCAAGTTATGTAATGCACCTAGGTATCCATCAACAGATAAATGGATGCAGAAAGTGTGTTTTATTCAGCCATAAAGAAGAACAAAATTATGTCATTTGCAAGAAAATGAATGGAACTAGAGACCATAATTTTGAGCAAAATAAGTTAGACTCAGAGAGAAAATTATCGTATGTTTTTTCTCATATGTGAAAGATATAAGGAAAAAAACAAGACAAAAAAAATTTCCATGAAATTAGAAGGGAACCCAGTAGGGGAGGGAGAAGGGAAGATTAGAGTGGGTTTCGGGGAGAGAACTTAATCAGATTCTGTTTTCATGTATGCACAAATATGCCACAGCAAAACCCGCTATTTTGTATAATTAACATGGACCAACTAAAAAACCAAGGGTAGTGAAATGGAACAACACAGAGGCAATCAAAATCTGTACTTTGGAGTCTACTTTTCCATCTCACCCTGATTTTCATGACTTCTCACTGCCACAGTCTGGCTGGGCACAAATGCCGCAGTCTGGCTGGGCACACAATCACGAGCCACCACACAGCTTGTAGATTCAAACAGCAACTCTTTATTCCTGAACTCTCACCAGCCGTCTACAATCATGTTCTGGGGAAATCCACGTTCTCTTCCCAAATCCACCTTCTCTCCCAAATTCACCTCCACTGGGCTTCTATCTCCAAAATATACTGTCTGAATCCTGTGAGAACTCAAGGGGAACTCAGGCAGCAGGATACGCCCTATTCCCAGCAGGAATAATCTTAAACCTTAAACCTGGAACCTAAACTGGGAACGCCCTAAACACCATTATCTTAAAACCAGGAACACCCTAATCTGCCTTGGTCCTTGAGCAAGGTCACGTACATTCAATGTCACTGCAACATGGGGTACGCTGGCAAGGAAATTGTCATACCTACTTGGCTAATGGCTCCCAGCATCTCCCCCCTTCTGATTAATTAAACAACAAGCAATGTGGCTTAAGGACCGTGCCTGGTAGGTTGTCCAATTCAACATATGGTTCTTACCCGTCATCGGAAAACTGACCTTTAGGCGTCAGCCTCCTGTCTTAGGTTGATACCACTGCAATTGAATCATACCCGTCACTGACTACTGGTCCAGCATACAGCCATACTTGTGGATAGGTCTATGCACCAGTGGGGGGTGAGGTTCTTTGCCTCACCTCTGTTGGCCCCCAAATTTGGCCTTGGTGCCAGTGGGGGAGTGAGGTTAATGTGGCTTATGGACCGTGCCTGGTAGGTTGTCCAATTCAACATATGGTTCTTACCCGTCATCGGAAAACTGACCTTTAGGCGTCAGCCTCCTGTCTTAGGTTGATACCACTGCAATTGGATCATACCCGTCACTGACTACCGGTCCAGCATAAGCCATTGGCCCCCAAATTTTAGACCATCACTAGCAGAAGGGAGGAGGATACAGAAATGCCACGACACCAAGCCAATTGACGGCTCCTTGGGAAAAATTGCATCACTGGTGACACCATCAGCAAAGATATGCCAGCATTACCACAATTCGCTGCACCAAACGATAGTTACATAGTCCAGGCAAGTTCTGCAAGCAGTTCAAAGCAGAGGAATCTATCAATATGTCCATTTCCTCCCAAAATCCGTTTCCTCCCAAAGTAAGTTGACTCTTTGAGCATTACTTGTTGAGTTCTTCACCGGCACTGGGATGGAGATAGGAATTCTGGCAATGATGTTAAAGAGACGTTATCCTGAAAAGAATTATTAAATATAATGAAAAGGAAAGGTGAAAGTAAACAAACAGATCTGTTAACCTACTTTAAAAATAATCCTTAACAGCTTTTTACCTAATTTAAATTAGTAAACAAACAGATCTGTTAACCACCTTTAAAAACAATCCTTAACAGCTGTTTACATAATTTAAATTAAACCATTTAAATCACGTGAATAAAAAAATAATAATAATTCGGATCCATTTTTTCATGAGCGCTCCTCATATAAGAAATATGGACATACGCATATACAGACATACAACACAAAACACACAAGAGTGTACACAAACGTACAACACATAAGAAAATAGTAAAGGCCTTGTAGCTTTACCTAGGTGAAATCTCCATTGCAATGTTTAAAAACTCCACAGTCAAAAAATAAAACTGATCAGAAAAACATTAACCTAGGTTTGTATGAGCTCAAAAAATAAAAATAGAACCTTATGATGTGGAAAAATGCAATAATAAAATAGCTATTGAAAAAAGCATCCTGGTTAATCACTGTCGCAGATGTAAGAATGGCCAAGCTGGAGTTCTGGATATCAACTGTTATGGATTTGAGTCAAATCATCTTCTTTTCGATCTGTAGAAACTGTTTTAGTTAATCTCTCTGGAATCCAAATGGGCTGCTGTTCTCCCTGTGGAAAAACACAAACAGACCCCCGACTCCAGACAATCACTGGGTCAGGACCTTTCCATTGTCCTGTTAGAATATCTTTCCAAAGTACTTTAGGCTTATGTACATTTTTTGGATACATATGCCTTTCCGCAGCACTAAGTCCTGATGAATCCAAATTTAAAAAGTTTAGAGTAAAAAGCGTTATTTTAAGTTTATCTTTGGGGGATATATACCCCCTTCCAATTCCCTCTTTTTGCTTTAATAAGTATGTTTTAATAGTTTGATGAGCTCTTTCAACTATGCCTTGTCCCTGTGGATTGTATGGGATTCCTGTTATATGAGTAATACCAAATGATGAGCAAAATTGTTTAAAAGAGGTAGAGGTATAGCCAGGACCATTATCGGTTTTTAACTGTTTAGGAACGCCCACAGTGGCAAAATTTTGTAAGCAATGAGCTATAACATCTTTAGTTTTTTCTCCGGCATGAAGGGAGCCCATCAAAAATCCAGAAGAAGTATCGACTGTAACATGTAAATATTTTAATTTTCCAAATTCTGGCAAGTGTGTGACGTCCATCTGCCAAATATGGTTAGGTATCAGTCCTCTAGGATTGACTCCAAGATTAACTTGTGGTAAAAATGTCACACAATTTTGACATTGTTTTATTATATGTCTGGCTTGTTCCTTAGTTATTTTAAAACGCTTTTGTAAAGTATTAGCATTAACATGAAACCTTTTATGAAAATTTGTAGCTTCTTCAAATGTAGAGAAAATATGTATGTCATGTGTAGTTTTATCTGCTAAATCATTGCCTAAACTAAGGGCTCCAGGCAATCCTGTATGTGCCCTAATATGTCCTATAAAGAATGGATCTTTTCTGTCCCAGATTAGACTTTGTATAGTGGAAAACAAAGAGAAAACAGTAGAAGAAGGGGAAATCCTACCAGCATCTTCAAGAGATACTATAGCATTAACTACATACTGACTATCAGAAAATAAATTAAATACAGAATCTTTAAACATCACAAAAGCTTGTAAAACTGCATTAAGCTCTACCTTTTGAGCTGATTGTTTGGGTACTAAAAATGTAAAAGTTTGATCAGGGGTAACTACTGCTGCTGTACCATTATTTGACCCATCAGTGAATATATTTGGAGCATTCATGATAGGTGTTTTTCTTGTCATTTTAGGAAAAACTACAGGATGCTTAGACCAAAAAGACAACAAAGGATTAGATGGTAAATGATTATCAAATGAAACATTAGATTTACACATGATTATTGCCCAAGTATTTAACTCATTAGCTAACTCATCAATTTGATCCATAGTATATGGAGTAATAATTTTATTGGGAGAAATTCCAAACACTCCCTTCGCTGCTTTTATTCCTTTGAGTATTAATTGTCCTACAGCCTCAGGATACCTAGTAAGAATAGTGTTAGGAGAATAAGATAAATGTATCCACAATAATGGACCTTCTTGCCAAAATACTCCTGTAGGAATATTTTTTGTTGGTAGTACAATAAATAATAAAGGCAAACTTATATCAATTCTATCCAAATGTATGTTTTCCATATATGTTTCAATAATTTTTAATGCCTTTCTTGCTTTAGGAGTTAACATGCGGGGTGAATTTGGATCTGATGGACCTTTTAGAATATCAAATAAAGGTCCCAATTCTCCTGTTGGTATACCTAGATAAGGCCTTATCCAATTTATGTCTCCCAATAACTTTTGAAAGTCGTTAAGTGATTTGAGTTGATCTACTCGTATTTGAATTTTTGGTGGACGGACCATGGTTGAGGATAATAGAACTCCTAAATAATTAATTGGAAAATTTAATTGTACTTTATCTATTGCTATCTCTAGATTATAATTTTTTAATAAGTTTGTAAGTGTGGCATAACATTCCAGCAATATGTTTTTATCTTTATGTGCCAATAATACATCATCCATATAGTGAAATATTTGTAGTTCAGGATTTTGATTTCTAAGTGGCTGGATTGCTTTGTTAACATATATTTGACACATAGTTGGACTGTTAGCCATCCCTTGAGGGAGTACTTTCCATTCATATCTCTGATCAGGACCTTCATGATTTAATGCAGGGATAGTAAATGCAAAACGTGGACTATCCTCGGGATGAATTGGAATTGAAAAAAAACAATCTTTAATATCTATAGCTAAAACATGCCAGGTTTTTGGCAAAGCAGACAATTGAGGAATCCCTGATTGAGCAGGTCCCATAACAACCATCTCATTATTAATGGCTCTTAAATCTTGCAATAATCTCCATTTACCAGATTTCTTTTTGATGACAAAAATGGGAGTATTATGGGGAGATATGGAAGGTTGTATATGTCCTTCCGTTAATTGTTGTTTGACCAGATCATGGGCTACTTGTATCTTTTCTTTAGTCAGGGGCCACTGAGGGACCCACACTGGTCTTTCTGATTTCCAAGTAATTTTGATTGTCTCAGTGGCCCTTTCTGAAAATCCAACCCATGTCTGTCTGTTCCTTGATCTATTTGTACTGGTGCTGCTATACCTTGCCCTCGTTTTCCTAATCTTTTTTCTTTCCTAAAGCCTTGTCTAGCCCTAGTAGTTGGCGCATTAGGATTGATGTTATTTGTTAACGTCAAACCTAATTGATCTAGGACATCTCGTCCCCATAAATTTATAGGAAGATGATCCAATACATATGGCTGTATAGTTCCTTCACATCCTTCAGGATCCTTCCAATCTAATATCATAGAACTTCTATGGGGATTAGTCGCCACTCCTAGGCCTCGAAGCGTTTGAGTGGCTTGTTGTAATGGCCAATGTTTTGGCCATTCTTGACGAGATATGATGCTAAGGTCAGCTCCTGTGTCCAGTAGCCCATTAAACTCATGACCTTGAATATTTAGTTTTAGCATTGGGCGAGAATCTAAATTTAAAGACAACATAGCCCAATCTACACCTGTGGAGCCTAATCCCCTGGAACCTCTTTCTACACTATGACTAGGAAATTTATTATGTAGGCTGGGTATTATTAACAACTGTGCTATTCTATCTCCAGGTGAAATTACTGATATACCTCTTGGAGAACTAGCTATAATTTTTATTTCACCTACATAATCGGGATCAATTACCCCAGGACTTATCATAAGTCCTTTTAATGTAGATGAACTACGTCCCAGTAATAAGCCTACTGTTCCTTGGGGAAGAGGTCCTTTTACTCCTGTGGGAATGATTTGAACTCCCATCTCTGGAGTTAATACTGCTCTGGCAGAGGCACAGATGTCCAACCCTGCGCTCCCTCGGGTTTGTCTGATGAGGGATTTAATGGACAATGTGTCCTGGGCACTACCCTGATGGTGTTGCTGGGATCCTCCACTGCCCCGTATATTTGTGGTTGTGGGCCCCGGAGCATTGGGCCCCCCTGTCCGTTTTTTGGCAATGGAGCCTGATGCCTTTCTCCACGATATCTTGGATAAATACCTGGTCTTTGTCCGTTTTTTGATAAGGGAGTACCTTCTATGGTGGTTTTAGAACGGCATTCATTAGCCCAATGTCTCCCTCTACAGCATCGTGGGCAAATACCTGGTATTCTATTCCTTTGATACCTACTTTTGTTAAACCCTC
This sequence comes from Marmota monax, assembly GCF_021218885.2. NCBI lineage: Eukaryota > Metazoa > Chordata > Mammalia > Rodentia > Sciuridae > Marmota > Marmota monax. The sequence goes on along the minus strand of NW_026695217.1, from coordinate 255,070 downwards.
CTCCTATGGGGCAATTCCTTTTAAAATGTCCTGTTTGTTCACAATCATAGCATGTTTTTGGCCTGGCATCTAAAGCCTGTTGTACTGCAGCTGCCAAGACTTGCCCTTGTTCATTAATATCTCTACATAATTTAATATATGTGTTTAAATCTTCATGTCTCCATGGTCTAATAACCTCTCTGCAGCAACGATTTGCTTGGTCATAAGCCAGTTGTTTTATTAATGGCATTGCTTGTTCTGTATCCCCAAAAATTTTGGCAGCCGTTTGAATTAGCCTATCTACAAAGTCAGCGTAAGGTTCATTAACTCTCTGTATTACCTTAGATAGCTGACCTTGTAAATCTCCATGTCCTTGTAAAGTCTTCCATGCCCTAACTGCGTCTGCAGCAATTTGTGCATATATAGCAGGATCATATTCAATTTGTTGCCGTTGACCCTCATAAGGTCCTTTTCCTAACAACATATCTAGATTTCTTTGAGGGTAACCGGCTGCTGCATTTCGCCTAGCTGTCTCCGTGCAAAATTCCTCATTGGCAACCTTCCATAACAAATATTGTCCTCCATTTAGTACAGATTTACACATGCTAGCCCAATCTGCTGGCGTCATGTCCAAGTTAGTAATGGACTCAACCATGCTTACCGTGAAGGGAGCTTGTGGCCCGTAGGTTGTTACAGCCTCCTTCAACTGCTTCACTGTTTTAAAATCTAAAGCACGGTGAATTCGCTGCCCTCCTGCCTGTTCAAGTACAGGGCATGCTAATCTTTGAGGTCCTGTCTCAGGATCCCATTTATCAACTACGGGGTTTGAGGGCCACTCAGCTGTCTCCATCGGTGGGGCTGTTGGTTGAATTACGCCCTCTTGTGATAAAACGGAGTTACTAAAAGCCTCCTGTTGTGGCCTTTTTCCTAACAACCCCTTTTCCTTTAAATTTTCTTCCTCTGTCTGACTAGCTCGAGAGACCTTCTCTTTTGCTTGATCTAAAATGTCTTTCTCCATGGTCTGAACCTCTAACAATTTACTTAACATCTTTTCGGTTTGTTTTTTACTAATTTCTAATCTACTATAAAGATAACGCAACCCAATAAGATAGCACAAAACAAAGCCGAAACTGAATGAAACAAAAACGGAATAAAAAATCGTTGTATCAATTTTCTCTTCCTCAGGGCCGACAAACTTCAAACCTTTAGTCAACCATTTTTTCCAGTTTGCCTGAGAAATTTCTAGGGATAGGCAGCTTGAAACAAAAACAAGATAAATCAAAACAATAACACATTGTTTTTTGAGTTGGTCACCCATTCTTTCGCTCTTCCTCAGGGCGAGCAATTTCACTTACCTCCAAGCTTCAGAAGTTCCCCGCACGGGCCACCAAATGCCACAGTCTGGCTGGGCACAAATGCCGCAGTCTGGCTGGGCACACAATCACGAGCCACCACACAGCTTGTAGATTCAAACAGCAACTCTTTATTCCTGAACTCTCACCAGCCGTCTACAATCATGTTCTGGGGAAATCCACGTTCTCTTCCCAAATCCACCTTCTCTCCCAAATTCACCTCCACTGGGCTTCTATCTCCAAAATATACTGTCTGAATCCTGTGAGAACTCAAGGGGAACTCAGGCAGCAGGATACGCCCTATTCCCAGCAGGAATAATCTTAAACCTTAAACCTGGAACCTAAACTGGGAACGCCCTAAACACCATTATCTTAAAACCAGGAACACCCTAATCTGCCTTGGTCCTTGAGCAAGGTCACTACATTCAATGTCACTGCAACATGGGGTACGCTGGCAAGGAAATTGTCATACCTACTTGGCTAATGGCTCCCAGCATCTCACTGTTCCAGACTCAAGAAGAAAAGGCAGAGAATATTCTGGTTCCAAGCAACAAGGGGAGTCTTTGTTCCCAGACCCCTTCATGAACTGTCTCTAGAAAGTCTTCATGTCACTTTTCATTTTGCAATACCTCCCACTCCATCCTTTGGAACCAATTCATGCTTTGACTTCTGTCCTAAAAACTTTTCCTTCAACAACTTCTTCTTTCTCTCACTCTCAGCTAACCACTGTGCCTCCGACTGCACTGAGAAATAGAAACACTGGAAGAGGACCTGTCCAGCCCACAGGAGCCTGTCCATGGCTTCCCAGCCTGTCCCACTCACTGGTCTTGCCCCAAATCCTGGAAATATAGTGCCTCTCCAAACTAAGGACTAGCATTCCATCTGACTCACCATCCAGAATAGCCCTTAGCAATTCTCCCCATTCTCAGAAATTTTTTTCTGCCTTGGGTCATTTCTTGAATATAACGGTGTTTATTTTTCCATCTTAAAAGTTATCTCCCTTCAGGGCTGGGATTGTGGCTTAGCAATAGAGCACTTGGCTCTCACATTGAGGCACTGGGTTTGATCCTCAGCACCACATAAAAGTAAGTAAACAAAATAAAGATATTTGAAAAAAAAAGTGTAATGACCTGCTGTTTTTTTAAAAAAGTGATCTTTCTTCACCTTCCTCACACCCATTTCTTTGCTCCCTGTTTTAACAATAACCTTCAGAACACATGTCTTCACTGGGTGTCTCTAATTGCCCTCTTGCCCATTCCTCTTTAGACCTCTCTTGACCAGTACTGATTGCCTTCAAGTCTTTGCTCTCTGTAACCACCTCAGTGATACACATCCTGACCACAAGCTTTAAAAATAAAACTTTGAGACCAGGGCAACCTTCTCTTTCACTCCAATGCCCAGTTCTGGTTTTGTCCATAAAGAATTTATTACTCTTTAATAGTCTATACAATTTTTTCTACCATGTTTAATTCCATTCATTCAGTCCCTAGTCCTCCACGCAGTGCATGGCACAATAATTAGATTTTTAAGGATTAAACACTATAGCTAAGGAACTAATTGAATTAAATAATAAATAATGAATAAATTGAATATTCTTCTCCAATCCCCTTCTAATACAGCGTCTAAGCATCATCATTTAAAACTCCATTTTATCATAAACACTGGAATTATCAAGAGAGGTAAAAAGTAAGTTGGGTGCATTATTAATTAGACTCTAAAAGGCTCAGGTTGTCCTGGGAGATACCAAGTTATGGAATAATCCTAGTTAATTCATCTCAATTGCAAGATTCTAAGACAAGTAAATCTCTTCTGGCAAATGATGGTGAAGGTCATTGGTCAAGTATCCTCTAACATGACAAGCACAATCCATCAGGGAATCTTCTCCAATGTTGGAAAAAGAATGCAATTCGCCATGAAGAGTCCCTACTCAACTGACCTTAGTTAAGGGACTCAAAGAAGACAGAGAAGCTGCCAGGCAAGAGAGAGAGGTGGGAAGTCAAGACAAGGGCCCCTTCCCCTTTCTTTGGGGATTCAGTATAGTTTATGGTGACCCTGTTTTAATGACCTGTTTTGAAGCTTGTCTACATAGACCAGAATCAGGATCAGGCTAGTGTGATAGATTCATTTATTCTGTCCCCATGCAGCCAACCACAGGGCACTGAAGATTCAGAAAGAAGCAATATTAGTGTCATTGCTGCTGTTGTGAATTCTTCCATATAATCTAGGACCCCTCCCCAGATGCTGGCCACCAGCTACCTGTTTACAACCAGGCTATACTGATTTTTGAGTTCCCAACTGACTTGTTTATTGAATAAACAACCATCAAAGTAGCAAAACACCAGAGGCCTGATATTCTCTGTACATTGTTATAAATTGCCATCTTTGCTTTTTTTTTTTTTTAATTTCCATGGCCCATTCCTTAGTTGTAGTCTACTTTTTAGAGTTAAAGGAGCCCCCAGAGGACCCTTGGTTTTACTAAAGTTTACATATATTTCTACAATACACTTAGGTTAAGTAGAAAAAAAATAATAAGAAAATATTACTCACATGTCCTCAATCTAATCAACATTACAAGACAAAGCTCACACATGTCCTTTATAGGGATAGAAGTGTCTTTACAATTTTTAGGTGTAACATCACCTTGGTGATACCTTCCCGGTTAGGTGTTCTGCAATGATACTGCCCCTTGTCTTTACCTCAGGCAAATAAGAAAACAGATCCTACAGAATCTGCTTTCCTAAGGCCCAGTGGGGACCCCAAATTTTGACAGTAGGATACATTTAAAGGACCATCAAGACAGACTGATTAGTAAACCAGGATTCAGAATAATCTTCTAAAAATAGTATTTCCTAGTTATGGATGCCATAAAATCTACTCTTAATAGGAAAAATAACTTTTAGAAGTATGTTCTTGCTTCTGTTATCCATGATCAACTGTACTTTCCATATTCTGCCAATCACTGGAATTCAGAAATCCTCTTCTGAATTTAATTCTTGTACTTTGTATCATGGAAACAATAGCTATATGCATGCCCATTTCAAACTCAACAACACCCCTTAGAGTATTCGCCTTGGAGGATTTCCTTCCCAGGTGAGACATACTGAATCAGAGATGAAATGTGCTAGAGAAAGTCCCATTACATCAGACGCCTCCCATTGACACAGATCCTCCTACCTCCTCCTGTGTCATCACATGTGAAGGGGCAAGGCAGCTCTCTCGGGTCCCTTGTATAAGGACATTCATGATCACTCTACCTACAAAATCTAACCAATTTCCAAGGTCCCTATCTCCAAATATCACCCCACTTGGAGTTAAGATCTCAAAATGAATTGGGGTGGGGGGTGCAAATATTCAGTGTATGGCACCCATGTAAACCACCTCGTGATGTTATGAAAATTCAAAGAACGATTATTTATCCAAGTAATACTTTATTTATTCTACTTTTAGTTGTTTTAAAATGTTTTTTCCAAGAAACAAAGATATACTATAATTGGTAAATAATGACAATACTTTTGAATGTTTAGTTACTACCTAGCACTTTAAAAAATATATATATGGTAAAATGTGCCACTGATATATAAGGAATCTGGAAACCTGATTAATATTACTTGGATGTTATTTACTGGTTTGTGGATGGATCCCCTCTCTGTAGCCCAGCTAAGAACCATCGTAATCCTCTCAAATGGCAGCTTATTACTTAGTAATGCCGCTCTGAAAACTAAGGTAGCTTTCTGTTGTTTTGCTGCAAAAGAAGGTAGTACAATCATTCTTGAAATAATTTCATCACAAATGGCCAATCTGTAGATAAAAGTCAAGGATCAATAGCCTAAATTATTTTAGCCCGTCTGTGTAATATTTCCCATGGGACTTAGTAAAATGTAATTGTCAACCAATCTGAACATCTAGCACTTGGAATCTGTTTAAGTAACTGTTTCTACAGCTTTACTCTCACTTGTGGGTTAGTGGGAAGTATCACAGTGAGTTCTCAGTCTTCTGAATTCAGTTTGTCCACAATGGAATGCATAAATGGTGAAAATTTTCTTTTGCTTCCTAAACATAAGAGGTGGTATGTGTTCAAAGATATTTATGATATAACACTCAGCTGATGTACCTAAAAGCTAAAGACTGGAAGCCTTGCAGGATTAGAAATAGTTGCTTTTTAATATTATTCCCATTAAGCAAAAGGCTTTATTCCAGTGAGAAAAAAAGAAATACATAAAAATAACTTATAAGAAAAGACCTGATTCTTCCTAGGAAATAGTCAAGTGAGTGCACAGTAGTCTAAGAATTAGGACCAAGATTCCCAGCTCCAACTCTGGTGTTTGTTGGCTTGCTCATGCATTCGACTGTGGCAGAAACTCTCAGAGCTCAGTTCTCACCATTGCATACAGACTATGCAGAGTAAGTCTCGAGATAATTCTTCATGAATTTTTTAAACATGCTGAAGTGTTTTGAAGGATGAGTGTCATGATCACTCAAGGTTCAAATTCAAGAAAACTATGCTGTTTGTGTATAGAGTAGGAGGAAGTAAGAAAATAAAGATTCATATGTTGGCGGATGTTTAACAATCAGTTCTCCACTAAAAAAAATAAATAAAGATAAAAAGAGCTCTAATTTCCATGGTGTGGTTACTCCTAGAGTGACAAATGTCAATCTACACCCTGGACATCACTGAGCTGAACACAAGACCCTTCTGCATCCAGACCAACAACTCCAGCTCACCACAAAAGGCTTTTAGCTGAACAACAGCTAGGAAATAAAAAGGACTCCAATAAATTAATTGATAGATGGGAATACAGGGGGAGAAATCACCAAAATGGTCAGATCTGTTGGTGAGAGCTTTCTGAAAGGAGGATTATTTTACTTGCTTTATTTTTAATTAACAAGCAATAGACATATTTTTCAATGGTGTATAGTGTGATGTTCTGAATTACACATACCTTGTAAAAATTAAATGACACCAATTAATATACATCTCATCTCACGTATTTATTATTATTTTGTAGTGAGGATGTTAAAAATCTATTTGAGCAACAGAAAATAGCAATACATTCACTATGGTTACCATGCAATGTAATAGATCTCTGAATCTTACTCCTCTACGCCTTTCAGTGAATATCTTCCCTTTCCCCATCTCACCTCCTCCCCCAGCCTCTGGAAACTACATTTCTATCCTGTTTCTCTGAGATTGGATGCTTTATATTCCACATGAGAGATCATGTGGTGTTTGTCTTTCAGCATCTGGCTTATTTCACTTAACATAATATCTTCCAGCTCCATCCACATTGTGGCAGATGACAGAAGTTCCTGTTTTGAAGGCTGTATACTATTTCATTGTACATATCTAGCACACTTTCTTTTCCATTCATTCACACACGGACACTTAGTTTACTTCCATATTTTGGTTCTTGTGATTAATGCTGCAAAGAACATAGGGTGGTCAATATTTCTTCAACATACCAATTTTAATTCCTTTGGATATATGCCAAGAAGTAAGAAGGCTGGATCAAATAAGAGGATATTTTGCGTGATTATGTTTCAGATATTGGGAAAAGAGTGTGATATGATATTTCCTCTCTAGAGTTAGTGTTGTGCAGACTCATTGTACAATGACTCAATTCCAACTTTTCAAATATGTATGATATATATTTTATCATTACAGTATAGAGCAGTGATTCTAAATAAATGTGTTTATGGCCACACTGGTCCTGGTCCTAGTGATAGCCCCTAAATCAGCACAGACAGAGGTGGGTGACGCCCTGCCCGACTGCTCTGCCTGAACACCTGGCACTGCCTCAGTCTACACCACACTGAATGACAACTATCTGGATTGAAAATCTAGCTGTGGAGACTTGGGCAATATAATCAGCATTTCTATGCCTCTGTTCCTCATACACAAAATAGTAGTAATTGAAGTGTTCGTTGGGGTTTGTTAAAATATAAGACCAAATGGCTACAGAATAGTCCAAGAGCAAGCAAAAAAAAAAAAAATCCCTTGGTTAGCCTTAGAGTTTTGCTGACAGAGGAAAGTTGCTGTGCGAAAACTGTTCCAAGAACTGAAACTGAAACAACCTTCAGTACTTTGTCAAAACTCCTGGGCCTGGAGAGATTCCAAGAGTGACCAGTCTGTCCTTGGTGTGGATATTTCAGTTGACTCCCAGAATCTGCAAGCACCCTGAATCACACCAGTTCCCCACCACAGCCTCTCGCTGTTCCCACTTATCTCCACAGAATGCTCAACTGCCTGTCCCTCCTTCCCCTTTTGGTTTCAGGAACCCCCAGGAACCTCAATCATACCTCACCTCCCTGGGACACTCACTTGGTTTCTCAACAGAACTTTTTCAACCCATTTTGTAAATCGACCCAGCACCCACATAAGGGGGTCTTTGCTTCCACTCTGAAGTCTTTTGTAATGTTTGGTTCACAGTAAGCAGAATAATAGCCTCCAGAGATGTCCCCATCCTAATCCTTGGAACCAGTGATGGTTTCCTCATAAGGGAAAGGGGCTCTGAAGATGTGATGAAGTCAAGGACCTTGAGATGGGACCATCACCCTGGATTACAGGGGGTATGTGTGTGGGGGTCCCAGTCCCATCCCCTGGCTCTGTCGTTGGGAGAGAGTAACAAAGGTGCTTGTTAGAATCAGTAAAACCAAACTAAAAAGGATTTTAAAAAAAACGGAAGAAAAGAATAAGCAAAGACAATGGGAATCTGATGAGAATATTTATTTTTATTTTTTTAAAAATGGATAAAGTGTGAAGAATATAATGCTGAGAATATGGACTCTAATTCGTGGAATTTTCTTTACTTGCTTCCCCCCCCCAAGGGGTCCATCTAATCAACAGTATCAGAAACCTGTCAAAACTTGAAAGATCATATCTGCGGAAGTCAGTTGACCCTTCAGGAGAAGAAGCCCTGTCTTAATCCTATGCATTATTACAGTGTCAGGGAGAGGTGGCCCCATCCACAGCATGACTGCTGAATGACAGAAAACAGTGTGTTTATCAGAATCCGGCTGCATTGGTCCTGATCCTAGTGATAGCCCCTAAAACAACACAGGCAGAGGTGGGTGACACCCTGCCCAACTGCTCTGCCTGAACACCTGGCACTGCCTCAGTCCACACCACACTGTATTTCTAGAAAAGCCCTAGGACCATGCTTACTTAGAAAGTTGTGCCCCTTTCTCTAATTATTCATTGACTGTCCTATGATTTGTCCCTGGCACCAGCCCAAATCGTCCCAAGCACTTCCTTGTGCCAGCAGAGACTATTCTGATCCCTTGGCACTCCTGCCTCACATGACACACTGTCAGAGTTCCTCCCTGGGTACAGAGCCTAAGAGATGATAAAATCTGCCAAGAAGCCGTTTATCTGTCCTGCACAGATGGAGAAAAGCTTTGTCAATTTTCCTGGCATGGTTTAATCAGATGTCTTTGAACGTGCGGGAGAGAATAAAGTCCGCTTAATAAACATGTCTTGCTTAAAAACTCTTTGTAATAGCTTGATATTTGTTTCCTTTTCTTCCCTTTACTTTTTTAATGCCTTTGAAAGCCACCATTTGAAGCGTGATGGCTGAACTTTCCCGGCTCAGCGTGCGCGGGCGGATGAGAAGAGCAGCCGCTATTGAGAGTCTGCGCCTCTTTGGCGAGGGAGATAAGGCTCTGCAGAAAGCTACCGTGCAGTCCTGAAATTTAAGAAGACATGCAACCCAGAAGAGCCTGGCGCTAGGCTTTTAGGAGTGAGCGCTCTTATATTATTTATAGGAATACACAAAATGACTCTTTCTTATGTGGAAGGAAATGGGGCACATGGACCCTACCAACACTCAACTCCCAGGACAGCCTGAAAGAGCAAAGCAAAGGACAAAGAGGACTTTCTGGGGGATAAAATTCTCTGGGCAGTGGATATTTCAATACCCAGAAAATAATAATTTCTAAGGTTTGCTTCTGTATTTTTTGAAAGATTTTACTTCTGAGTCCTTTAAGTTGCTCTTTTAAGTGAACTTCTAGAATGTTGTATCCTGGATTGTGAATACCACCATCACCCACTTGAAAAGGCACAAGTTCTTGAAAACTTGTAGCCATCTAGTTCTTCACACTCACCCAAGGATGCTGCCATCTGTCTGGGGGTCACTTGCATATGGTCATCAGGCATCATCATGGTATCTCTGGAGGACACAGATTATTTCTCATACAGTCAAGTGCCCGTATGCCAAGCAAGTGGTTAGTTAGCAGGCTGACTTGGAAGAACCTTGGTCCACTGACTTAACTTCCCCATGCCTCAAGTCTACCAAATCTGTGAAGCAAGAAAAACCCCAGGACTTTGGAGAGCATCAGTGGGATAGTAGATATAAACTGTGGCAAAGGGCCTGACTCTCGCATTATTTCATTTTGAGCATGAACTACACATGTTCAAGCAACATCCTTCCATAGGCCAGAAGATTTCCATTTCTCTAATACGTGTCTGAAGTGATTTCCAAATAAAGTGGCTCCAATGATCCTTTGCCACTTGTTTTTTTTTTCTGATTTATAATGCCTTTTGATACATTTTTATATCAATTCACAAATCATATTCTAAAACAACACTCTCTGGGAAAAGGCAAATTTATGAGATACGATTCTAGGCCAAAATGACTCACACTGACAATCTGAAATTAATTGACCCCTGTACATCTTCTTAATGTCATGCCTTTGCTCACTTGTGAAGTTTTGCTTTCTAAAATTGAAGTTCACAGTCTTTCACGTATGTAGGAATCATCCTGCTCCATCTTCCAAGGATACTCACATTATATTAGGCCAGATTACCCAGAAAACTTTCACATTAATACACATCCACCCCCTAGCTCTCAGTTTGGAAACCATGGAGGCTGGGGAGAAGACAGGTTGAATCTGGTTCTTAAAAGTAAATAGAATAAAGTAATGTCTGGAAATGGCTGATTTAAGACTGCTTTTATGCTGATAATAGAGAGGTGAGCAACCCACCCTCGTCATGTGGTTCATTCTCTTCTGTGTGATTTAATTTGGAATCAGAGCGGGGAGAAGCCAATGGGCCAGTGAATTATTCAAGCCTCTCCTCAAATTCACTTCTTAAAAGAAGCTGGAAAAGAGCCTCCACAGACCTTCCTGTGTTAGTCAGGTTTCCATTACTGTAGCAAATACCTGAGGTAAATGAACTTAAAAAGAGGAAAGGTTTATTTTAGCTCACAGTATCAGAAGTTTCAATCCATGGTCACTTGGCCCCAGTACTTGTGGGCCTGTGGAAAGGGAGAACACCATGGTGGGAGCATATGGAAGAGGAAGCTGCTGACCTCATCATAGCTGGAAAGCAAAGGAAAAAGGAAGGGAGAGAGTCCCAATATTCCTTTCAAAGACATGACCCCAGTGACCTAACCTCCTCCCACCAGACCCCACCTCTCAAGGGTCCTATCACCTCCCAATAGCACCATGTGAGGAACCAACCTTCATCACACAGGTCTTTGGGGGACACTCCAAATCCAAACTGTAGCACTTCCTAACCACTCTCCTCACACTCTATCATTCTTCATAGAATTTATTACTCCTTAAAAGCTTTCAACAGACTCTGTCTGTATCCCTCTTACACTTGTGAGCTTTGTGTTGTTCATAGCTACATCTCCAATGTCCAGAAAAATATTTATCCCATACATTTCTTCATCCCATCAACCTCATCTATTCTGCCTAAAACATCAAAGGACACAATTCTTGTCCTTCCTCCTCTTTGTCTTGCCCATTCCATTTTGCCCTGACCCCAGACACCATTTCATCCTCACTCCTGAGGAAGAGAGGGTCAAGTAGTCTCTCGGGTATATCACAGGTGTGAGAATAGATGATCAGCGAGAGAGATTTGCACTGGGGAATCCCTTCTACAGGATGCAGGACACGTCAGTGAGAATCCATTCAGCAAACAGAATCCATTCAGGGTATCTCCAGAGAGAATTTAATGCAAGGCATTGGCTACCTAGTTGGTGAAGATGCGGAGAAACCCAACGACAGTTAGATAATCCCGACATTACCAAAGTCACCATGCCTTTACCACCTATAGATGGAGGGGGCCACAAGGAGACAGAGGCATTACGAGAAACAAGAGACTCTCTACCTTAGTCAACCTTCCCAAAGGGGGCTGGGATCACAGAGGGTACCATGGGTCACAACCTGGGCAAGAAGGAGACACTGCCCAAAGCAGAGGAAGAGGGCAGAAAAAAATCACCCTTTCCAAGTCCTATAGAAGTTCAGTGGCCAAGGCTCCAGGAGAGCATAGCTTCCTGCCATAACACAGCAAGGTGGGGAGGACTAGGGGATGGCCCTGAACATAACCAGCAACAGCAGCAGGTGTGGCAGAGTCACATCAGCCCAGCAGCCACACCACATAGAAGGGATAGGGTGGGGTGAATAGAAAAGGAAGGAAAAATGAAGACTGGGTAGAAGGAAACTCCCCACAGCCCATGTGATATGAAATTGGCCATGTGATATTTTATAATTAGGTGCCTCTTCCTCTGGGGTTGTAATAGCATTCCCAGAGGCTCGCTGCTCTTCAAGCAATGACCTGAGCCACAAAGCAGGGGACAGTCACATGCAAGTTGACCCATTCAGTCTCCATGATAGTTCTGCAGACCCCATGCTTGGCCAGGAAAAGCACAGCTCTGTTGGAGGAACATGGAGTAGAAAGACAATGAAGAGCAACCTGGCAGCTTCTTTTGAGTCAAAATACCATAAAACACCATTGTCAGTACTCAGTCCTGAGGAGAAATTTCCAATTAAGAGATTAAAAATTAACTAAAAAGGCAAAATGCCTATCTGCAATATATGTTATGTTTTGTTACAATTTTGATAGAGACACACCATGCATGAGGCTTACACTGCAAAGAAAGAATCCAAAACTGTAGAAAGATACAGGTGTTAACTGTCAGTAATGAAAGTCCACTAGTATCATAGTTTCTTAATAAAAAGAGATTTTTGGTCCAAGTTTTCATTGCTGTGATCAAAAAAGAACAATTAGAGGAGGGAAAGTTTACTTGGCAATCATGGCTTCAGAGGTCTCAGTCCATAGGTGGCGGATTCCATTGCTCTGAGCCTGAGGTGGGTCAGAACATCATGGCGGAAGGGTGTGGTGAAAGAACACAGCTCAGGACATGGCAAGAAGGAGGCGGAGAGAGCTTGCTCACCTGGGACAAAATGTATACCCCACAGGCATGCCTCAATGACCCACCTCCTCCAGCTACACCCTACCTGCCTACAGTGACTGCCCAGGTAATCCCTATCAGTGGCTTAATCCATTGATTAGGTTAATGCTCTCAACATCAATCACTTCACCTCTGATAATTCCTGGATTGTCTAACAAATCAACTTTTGAGGGCACACCTCACATCTAAGCCTTAACAAAAGACTTTAAATTTTCCAATTTGTGTTTTTTTCTGACTAAAGAAATAAAACTGAAACTAACCCCTTTCTTCCCGGTTAGCCATGTAAGGCCCAACCAGAATATAAAATCATGAATGGTCAGAAAGCAAAGGTGTTTTTTAGTCATAGGTGTCTTTAGCCATTCTTGGCTGAAGGCCATGAAGGTGAAGGATGACCAAAAGTCCAAAGAGTAAGTTAACATTACGTAATGCCATTGCTATTGCTATCACTGTGGCTTGCTAATAGGGATTGGCCAGTGTGCAATAGCTTTCTTACTTGAAAGTCATTTGAATAGTCAGGCTAGAGGGAAAATATTCAGGCTAGAAATTACATATTCTTTCTTCTATTCCCATTTTGTACAGGGTCACTTATTCCAGAAGCACAATAATACTTCATTTATCTGGAAGTCATTAGTGTGTTTCATTTTAGAATTCTGCTGAATTTTGTCTTTCTTAGCCTTAACTTTGTTTCATAGTAAGCCTAAATAAATAAGCAATGAAATTTCATCAAAGATTTAAATAATTTAAGAGAAGAATATTTGCAAGTATCATGACAGAATTGATTTTAATTAAACAGGTGTCTTTGATAACCTTATTAAACTAGTCTTATCAACCTATCAAAGCAGACCCTCGAATCCCTACTTTACTGGACCACACTGTGTAAATTTCTTCCCAGATGTGAACATGCACCTAAAAATAATAAGCCAGTTCAAAAATAAACAAAGCAGGGGGCTGGGGATGTGGCTCAAACGGTAGCACTGGGTTCAAGCCTCAGCACCACATAAAAATAAAATAAAGATGTTGTGTCCACCGAAAACTAAAAAATGAATATTAAAAACTCTCTCTCTCTCTCTCTCTCTCTCCCCCCCCCAAAAAATAAATAAATAATAAACAAATCAGGGCTTGTTAACTCCAACCAGTCTTCCCTCACATTATTTCAGATTAGTGAACCCTGCTGTGCGGTGGTCATCTGTATTCATTCCACATGAACAAGCATTTATAGGGCACCATGTACCAGCACTGTGGGAAGAACAATGGGAGTTGGTGTCTCTCAAGAAGGAGATGAAATATTGCTCTCACGGGGAAACCACTCAACTATTTCTCAATCAGCAAAGTGAAGCTAACAATGGAAACAGCTGCCTACCTATCCACGTCAATTCCTAGTAAGGACAAGGAAGTAAGTGAGAGAACACACCTTACATGAAAACAGGTGACTGTAACTCTAGCTGTTGTTAGTGGAGAGTGCTGTATTATGAACCCATCCATTCCTGCTTGGAGCTCCTTGGATTAACTCAGTGTTCCAGGCTAGGGATGGCTCTTCAAAAAATGAGAAGGAATTCCCACCACCTCTCTCTTTGTGTGCTCTCTTACCTGTCATCCACCTGTATTTTCTCACAATGAAGCAAAGTTGGAATTCCTTCCAGAGGAGAAGCAGGGAGTGTAACTGCTGATGTTCTGGGTTGATAGCCCTCTTTCCTAAAAAATCATAAACTCACAAGCTGTGCTGGGTCCCAAATCCCCAGCCTGCAGAAATGCTCCCTCCTGTAGTTCTTGTGTGTTGGGATCCTAAGCTAACTAGTAAATGTGGGTGTTTGGAAGGTTGGTAAGAAAAGCCAACCTACTGGTTAGGGCCACAGATGATGGAGACCTAAGTATATAGCAGCCTTGTGACCTTGGACACCTCCCAGCTGGCTCTCCAGCTCTGCTCACACCTTCTCCCTCCAGCCTGTCCACCCTCCCCAGAGGTCAGGGGTTTGGGCTGAAAGTTCCAACCACGTAGTCATTCCTGACTTTTCTGGTGACCAACTCCCATCAGAAGCCCTTGGCCCTGGTCATCTCACGGCACACAGAGGACAAGTGTCCCTCCAGATTCCAAGCATCTTATAAGCTCTTGCTCTTATCCTCCCATCTCTCAGGAAAATGCAAGAGTTCCAGGAACAAAGTGAAAAACAAATGTATTTTTTTTTCTTACACCACAATATCGCAGGGGTTTTGTTTGTTTGTTTGTTTGTTTTAAGCTAGCAGTTTGGTGCAGAAATGCTGACATCCCTGGAGATTTTTATTCTAACCCTGATTGTCACCATGAGCCTTTTTTTTCTTCTTTAAACACTTGCTATGTCAAAAGAAACTCTCAGACCATTCCCTCACCTGGGGTGATTGGACAGCCCCTCTCCTTTTGATTCAGTTACTTCTGACCCAGTTCTTCCGAAACCTCTTTCAACATTATTCCCTTTTCTGGGTGTCTGAACCCTGGCGAATCACCAAAGCACTACACTCAGCTAACCTATTTTATAGTCTAATTTTGAAGAATCTGGCAATAGATCTTCCAGTCCTGGTCTTTTAGTGACAAAAACATAATATTCATTTAGATTGGGATATTTTTGCTTAGAACAGTATAAGTGACATAAAAATTTGAGATGGGCAGTCAATTTGACCCTCACCTGCCTTTTTCTAGAAAATTTGTAGAAAGAAAAAGAAAAGTGAGCTTATCTCTACTCTCAAGTGATTGCTTCATTGGAGTTAATTAATTTCGAAGAAGAAAACAACATTTCTATATCTATAAAAGAAATCCTCAGTGGCCAAACTCCGAGTAACCTCTTCAATAATCTCTAGATGCTCAGATGCTCTGAGCACTTAGTGACTTTCAAACGTTCCCTAGTGGAACTTTATTTTAAATTTTATAAGAGAAAAGATTGTTCTCAAAAAGCTCATGTTTCATTCTGAAATTCATCATATTGATAATTTGAAAACATACATGGCTGTGTACCTTAGAGCTTTTCTTTTCTTCAATCTGAAAGGAATAACTTGTTCTAAATATTTAAGGGTCAGAGGTCCCAAGTCAAAAGTTTGATTCTACTTTTAATTTAAACCAAATGTCAATCTCTGTGAGCCTCAGTTTCCTCATCTGTAACATAAAGATGGGTTTGAGTTCAATGTTCCTGATGGTTTCTTTCGTCAGAAAGATCACCAGTTGATGGGCTGGACATCAAGAGCCAAAAGAATCCAGTAGCAATTATTTTTTATCGTGACCATTCTAAGTTGAAAGCCAAAGAGGTTAGAATTTTTCCTTCCAAATCATTTACTTCGCTGTAGCAATATTTTCATAAAACTGACCTGAACTTCCTGAGATAAGAAAAAATGTGAACTTTCAGTGACCAAAATGGAATATTGCAAGAGAAATATGCTGTGAAAATTATGCTGAGATTGTTATCCAGATGGAAACTTGGTGAAATTCTCCTTATCCACGGGAAACCATTTAAGGTCAGACAATAGCATAAAGATGAGGATGTTTTTAAAAAGATGCACTACTACATTCCCTAGATTTGTTTATACAACGAGAGGTTTCCGGGGTTTACAAGTAAATCCCCACGGTCACCTGGTGCCACAAGGCACATTCAAAAGAGATCTCTTTCTCTATGAAGTCATAAGAGAAAAGAAACTGGGTTTTGTCATAACAATTGAAAACACATAGTGCCAAGTGTCACTATGCCTTCAAGTATTTTTCTAAGCCTGTTGCAAACACTGTATCACAGTTCCCATGTCACTGTTACTACATTGAACATGAGGAAACTGAACCCAGATAGGTGATATCCCTGTCTGGACACCAAGTTGATGAGTTTAGAATTTGAATTTAAGCAGTCTGACTTCCAAGCACATGTCTAAAATTCTACACCCCACTGCCTTCCTCTTATGGGGATTTGTGTGCCTCTGCAGGATCAGTCCCCAAAGTGACCGTTTTAAGTCAGATTGTCTTCCTTTCTACACAACACAAGTGACTTCTTGATGGTGGATGCTATTAAATACCATGAGAACAATTTAACAACAATTCTCCAAAGAAGTCTTCATTCCAGGCTTTTTCATAGAAAATTAAAAACTAGAATTCTTTGACAAGCTATATAGGACAAAAGAGTAGGGGGGCATGTGGAAGGAAGAACAAATAGAGAATACCATCTTGCAGAAAACACATGAGGAGAAAAATAATCAGAATTAACAGTTTAAACATCATTAATGTGAAGATCTTTGACATACTTAAAAGAAGTCTTTACCCACATTTTCAAGATTTGGGAGTTGGTCAAATATACATATCTCTCCCTTGACTATTGAGAAAGGAGAGACTTCATTTTGAGAAATAAACAGTTGTGTTCACATGTACAGCAAGAGAGAAAAGGACACCTATGTGACATCCCACCCACACACCCAAGGGTCACTCCTCTGAGGTCGCTTTTCAGAAGCAAGTTGGCGTGTGGTGGGTGGACACACTACCTCCAGGTCGGCGTTCGGGAGCTCAGTAAAGAGCGAAATCTCTCCAAGCTGTCACTGAATTAAGCTGCTTCTATTTTGATTTATAATACAAGACTCTGACCTCATGTTACTTTAAAAAGTATAAGAGTGAAACAGCCTTAAAATACAAAACAACTCTGAGGTAAAGTGATTGAAGGTCCACAATACTTTTTATCTGGAAAATGTTTGCTCTTCCAAGGAAGGAATCATTCATTTCTTAAGATGACAAGAAACTTTCATACTGCAAATGGCCTCCATTCTGCAAATCGGGGCCCACAAAACTCACATAACCCTATCATGCTATCCAGGGGTCCTGGAAAGCATTTAAGGAGCATGCTGACTGACCCCTACCTGTTCTAATATGCCTTAGTCTTTTCCACTTTTGCTGGCTCCCTACCTATCCATATCCTACCATGTCCCCCCCATCAAGTCCACTTGTCTGACATATACACTTGTGAGCACACCTGCCCTGGGAGAAACACGCATGTTAATACTCCATCTGGACATGAGAACGTGCAAGTAAGACAGGCCACTGTAGAGACAGCACTGGATCAGAAGCCACCAGGAGCCCTGGCTCATGATGACCACACAGTCCCAGACACCATTATAAACACATAATAAGTATTTCAACAACTTATTTTTTTTTCTGTTACATTTTTAACTCTCATTCTATTCTGAGTAAAAACCATATTTCCCAAAAGGAAGTCAGTGAGGCATTCTTTGACAACTTCTCAGGACATTTTTACTAGCTTCACCTAAGCTGTCAGTATCCACAACATGACTGTGTGCGATGGAGAAAAATAACCCATCTAACAAGGGCCCCAGTAGAGCTGAAGAAGGGGGAAAGAGCATGTTTTTAGGGGAAATTTTATTTTTCTTGACAACAAAATCATCCAGGAGAGGAATGGGACCCCACTCTGGAATAAGAGCTTTATTTTCATCAAGGTGAATGTCTTCCAAAGATAAATGGTGTGCAGATAAGCTTCCCAGGGGAATACGAGAATGAGAACAGCTGAAAGCTTAAGGAGCTATGGAATAGACGAAGCCAGTAGAGCAAAAAAGAAAAAACAGAAATTGTATCCAGGAGCCCAGGGCAGAGAGTCCCGCTCCAAAGACAGGAAAAGGTACTGGGGTGTCCCTTATCATTTTGTGGACATTTGCACTGGGTTCTCATTTATTCCAGCTTCCTCACAGTTTCTGCACACCCCCAATACCCTCTGCCCTGGGATGTTCATGGAATAAAGAACTGGATAATAAAGACGATGGTCAGGACCAAACCTATCTTAATTTTTACAACAGTAAAGTAGAATAATGATTCTCAAAAATCCATGTCAATATCACCTCCAAAGCTTGAGTGTGTGTGCATGTGTGCCCAAACCCTACAGCATGCCTATTAAAATAGAATTCCATGGGGGACAGTGCCATCTGCATTTTTAATATGCACAGACAATTGTGATGTGTGGGTAGGATCAAAGAGCAATGGTACCTGCCGCCTTGGCTTTCCAGGCACATACCTGACAGAGTTTAAAGATGCTCAGCCTTAAAAATTGCCAGGAGGTCCATTATATGAAGAATTCGAAGTTCATGGGCATTGCAGAGACAATAAGGAGCACCTGGTGTAAACTGGCAGAAGCAAGGGGGCGTGGCAAGCACCAGCATGCCTGCACAGCCCACTCTGCTCCTGATGGGTCAACCCCACTATGCCCTATGGGGAGCACATGTTTGTGTGTCTCTCAGTGATCACACATAGGTGAATCAACCAGGAATTGCCATGTGAACCAGAGACCCTATGAAGCATAAGCACTGTGGGCTTCGTGGTGACTGCTGAGCCCTGCACTGTATGAACAACCCAAAAGCAACAACCTCCTAAGCGCTGTTCATCAGCTTTCTTTTGTCTCAACATATAAGGGAATTATTTTTTTAAAGAGGAAAAAAATTAAAGGACAAGTTTTAAGTAACAAGGAGTTTTACCTGGCAATTATGAAAGAAAAATAGTTTAGAAGCCTGAAGCTAAACTGGTTTCTGCCAACGCTTTATGATCTCCAGCTTTATAAAATGAGCCTTTATTTCTTGTACATGTTCTGAGCACCCTCTTCTGGAAGTAGCCGGCATCGCCCAAGGACTTTCTTGGAGCAGGCTTGTTTGCGGGGAAGGCTCCTCTTGTCTGAGTCAGTCTAGTCCTGATGCCAGTGCTGTTTGGGGATGGAAGTGAACTAGGGCTGGCTACGGGGTTATTGAGGGAGCTCGGCAAAAACAAAGAACCATCTGCTTGGTTGTTCTCAATTAGGCAATTTTGCAAGAAAATTGAGCAAATTATCAATTTGACACTGCAATTACCAAAAATAACTAAATTCTGTCTTCTCTTCTTCCTACGTCAAATCAATTTAATTTATGAGAAAAAGGAAAGGAGACATTAGCAACTTTTAATTACCAGGGCTCTGCTGATTTGTTTGTTCACTAAGAAGCTTTGAGGCATTCCAAGTCAAGACGCAGTGGGGTCAAAATCACAGCATCTCAAGTGACTCCCAGACTTGGAAGTTTCTCAGATTCATTTTAATCACTGGCTCTCGGAAGGACAGGCATGCACAGCAGCTCTGATTTTCCTCTCCTACTTTACCCAGGTGCCCTCAAGAATTTAGATCCAGGCATCAGAGGTCTTGGAGGTTTTTTTCTGAAAAATAAAGCTTTACAACTACTGTTCCCCTTCCACATTTTAGAAATTCTACCATAGGAAGTTGCCGCAGTCTGTCTGGGCACAAAATAACCGAGCCACCACAAAAACTTGTAGATTCCAACAGCAACTCTTTATTCCCGAACTCTCACCAGCACTCTACAAGCATGTTCTGGGAAAATACACTCCCTTTACCGGGCTCTGCGTACCAATTCTCTCAGAACCCCGGGAGAACTCAACGGGAACTCAAGGAGTGGGCGCCTGAGGCAGCAGGATACACCCTATTCCCAGCAGGATCCACCCTAAACCTGGAGCCACCCTCATCCCTGAGCAGGGTCACCTTAACCAAAAATGCCATGCCATTCCTACTTGGCTATGGCTCTCAGCAGGAAGTAAGAAACTTTAGCCACAAAATCCCACTTGTTCTTTTTAGCTGTTTGGTCCTCAGACATCTTGAAGAATGGAATCAGAAGCATTTAAAACCCAAAATGCCTGATGCATTACCATGGTTCCCACCACCTTGTGCAAAGAACTCCTCTGCATTTTGATGTATTTGTGGAAGAAGCCAGACCAGTGCCTCGGTGGACAAGATGTCACTTGAAACAAATATTTTATGCTTAACAGTGAAGCACTCAGTAGGTAAGCATTATCACATATCATCTTCTCTGCAATGTTATGATTTCCACCATCATTCCTGCTTCCCATGAACCCATGACGGTTAAAAGTTGGAGCATCTTTCCCAAAGCTAAAGATAGCAGGCCTGCCTAAATCCACCCAGAGTTTGCCTTCATCCAAAAATCTGCCTATTCCAAGCATCTTCAGAGTCATAGCACTAGCAAACCGAAAAGTCATATTTTGAACCTAGATTTGTGAGACCCAGAAGTCTATGTTTTAAGCAAGTACACTGCTCTGGCCAACCCTATGACTTTTCTATGCATCTTCCCTACCTGCTCATACTGCAATTGACCCCAAGTTTGTGTAAAAATAAAATGGAAAAGAGCAAGTTGTGAAAAGTCATAGACTTCACTAGTAAAACGAGCATAAGAAAGTATCTATGCAGCTTCAAAATTTGTTAAACCAGATAATTCATTCAATGGGGAAAGTCAGTACAGCTGATTTTTTTTTAATTGAAAAGGCACAAGCAAATTGTTTGTGAGACTGCTTTATAGGTTTCATATACAGGCATCTTGCAATCATGTCTTTTGCTAGGGAGTGAAATTGATACCCTGAGCCTTTCAGCATAGATGGTTTTGCCTCTTTAAACGATTGTATTACATGGCATCCTGACTTACAGCCTTGATTAAAAGTAGGGTTTTCCAAGGAGTCTTCAATTTCCCCTTGTGTTATTCTGTTCCTGCAGTAATTTGCACTGTCTTTGTTTAAAGGGTTTTCTAATTGAACAGGTGCAAGAAACAGAAGTAGTCAGTAGCTATATTTATACTAACTCACAGTGCAGCCATCAGTTAACACACAGTCGCTGAGTTGTGTTTATTCCGCCTAATACTGTGCTGTGTGTGCGTGATTAGATATGTGAGGATCATTACCACATCACAGTTCTTGTGTGTCCAGCCAGGCAGCTAGTTGTGCTGGGCTCCACTTCGTTCTGACAGTTGTTCTCTGATTGAAGTCATCCTTGTGCTTAATTTTCTCAAATTTAAGATGGAAACACAGCTGCTATTCATACTTCTGGAAAACTCAAGACCCCTTTCTGGATAATCTTGAGGTTTCCCATCAGCAACTAATTGATACATTTGTCCTTTCTAAGCTGATGGCTTCCGATAAAACTGTAAATCAGAGAAACCCATATGAAACCCATGGACTTCATAAGCTGCAGTTGTGTTGAAAGTGTCACCTGAGACCATCAGAGGCATGGACTTGAGGATCCCAAAGTACCTAAGGACTATGTGTTGACATCTCTTTGAATAGTGCATTCTTTTGGATTTTACATTTTTAAATCTGATAGAGGCTCAAAAATGATCCTTATCTTATGAAACTTTTGAAACTCAGCAACAAGACCATATAGAAGCAAAATCAGGGCCAGAAGTTAGTCTTCCCAACTCATAATCCTAGTTTCAGAAGCAGCAGGAATCCCTGAAGGACACTTTCAAAGCAGGCTTATCTTATGGAAGAATCACAGGAGGGTTCTGGGCTCGAAGAAGTCTTAGGCTCAATAGCATATTTTATATACAAGGATGCCACCGTCCAGAGACGCTGACTAACTGGTCATGGTTCATTCAAAGAATTCTCATAATACCTAAAATAAGAGTCAAATACCCCAAATCCCAAGTCAGTGTTGTTTCTTCAGCTATATTAGCACAGAAGCATTAGTTTTAAGGATTCCCATAGGGATCTGATATAATATACTGCTTATTCACACAAACTGTTCACACCTGGCTTGTAGGAAGACAGATCTTGTTAAAGATGAGTCCTTGGAAGCCCTAGGCACTGAGTGTAAAGTGGATTACACTCCAAACCTCCATGTACTAAGAACTTTAAAAATATTAAAAGTCCGTGAACTCAGCATCCTTCCATGATGATGTGACACACATTGTGTGCAATTCCCATCTGGACCCCTTCCTCTCTGGTAGACTTTGGGTTGCTGATTCCAAAGTTGAGTTTCTTTAAATGTAGATTGGAGCTCATAACTTGACAAAGAATGGAACAGTATCACAAACTAACTGGACTGGCAACCTGTGCTGGGTTCACAAGAGCTGGATACATCAATAAGTAAGAAAACAGTGAAGAAAGCATGCAATACACAGAAATTCCTTTTGCGGGAATTAGGGATGGCTCTGAGACCTCTGGGGCTCTCTGGGAAGAGAGCATGCACCTGGATTCTCTTTATTTTTATGGGGGTAACACACAAAAGGAGGTTTGATAGAATGTTCTTTCCAAATAAGGCAAGAGTCAGGTTTCAAGGGGTTGAGTCTAGCTTCATGATGTCTTGTGGTCAGTAGATTGACTAACATCTTGGCAAGTCACACCCATCTCACATGCCATGTGGGAACATAGGCAGAGTGAGAGGAAAGGGTATATGTGCGTCGCACAGCCCAAATAGCACACAATGATAGTCCAGTCCTCCCATACGCTCAAATGTACATAGTTCACACACAAAGCCCATGGATGGCTCACAACAGAAGAGAATACTGTGACATCGAAATACAGGAGTTCACTCCTTCCCAAGTAAGATCATTAGGAGAGCTCTTCAGCTCTGGCCACCATGGTATATCTGAACTCCCAGCAAGACTCGGAAGCAAACCCAGCTTGAAGTTCTCGGGAAATACCCATCCTGAGCTCACACTCCTATTTATAGGCAAGTCCCATGGTTGGCAGATGTTAAAATTTTCAAAGGGAAGATTAGCACTGAACAGTGATAAAAAGACTCAAAGAAATGAGCATCTTGCCCTGGCTGTGTGCCTGATGCTCTCGGTAAGTGAGTCATGGATTTTCTGAGCCTCAGTTTCCTTTCTGTGCACTGAAGAGTTCATCCCAGTCTACAGAGGCATGAGCTCTTTGTTCAGAAGCAGAACCCCAGCATGCACCCATCAGTATTTGCATCATGCATTTCTGAAGTCACAAATTCAAGGCCTGAGCTGCTTCCTGGCCTCCCGCAATGCTTTGGAATCCATCTGAGTCATTGGAATTGACCTGCTTATTTGATAGTCTACAGGTAAAGTAGAGCCTAAGACTTGCAATTACATAAAATTATTTATCAGGGCACCCTCAAGATTAAGAGTGACCAATAAAGTTTAAATTTTGGGCTTTTTTTTTCTATTTTAGTGACCAAAATGGCAACCATTTCACTTTTATCTTCAATGGAAAAATCACCTTGGAAACAGTATGGTTGTTGTCACTCCTTAGGGAAAAAAAATACACAACTATTCGACAATAGCCCAAATTATCTAGAAAAAGGGGATAAAATTGCCTTTGGAAAAGTAAAAGAAAACCTATCATGTTCCTTGAAGGTTATCAGAATGGAAAAGAAAACACAATTGTAAATGGATGTGACCCAGTGAGATGCAACAAGCCAACTCATCTAGAACAGAGGCCAGGAACAACAGCCTTGCTGGCCGCCAACCATGCAAACCTGGTGGAGTTAGATCAAACCTCCTAGGGATGTGCATCCAGAATCTGAGAAATTCACTGGAGCTGCCAGTGGACAATAACCCAAGGGCTGTGCGGAACAGCCTTAGTGAGCATCCTGCATTGATCAAAGGGCACTAATACTCCCTTGGCTTGTGCATAAACCCATGGTATCTCGGGGCAGTCATCGTAAGGGGAGTTGTGATGGTTAATGTTTTATGTCAAGAAGACCAGGCTAAGGGATGCCTAGAGAGCTGGCAAAACATAATGTGTGAGGGGATCTGAGCAGGTGCTCCTGGAAGGGGCATAATTCAAATCAGCAGACTCTGTAAAGATTATCTACCCTCACCCATGGAGGCGGCCATCATCCAGTCTGCAGAGTACCTGAGTAGAACAAAACTTGGAAGAAGGGTCAATTTCCTCTCTGCCTGGGCTGAGACACCCATCTTCTCCTACCCTTAGAGACTCGTGCTCCTGATTGTGCTTCATATTCAGTTTGGGACTTATACCATCAGCTTCTCCAGTTCTCCAATATGCAAATGTCACTTTCTAGGATTTCTCAGCCTCTGTCATCCTGCAAGCTGATTCCTCTTAATAAATTTCTCCTATCTACCTAAACTTACCTGTCTTCCTCTCAGTTCTGTTTGGGAAACCCTAATGAATACAGAATGGGAGTCTCTGAAAGAAGATAATTCGCTTTTTGCTGTTGATGCACATGGGAGCACAAGAGATTAATTGAAAAAACAAAGAATATATGACCTTATGTGTGCCTTAAGTTTGTGATAAAGTACCATTTTCTAAGGCTAGGAATATCATGGTTATGTAAAAATAAAATTACATGTCAAAGAATGTATTTAACTCCTTAATAAATGAGGGAAAGAATAAAATATTGACTTATTCAACAACGAAAAAATGCTAACAACTGAAATACACATAG
Organism: Marmota monax; assembly: GCF_021218885.2. Lineage (NCBI taxonomy): Eukaryota > Metazoa > Chordata > Mammalia > Rodentia > Sciuridae > Marmota > Marmota monax. The sequence continues at coordinate 230,356 of NW_026695217.1, read as the reverse complement.
AATGCTGGATGAATTTGCTAATAGGTAGAAAACTGCGAAAAGTCCTATTGACCAATAAAAAAAATAATGGCCATGGTTATACGTTCTATAGAAAGAAAATCAATTGTATCTCTACCAGACAAAATTCATTTGTATTGCTACAGACAAAACCCATTTGCATTGCTATCAGTTTTCTGTCTATTAACTTCTATGCTTGTGCATTTGTAAAATAGGCTGGTCACCAGGAAGTCAGTGAAAACAGCACCCATAGAATGAACGTTCCTGGAAGACCCCTCCCCTCAGCACACCACTGAAAGGACACTCAGCCAACCCTCTTATCCATAAACATGTTGGAGAATGACAATTCCTGACTGGAGCAGTTCACAGTATTCTTGAAAAAGAATCTAAGCAATGGAATTCTAGAGCCCAGCTTATCCAGTGGAAACGTGATCTCCTAAAATTCATGACGGGACCAGCCATCCCAACGCTGAACTTGCCAGCTGAAATGATTACTACATTCTTGCAAAATTATCTCCTAGCCTATGAAAATAAAAGATAATTATGTAGTAGCTTGGGGGTAAATTATAAAACACAGGATTTGTTTAGTAGAAAGGGAAAAAAAGTGCACTAATATCTTGTGGGCAATAAAGAAGAATGTGGCCAGGTGGCATTTTGGCTACCTAAATTTCAAGGAGCAAAGAAAAGCAGAAACATCCATGACTCAGAATTCACATGTGATCTGAGCTGCAAGGACTCTGCACACATAAAAGCCCTTGGACTTGTGAAGTTCTCTGAAGAGGGTGAACAGAGATTTCGACCAACAGTGGCTTGGCATTTATCTCAGATTTGGATCAACCATCCTAGAATTTACATGGAGAAACATTAATCAATTAAAATTTTTCTTCCCTAGACTGAAATGTATATGGCCCAATCCAGCTCATCCATGGAAATTCTGCTGCTAAGAGAAAAAAGGTATTCTTCAGACACCTTCGAACATTCAAATGATGAGAAAGATGTTCCAAGAAACCGCCTAGCACCTAGCTTTGTGAAAGACACCTTTTTCAGCCACTACCTGGGTACCTCCTTTTGTTCTGATAAGAAATATAAAACATGTCCACTTTAGAAAGAGTAATGGAAAAGAGAGAGGGAGGGAGGGAGGAAGGGAGGTATGTATCATTTTAGTCTTCTGTCTTCCACGATTCCACAAGTCTTGCTAGAGAAACCATTAATAGTTAATTCTGGGCATATCTTTAATTCGATTTTGCTGAAAGAAATGATGTTGCAAATTAGTAATGTTCATCACACTTGAATTAACACTAACATTTCCGTCAAATTTAAATCATTTGCAAAATTGCAATTGTTTCTGTGGTGTCCGAAACCTAAAAGTGGAGATGTGAGAGTGAATAAAAATCAAATCATAAAATGACTGGCAAGCACATCTGTCAGACCTCTTAACTCGGGGCTGGGGATTAAACAATCAGATGCATATTTAAGATCAGAGACCTTCCAGAGGGCTATTCTGAGAAGGGTTTGATTTGGACAGGGCAGGACAAGGTGTGCCTTGTGGTTTAAGAGCAGACAAAGGGACAGGAAGGGGAGGGGGCTCCCAGACCAGCCCCAGGCATACAGTAGGCCAGGGTGGTCCTCCTAGTGGAAGCACAGAATTGGATTGAATTCTCAAGCCTGACAAGCTTTCCAAGTGTCTTTAAAATGGGATTAGTCTAAAGCAATTATGTTGCAAAAACTAACCAGACAATTTTGAAGGTATTCCCACCTGCCCACTTAATGTGACTGTTTGCTGAAATTTAAAAAAAAAAAATCATCCGGATGCATTAGCATGGCATTGAACAATGGATTAATTACACATGTAGATGTGCAAAGTCCATTTGGACAACCTGCTGGTTCTCAGGGAGGCAGTTGACAGCAGTTTAGAGGTCTGAATTGGTATTTACCAGCATAAATCTCCAGCTGGGCCCAGCTTTCCTGGACACTGTCTTCTTTTTCAGTCCTGAAAGCTGATGGAAAACTATCCTCATGAATTTTGCATCCCTGAAAGGCCAAGTCTTCTATACAACATCCAATTTGAAGGGAATCAAATTCCATGGAACACAGGTGAGAAATTCAGTGACTTTTGCATATATTTTGTATACAAATAAATCATTTATCTGTCCATATAAATGTATATGTATACACAAATAGATACATATCTGTCATAAATTCAAACTCACTTAGTAAAAATATATTTTTTTAAAAAAAAAGTGGGTGAAGAGATGCTGGATAAAGTAAAGATATCTCAAAGTTGGTATACTGTTAAAAAGAATCTTGAATAGACAGGATAAAATGCCATCTTGTCAAGCATAAATGGAGGTATCTCAAATTAGCCCATGAAAATCATTCCCTCTCTGTGTGAGACCTCATTTACAGCTCTGGCTCCATTTACCCCGGGCTGCCTGATTATGTGGAGGCTACAGAAGGGAGGGAGCAGGGACTTTCAGTCCAGGAGGATGAAACAAACTCCTTAGTTAAAACAATGGAAGGGAGACCCATAGTCCGGAGGAGGAGGATCCCAAGAAAGGAGAAGGGACAGGGGAAGTACAGGGGAATGAAATCTGCCAAATAATGCCATGTCCATGTATGAATGTACCACAATGGATTACTCCCTTATATATAATTATAATGTGCAAATTAAAATAACAATAATAAGAGAGATACCTGTAGAGTAGAGCAAGAGGGTCAGGGGAGGGAAGATGGGAGGAAAATGGGAGGTACTTGGGAATGAGATTGATCAGATTATGTCATCTGCATGGACAAACAGGGTATGATGAATCCCACTATTACATATGGTTGTAATGCACCAGCAAAAAAAAAAAAAAAAATGAGAACATTATATTGTCTTTCCAAAAAAAAAAAATCTAGAAAGAAAAAGTTCAGCTTCTCAGAAATGAATAATATCTCCAAAATGTTAGCGTGCACCATACATAAAAAGTAGTAACCATCTGAAATACTGGAAATAAGAATATTGAATGATCCATTTGGGGAATTTTATTTGCCCCTGATATTCACAACACATTTCCTCTTTTCAGTCATATTTTCCACTGAATTCACTAATTTGAAATGAATTAGTGCTGACATTAATTGAAATATAAAGAAGAAACCTCTAGAATTAATATGTTGGTTCTTTGTTTGCAAAACACTGTATTGCAAGTACATATATGAATGTGTGTTTTTGAATGAATACACAGAACACCTTTCTTTTAAAAAAAAATATTTTTAAAGGAAAATAAGATACAAAAGGACACAGAGAGAAAACAAAGATAGTTTCTAACTATAGAAGAATAATGCCAATATTATATGTGTATGTAAAATAAAGCTAATATTTTGGCTACTGTGACTGATTGTATTGGTTCATATGGATCCCCAAACTAACTCCTCAAAATATCTACTCAGAAAGAGCAGTAACCCATACTCCACTCTTATTTCTTTTCTCTGAAGTTCATTCCACATTTCAATAAATGGCGTTCTTTCCAGGTAAGTTGTATGCTCTCACTCTATTTATGATAGTGCATATCCCAGTTTGTGCTCCTGGATTTGTAGCATGATACTGAAACCTGGTTCAGAGTATGGACACTTTCTACAGTGGATGTTTAATCAGCTCTGCCCTGAAAGCAAACTTCCACCTCTCCAGCCTCCAGCAGGCTGTTCTCCTGAGCCCCTCAACCAGAGAAGCCCAAATCACCATCTTCCTGTGCCACAGTCTGGCTGCAGCAAAATAACCGGTGGGTGACGAACAACTTGTGTACATTCATAAAGCAGGAGTGGAAGCCTTTATTGCAGGACAGGAGCAGTATTTATACATTCCACACAGCTTAATTAGCATAAACTAGATACATCAGTCAACCAATAAGGAATCTCCACACTTAATGGCTCGCTGGCTCCACCTCACAAACCACTCCCCCTGGCAAAATGCCAGGCGCCATCCAGACTTGTTTACAGACTCTAACATTAACCACTCCCTCTGGCAAAATGCCAGGCGCCATCTAGACTTGTTTACAGACTTTAACATTCCTGTAAACCCACTCCACCCCAGGCTTTGTTTCAACAACAGACTCTTTCTCAATCCCATCTACTTGAAAACTTCATGAGTGAGGTGGGAGCTTCCAAAAGGGCCCCATTGGTCCTCCCTGCCTCCTGGAACTCATACCCTGTGTAGCTTCCCACTTTCCAAGACAATGCAGCAGAAGATTGGTACAAAATTTCCAATGATAGCTTGGAAAGGGGACATTCTTATTCACATGCATCCTTTCTCTCTCATCCTTCACTGTAGAGGAAGTCAAGTTTGGGGAGCCCTGTGAGGAGGCCCACAGGCTGAGGAACTCAGGTCTGCCCACAGCCCACAGGAGAAGTTGGAGGTGGATCATCAAGCCCCTTTTGAGCCTTCAGATGACAGAAGTTTACCTGCAATGTCCTGAATGATCCTGAGCCAGAACCACTCCCTGACTTACTCAAAGGATCTCCCTGACCCTCAGAAGCTGGGTGAGATATTATATGCTTTCTGTGCTATACCATGAATAGAGGGTCATTTGTTAGGCAGCGCACAGAGAGCTAACGGAATAAGCTGTTCCTCTGTTCAGCCTTCAGTAGTTCTCCTTGAATATGTCACATGTTCTCATTCTCCTCACCACTGCCACCAGCTCACCCTGGGCCTCAGTGCATCATAGTACCAGGTTTTCATCAGATAGCTTTCTTTTTTACTTTTTCTTTCTTTTAATACATTCAGGAAATTTAGTCTGACAAACAGGCAAATAGGGAACATCATTAATATTGATGATTTAAAAATTATCAGAAGAGTGTATTCTGGTTGTCATATAAATGCTGAAAATATACATGAATATGTCAGTAGAGATATCAATAAGAGTTTACCCAGTTTGTGTATAACCATTTTGACTTAAGGCCAAACACAAAGTTTGGATAATTAAGATATCCCAGGTATTACCCCATGGCCTCGTTCCCAGGTAGCTTGAATTGACTTGTATGTGTCCCCAGTATGGAGAAAATGATTTGGACATGCATATTTTAATTCTCTTGCCTGAAACAAGACCATGCCCTCCTACTCCAAAAAGCAGTTCTCCTCATTCATGATGTTTTTTTTCTCCCAGAAATTCCTAGAAATGGTCCCATCTACTATAACAAACATTTTTGATGCTATTAGCTCTGAACCTGGTGTTATATTGTCCTCAGGATTCTCCACTTTTCCCTAGAAGTTCCAGTAGAAGAAGGCCCTTCTGGTTGCCCCATCCTTCCCATCCATGTCCACTCTATTTTTTTGTTATTGTTATTTTTAGATATATGTGACAGTAGAGTGTATTTTGACCTATGATACATATGTGAAGTATAACTTCTAATTAGAATCCCATTCTTGTAGCTGTACATGAGGTGGAGTTTCACTGGTGGTATATTCATATATGAACACTGGAAAGTTATGTCCCATTTATTCTACTATCTTTCCCAACCCACTTCCTTTCCCCCTTATATTCAGTTCTGTATATTTAGGCCAGATTAATAACCTTTACACAGACTTTCATTTTTTGTACTTATTCTCTGAAAACCTTACATGTTCTTCACTACATTAAATGTAAATTCATCATCCTTGTTTTCTGTAATCAATGACTTTACTACTCTCCTTATAAAACAAAAGTATGGTTTTCAACTAATAATAATTACCAATAATAATGACTTTTTAAGTAATATCAGCTATTAGCATTTGTCCTTTACAAAACTGATTTCATATAGGTTAATTCTACTTGCTCTTTAATGCAACCCAGGATCAAAGATGTCATTTAAAATGTCACATCTCATCAGGTGGAGCCTGGTATATTAGAATATTGTGTTAATGACACAAGTACAACACAAGCACCCTGAAAAGAGAGGGCAAGTGTACATCTGTGCATCTGTATTTATGTCACTTTCCTTGATCTCTTTGGCCCCTACCCCAGCATATAGGCTGGTCTAACTGCCAAATCAATGTGCTCCAAAGGTAGGAAAAAGGAGGCTGCCTCAAGCTGACATTTCTAGGCTTCGGTTGAACAGAAGTGAGCACTGTTTTTTCCTAACATCATATAGCAAATGTCCAGGAGAATTCTAGTTGTCTAAAGAGAATCACTGCGCCCAAGGTCACGGGGAGTTCAAATTGTCTCTCTAGGGCTTCTAGCTCATCTCTGCACTAAGGGATGACAGGTGACTAAGAGGAAGAACAAAGGAGAAAGACCAAAGGAGGTATTATGGTTTGGTTACAAGGTGTCCTCCAAAATCTCCTGAATTAATACAAAAAGTAGAATGATTAGATCACATGAGCTGTAATCTGATCCGTGGATTAATCCATTTGTTGGGTTGATTGTTTGAATGGATTACTGGGTGGTAACTACAGGCAGGCAGGGTGTGGCTGGAGGATGAGGATCACCAGGGATATGTTTTTTGTATTATATATTTTGTCCCTGACCCGCCCCCACCCTCCACATCCGGCTGTCTCGAAACTAGCATCTGGGAAGCAAGGCCACTGGCTGAAGAAGTCATCGGTCAAGAGGGCAAGGCATACAACTCCAAACGTGAGGCTCATTTATCTGGCATATGTTGCCACACATAGGATCAAATCCATTTTTGCCTGTTGGCAGTTAAGGACCCTCATTTGGCTTGCTCCTCATGCATGGAATTCCTTCTTGTCATCTCAATGTTTTCAGATTCCACTGGTCATTCAGGTTTGATCCCTTTGTCATTAATTCTCTTACCAGATAAGTGCTTGTTGATCTTGCTTTCCTCTTATGTTTTACAGTGTTAGTAAGGGTTTTATTCAGACATAATTAGACACAGGAAATAGAAAATGGAGCAAAGGTGTAAAACAGAACTGTAGCAAGTGTTTTATATTTTTTTAATATAGTTTTTGTGCAGGATAAAGAGCCTAAACCAAACTATACCTTGGCATTAGAATTACGTTTCCATATCAGATGAGAAAGAAGCTGAGATAGGAGATTTGGGAAGAGTTATTTGGCAGAACCAGGTCAAAGGTACTTTCATGGGGAGAATGAAAAGACTATGCATCCATATTTACTAAAGAAAGTACAAAAATGTTTTTGGTGCCTATGGGTTTTACTGCTCAGCTATTCTGAGCACAGAAACACAATACAGATCATCCAACACTTCCTGTTACCAGCATTTCCACAGCTTCTCTAGGACCACAAAGTCAATGAGACAACAGAAACTGAATGACCATCTACCAGGTGCCAGGCTATGGTATACAACACTGGAGGAAGAATGGGGAGGACAGAGCCCCTGCCCTGGAAGGCAGGAAAGTCTTCATGGCTTCACTGGAGGGCTTCGGGCCACACCATAAGTACAAGCGTAAGCCACTAAGATAATTGCAGATGCCGAAAGGGAATAAACTCAAGAGTCGGCATTTATAATTTATCCCAAACATTTTACTATTTAATTATGTTGCTTCTTAAATCAGTTGCAATTAAGTTATTGGAACAAATTGCCATGTCCCAGCTCTGTCTTCAGCTGCTTGGGGGCAGGGGCCATGCTAGTGAGGTGAATCCCATAGGACCCAGGGAAACATGGCCTGTGAGTTGGCCGATATGCCAGCTAACAGGGCATATGAAGTGTCAGTTCTAGTTTGCTTATTAAATCCATGATTAATGAGAGAAATCTTTAAATCTTTAAGTTACTAACTTGGGGCTCAGATGTAGCTCAGTGGTACAGAACTTTCCTGGCGTACACAAGACCCTCTCTCTGTTCAATCCCCAATACCTCCTCCCCACAAAATCACTAATGTTGGTGGTTCTTGTTATTGCTACTATCTAGAATTATTGGCTTAAGTAAACAAATGCAGATTCAAAACCGAAGTGGCTCATGATAAACACTCATTTCTTTGTTTTGTTCATTGGATTTTTGTGTTAGTTTCCATCTCTGGTCTTTAAATTCTCTGTTAAAGACCTATCTGAAGAATTGTCTCCTGCATTGGCTCAGGAGAAGATTGAAACAATAGGGCTTTAAACCTTCCAATAGAAAAGGCATAATCCACCAGGTTCCATTAGTCAAAGAAGTCACGTGGCCTGTGGTTTAGGAATCAAGGGATGAACATACACACCCTCATCAATGGGATGGGAATATATCTCTCCTCATTGGGAGCCCAGGATACACGGTTTCCATAGGGGAGGATACCAAATAGTTGAAAACAGTGCAGAATCTATCATGGGGGGTTTATTTTCTCTGTCTGATACCATAAATTACTGCAGGACAGATGTTGGATCTATAGAATACTTAGGACTATGCCATTAATATATTTAAGTATGTTCTAAAACTACACTGAAAAAAAAAAAACTCCTTAACTCAAAAATATGAACTCAAGTGTCCATCTCTAAATCAGTAAAACAAAAATAGCCTCAACTATTATTCTCAAAAATATTACTACAAACCTCATGCCCTTAAAACTTATCATAAATAAAAATAAATATCTTAACAGCATACACATTACACATACAAATTGCCTTCCTAAAAAAATGCATGTTATATTTTTGTTACTTTTTTGTTATAATATTTTATAGTCATGAAGATTAATGTACATATAATATCTCATTTTCTATGTAAAATTTCTCCAATTTTCATATTTTATTACTTGTGTCCAACAATGTCACAATGTATGTTCAACAGGAAAAGACAGACACAGCAAGAAGACCAAAGCAAGGGATTTAGCCAAGCTCACTTAATCCTAGGACCTCTCTTGAATCTTGTGTCCTTAATCCACACCAACCTTCCCAGGTGATTGCTGACCCTGATCAGCTCTGGCCTTAGGGTCCAGCATCCTACTTTGTTAGGCATTAGCTGGTGCTCTACACAATTTGGCATGCCAGACTGTTAACACAGGCACACAGACCTCCTGAGTGCTGGCACCTCCTCCCTCACAGTAAGCCCCTACCAGACCTTTGCCCATCAGCAGAGACAGCATTTTTCATGGAAATTCAGTGGAATCTTTCCAAATGCTCAGGAGTCCTGCAGTTCATCAGGAAAACTTCAGCATGTGGTGAGAAGGACAAACTCACAAAACTCACCAAGTTACACAGTAGAATAACAACAACAACAAAAACAGTGTCAATCTGAACTATGGAGATGCCTATGAAAAACTTGCAGCAGAAAAATTCTGGAGACGAGCTCTAAGAAGAAGGAAACGTATGCTGAATCACATTCGTTAATTGAGCACACAAATATAATAGGGTAGGAAAGGAAAGAGTTAGCAAAAAATCTTGTCTGATTTAAAATATATAAAATTTGACCTGCAGCTAGAGGAGAGGCGATGTTGTGAGAACTTTGAAATGCAAAACTGAACAAAGGATTAAAAATTAAAAGGGAAGGGACAGGGTCTCAAATGGTTCTGAGAAAGGAAATGAATGAAAACCTGCAGGTCTTTCCCAAAGCATAACTTCCAAGAAAGAAGGTTTGGGAAGCAAAGGGAACTTTTAGAAAGACAGAAAATATGCTAAATGCTTATGAAAAGGGATGCATTCCCAAGACAGGCGGGACCCCCAGAATACATGCAGAACTTCCAGCCTCTCGGAGATGGGAGAGCAAGTTTTCCTCTCAGTTTGGGAAAAGATGAAAGAGAAGTGATCAGAGAGCCATGGCCACTCACCACTCATTTCAAAAAAGAGAAAAGATGGATGGACATCAGAAAGTCCCCCTGACACCCTTAAATACAGTTTATGGAATGCTTAAAGGTGTTTTATTGAAGAGACTAATGGGGATAACAGAGAAAATGACATACTTTTCTGAAAAACTGCAGTGAAAGCAGAAAAGGATGGCAGGGCACTTAATCACTTCGAGAGAAACAGGTCCCAGTGCTGCAGGGGACACAAAAGAATAGTCACATCCCACGCTGGATCGTAAAAGACAACCACAACCAACATTGTGACAGGAATTTTAACAAAAGTTTACCAAAAAAAAAAAAAGACAATATATTTTCACACTTAGAATAAAATGCTACCCACGAGACTCACCCCCAATTAATTCTCCCAAAGTTGTTTAAAGAGGCCCAGAAGCAGAGAATCATGATACACTAGTCAATCCCCACATCCCCAAACCCATCCCCTACTTAGGTGCCACCCATTTGAAATGACACAGTATAAATGACAGTATAGATGTCATTTTAAGAGCTGCTGTTTTTCCTCGACTATTTCAAGGGTGCGTGTACCTGGAAGAGGCAGTGAATTAGCGCCCTGAGCCTTTACACACAGATCATAATCCACAAAGTGTAAGTAAGTGGCTGGCCAGAGCCCTGGTGATTTCAAGACCAATGGACTGAAGTTATAGGTGGAGTTAGGTTAAAATAGAGCAGGTCTGCTTTCAAGGTCTCCCTGTGGCCTGACACCTTCACAAACCAAGAGTCAGGAGAGTTGTGCAGCCAACAGCAGATGTGACCTGGACTTCAAGAGGAGGACGGCCACAGCCCCTGTATCCCCAACACATCCTCTCTGCAGTAACTGCAGCTCCCTCTCTGCCCCGCCCTGTCAGCCCTATGGTCTGTCACCAGGATCTGGTCTAATTGGCCACTGGAGGTTAGCAGACTGGCCTGGCACAGCTGCTTTGCCTCCTGTTCGATCCCTGTCCCTTGCCCTTCTTCTCAGCTAACAGGGCTATTGTTGGATTTATGCCCCACCCTGATGCCAGCCGTCCCCGGGTCTAGAGAACAGCTTTGTACACTTTACCAACCTGCACCATAAATTGAGTTTAAAATATGTTTTTAAACCGTAATCCACTTTCTTACTAGAACTGCCCATCCCAAAGAAAGTCTTCCACAGAAGACTTCCACGGTTCCCACGAGTGAGCCTGACTGCCACATTCCCTGCATATCTTCAGCCACCACTCTGCTCCCTGGTACCAGGCAGCTTTTGATCTGGCCTTCTCAGACCTGCCATGAGCCTCTGGGCTGGCTCTACCTCTCTCAAACTACGTGTACAAGTCAGCTTTTTTCCTTGCTGTAATCAAAATACCTGACGAAAACAACTTAAAGGAAGAAAAGGTGGCTTGTGTTCATGGTTTCATAGTCTCAGTTATGGTTGGCAGATTGGCAGACGCCATTGCTCGGGACCTGCAGTGACACAGAACATCATGGCGGAAGGGCAGGGCAAAGGAATGCTGTTGAGCTCCTGGCACCCAAGAGGCACACAGAGAGAATGGAAGGATCCAGGGACAATATGTAATTCCCAAGGGCATGCCTCCCCTAACCTTCTTCCTCCAGCCACACCCTACCTACCTGCCATTCCCACCCAGCAGTCCATTCATATTTTTGATCCATCAAATGGATTATCCCATTGTTGAGATTATAACTCTCACAATCTAATCATTTCCGTTTTGAATATTTCTGCATTGATTAACACATGAGTTTTGGGGGTGACAATTTATATTCAAACCACAACACCATGTAGAATTTAATTAAAAGTATGAGAAGCCATCAAGCCACATTTTTGGTAAAAGCATAAAATGAGACACACTCTATGAAAGACGATTTGACAAGTATCTAAAGGCATGCTGCTTTTCACAATTAACCTATTTATTATTTTTAGTTTTTATTTTTATTTTTATTATTTTTTGTGACAGGGTCTTGCTAAGTTGCTAAGGCTGGCTTCAAACTTACAATCCTCCCGCCTCAGCCTCCCAAATTGCTGGGATTACAGGATTACGCCACTGTGCTCAGCTCAATTAATCCACTTTTATGAATGTATCCTAACAGAAGGGAAAGATATAGACAAGAAGAAAATATTTTGACCAAGGATGCTATTTGTAGCAATAGGAAAGGGGGAAATGAGAGAGGAATAGAAGAGAAAGGAAAGAATGGCAGAAGGACAGAAGCAAAGACAGGGAAGAACAGAGTGCAGCAGAGACAGACAGAGATACAGAAACGAAGACATGAAACATACAACAGAGACAGAGAGAGACAGAGTCTTCCTTGCTTTCAGCCTCTCCTCCTGCAAGGATCAGCACGCCCTTGGGCAAGGGCACTCAAACTTGGAGGAGATGTACTCACACCATAATGTAATAAATAATAAGATTAAAGAAGTAATACAGGTTCTTTTCTGGCTTCTTTTGGCAGAGTCAGCAGAATGAGGAAGATTGGTGGGTTCATTCCCCAGTAGAAACTGCAAGAAGACTGTGTTCCCGGTACTGCAAGAGACACAGGGGCTGCAGAGATGATCCAGGGATGATGTTCTGAAGCTGACTGAGCCAAATCCTGGTAAGGGACATCCCCAAGTCCTACTTAGATACATTCCACTGATGACAGGCCTCAGTCTTCAGTCACACAGGTGTGCATAGACCTCCTCTTCCATCCACATTGTGATGGGGCGCAAGCCCACCTGCTGAGATTTACCTGCCTGCTCCTCTCCACTCCACAGCCACCTCTTTGGTCCCTAATGCCCCTCACTGTCAGCATCTCTGCCAGTCTCCAGCTATCAGACTCCCAAGAAAGAGCCTCTGGTCTTGCAAAGATCAATCTTCAGATTACAAACTCCCAGGGAGTCAGGGAGTCTCATCACAAAAGGAGCAGTGGGGACCAGGAGGGGCAGAGCTGCCCAGGCAGAGCAACAATGATGCTCTCCAACTCCAGTTGATTGAGGGCTTGCACTGGACAGTAAAGGAAGCCAAGGTCTTGTCAAGGAAAAGCAGCCAGGAGCCATTCAAGAACCAGGAGTGTCTGTTCTTGAGTCCAGCTGCTGGGAAGCCTCACCACTCACCCACTTTTGACTGTGACCAGTTGCTCAGCAGTATTCTGTATTTTCTGAGTGGGAAAAAAATGGGGCCCATGGAAAATCACAGATATGGAACCAATGCCTCTTGAATATGCCTTGTAGGTCATCCAACCTGTGACCATGACTATAGGGTCCTATGAAGTAAAACCAGAATTAAAACAAATTGGCCTCTATGCTTAAGTTGTGTACATTTGAGTTCAAGTACTGGCTATGTGTACATGTTTGCTCCGTGACTGTATGTAATGCTTGCTTTACAGTAAAAAAAAAAAAAAGACCAAAAGAGTCGGAACTCTGGAGCCAGACTGGCTGGTTTCAATTCCAACTCCACCATTAGCTCTGCAATTTTCAAAAGTGACCCAACCTCTCTGCCTTCGGTTTCCTCATCTGTAAAATGGGAACAATAGCAAGTATCTATCTGAAAAGGCTATATAAAAATTAATTGAGTTTACAAATGTGAGGAGCTGAGAAGTGTCTGCTCATGGTAAACAGAAGCAGCAAAGAGATGACCAAGAAAGTGCCCCATTCAAAAGCCTTAATACTCCTTTCTCTAGTTAAGCAAAGATGTACCCACTAAAAAGCCACATTGATCAATACTCAATAGTGGAAGGCAAATATCAGAATCCTTAGAATCAGAAATTTTAACTCTGGACAATGACTGTCACATTGGTCAAGTGAATCTGCCGGATTTGTTGTTAATGGAAAATCACAAAAATAAAAACAGTCCGAAGAATTTGTGGAAGATGTGGACTATGCTGCTGTCTTCCCTTAAAGGCCATTGGCCGACAATGAATGCATCCCTGCAGAAAGAATAGGTGAAGAAAACATCAAATATGTGTATACTTCTCCTAGAAATCCTAAATGCATTGTATGTTTCAGCTAGTAATTCATTAAGATGGATTATGTTGGGCATTTTTCAGAACCTGTTTTGCAGCTCTCCTGTCTAAATTCATCCCTTTGTGATAAATGCTTTACACTTGGTTCATTTTTTTCAAACCACATTTGGTGTCTTGCTCCCCCTGTGAAGAGTAAAAGTGCATATTAGCATGGATTTGATTATATAGTTGACACCATGTCTGTCTCTGCTGCTTGAATATTTACTGTGACAGTGGGGTTTATGTCTTTGGCTTCTTTCTCATCATAATTCAACAACATATTCAATGTTACTCAAAGAAAAGCCTGCTCACTGGTGTTATGATCGTATCATTCCTTCCTTCAGACAGATTACAGTTCAGAAGGTGATGTGGTCCTACAGAAAGGAAGTCAGCTAAGAATGCAGTTTTTACACCAGTTTGGCATCCATGAGACCTTGAGCAAATCATCTCCATAAGCATCAGATTCTCCACCAAGGAAATAGAAGTAAATATACTAATCGTGACTAAATTGTGATGATTCAAGACAGTAGTGGTACATAACTTTATAATTACCCTGTCAGTGGAAGATATGATAACTGATCCCATTCAAAGGATGAGCATGGCCTTGTTCTTTGAGATTTGAACAAGATGAGCTGAAATCTCCCATCCCCTGTGAGGAAGACTCTGCTGGATTTTGTTTGGGGAGGTGGACTTCAGCCAAGTTTCTGCTTTCACATAGCACTTTTTCTACTTATTCCTTGGGGACCTTTGCTGCTTACATTAACCTGATTGTGGAATCCAATCTTGTTTTCCAGAATTCCAATAAACCTACTCACAATAGATATGGAGTAGAAAAGATATGATCAAGTCAGAGTAGGGCACAGGGTGGGAGAGGCAATAGCTGTGTACTTCACAGGCCTCAGCTTATCCCTTCCTGGAGATCACCAGAGATCACTCTTCTAGGACTACTTTATTACTCTAGTGAGCTCATCCCCTGCTAAACTAATACTAACTTAAGTGAAGACTTGATAAATGCTGTTGGCTGAGAGCAGACCATCTCCAGGTGGTCACAGGGGGGAAAATAACGTGATGAACTTTGGGGCACATTTGGAAGAATAGATATTTGAGTTGTTCTTTGAAGAATATATGCAAATTCTATAGGTGGATCTTGGGAAATGCTCCAGCAGAGGGAGCAATGTCACATAAGACAGTGTCAGCAAAACTTGAGCATGTGAGAAGAGAGAACAATCTGATGTGAATGAAGTATCTGGCAAAGTGAGTGAGAAATGGTAGTGCCGGTAATGAGAAAGATGGATAGAAAAGTTCAACCGGGTTCCTGTAGGGGAGGGACTCAAATATCCTAACAAGCAATGCTTGTTATTCTGTAGACATACAAATCTTTTGAATTCTAAAATAAAGTTTTCTAAAGAGGTTCCTTTGTGCTGTAAAGGATTGGTCTAGGCAACCTCTAAGGTTTCATCCGCTGTTGAGATCCTTGATTCTAAGCTGACTCCTATAGGTTTAGAGGGCAGCTCTGTAGCATCATAAAGAAGAATTGCAGGTCGCTGAAGCTTAGACGACATGGGATCATAAGAACCTGGGCCTAGGGCTAGGGCTATAGCTTGGTAGTAGAGTGCTTCCCTAGCATATACACGACCCTGGGTTCCATCTCCAAGAACACAAAAATGACATAAACCCCTGAACTAAAATTAATTTCGTGTGAACATAAAAGGAAATGAGATTTTACTTAGAGTATTTTGAAATTAGGATTCATAGAAATAAGATACTGATTAGAAGTGGTAAAAGGTGGAAAAACATGGAACCCAAGGTTTAACTTCCTATACCAGTAATATCTAAGAGTCATTCAAAAACAATCCCCCAAGGGATTCCATGTAGTGAATCTGGAGAAAGGGAAAAACTAGTTCAGTTTATAGACGTGCAAACTGTAACTTACAAGAATGACACCAATAATGGGAAGAAATCTAGGAGTGTTTCTTCATTTGTTATTTTAGATAGCTTTTTTGCTGCTGTGACTAAAGGATCTGACCAGAACAACTGCAGAGGAGGAAAAGTTTATTTGGGGGTCAAGGTTCAGAGGTCTCAGTCCATAGACAGCCAGCTCCATTCCTCGAGGCTCAAGGTGAGGCAGAGCATCATGGTGGAAGAGTGTGGTGGAGGGGAATAGCTCACATGATGATCAAGAAGTGAAGACAGAGGTCTCCACCTACCAGATACAAATCTACACTCCAAAGCCACACCCTGACTCCCACCTCCTTCAGCCACACTCTACCATTCAGTTACCACTCAGTTAATCCCTATCAGGGGATTAATTCACTGATTAGGTTAAGGCTATTATTCAATCATTTCTCCTCTAAATCTTCTTGCATTGTCTCACACTTCAGTTTTGGGGGACACCACATCTAAACCATAACATTTGTTTTGCTTTTGGGGGGGGATAGTTTGGGTAAATTTGGGTCTTTTTTACATCTTCCAAAGTTTTGCAAAACCTGTTCAATCCTCCTTCTAGCTTTCTGAATGCATGGAACCCAACTGCAGCAGCTGTTGTAGTGTCTTTGTCTGCTGATTGGGTGGTCCATTCTGGGACAATCTTGATTGGTGGCCTCTCCTTGTGGTTTTAGTTTGATCTTCCCATTTCTCTGTACTCCTGGCAATTTTCTTAAAGGTGTCCCACATGGTGATATTTTGTTTTGTTGGATGCTGGATACTTTTGTATTCGATGAATATTCTTAATTACGTTGCTTAGTAACACTTAATCTTTTCATGCCTTACTTTTGAAATATGCTAGGGAGAAGCCAGGCAGTATTAATTGTAGGGTCAATTTTGTCTTCCACTGAAGGGAAAATCCAGTCTTTCTACTAGTTAGTAGGGGCAAGCACTATCTCTAGAGACTTATGAGACCACTAGCCCCTCAGGCAGGGCTTCCCCTGGCTCAGATAGTGTCCTTACAGTGTCCTATCAGTACGCAGCTGAATACTCAAAGGGACCTGTGGAGGGGGCCAGAGCTCACCTATGGTGTGGCTCCACTCTCTCCAGGGCTCTGCCTGTTGTTGATTCACTGTCTCAGCCTCTCTGTGCTCTAAGTTTGGCCTCCTCATCCAAGGGGCTTCCTGAACTCCCCAGCTCCCCTCTCTCTGCATCACCATCAGGAAGCTCACTGATGCCAGTAAATGTGTGCAGCTGTAGGATTCAACACAGTGTGCTTTCTTTTAGAAACCAGTGTCCTGACTCATGTGCAGAGAAGTGAGTGTCATTGACTCCTTTATTTTTGTCATTCATTTACTTGTTTCTGATGGGACAGTAAATCCAGGCCTTGTTCCTCCACCTTGGCCTAAAGCACCTAATGTGATCATTTTGTTTGTGGGAGCTTTGTTTTATTTCTCCCCCTTTAAGTTTTTTAAAAAGATGTTATTTTAGACCATTTTTAGATTCACACACACACACAAAAAAAAAAAACTGAGTAGAAGGTACAAAGATTTTTCATATGCCACATGCCACTGAAGTGGGAGATGAGACCATTCATGAACCTCCATTACCTAGAGTCCATAGTTTACATTAGAGTTCTCCCTTGGTGTTGTGCATTCTACAGTTTGGGAAAATATAATTCCATGTGCCCTCTATCATAGTTTCATACAGAGCAGTTTCATGGCCCTAAGCAACCTCTATGCTCCTCCTGTTCACCTTCCCACCCCCTAATCTCTTATCTTTTCACCATCTCCCAGATTTGCCTTCTCCAGAATGTCATGCATTTTTAGATTGCCTTCTTGCAATTGGTAGTATGTGTTTAGGGTTCTTCCATGTCTTTTTATGACCTGATAACTCACTGAATACTGGATAACATTCCACTGTCAGGATGTATCACACTTTATCCATTCGACTGCTGAAGGCACTTTTGTTGCTTTCAAACTTTAACAATTACGAAAGTGGCTGCCATAAACATCCATGTGCAAGTTTTAGTGTGGACATGATTCTCAAGTCCTTTGGGTAAATAACAAAGAGTAAAATTTCTGCACCGTATGTTAAGCATGTAACCAGTTTTATAAGACAACATTTTCATTTTGAAATATTACATCTTGTACACATCCCAACCCCCTTGTGAACTTTCAGTAGCCTCCTCATTGCTATTAGGGGTAAACAGTAAAGTATCTAATATACCCTTCAGGCCTCTGCTGGCTTCCTGCTTCTTCACCTTGCACCGCTGTCTCTATGCTCATATCCTTGGTATATGGTGTGGTGCTTCCTCCTGACGGAGGTATCTTGCACACACTCCCCTCTGTTTACATCATTGTGCACTCAAGCTCTGCTCCCTTCCAAAATTAGCCTCTACTTTTCATTCGGACTTTACTTGGATTATCCCTTCCATGGCGCATTTTTTTAACACTTCTTCCCAAAGTCTAATGGATTATTTTACAGCATAACACTCTAGAACCCATTTTTGCTCTCTTTGGTGTACTTTTTTTCAATTCATAGATAGAAACTCAGTAGGGTGATTATTGTAGTATCCATTGTCCCCATCAGACTAGCTCATGAGAATCCCATTCCCAAGTTCACTTTGGCTGACCGTGCCTACAAATGTACTTAGAAAATATTTTCTGAATGAATGAATGAGTGAACAAATGGTTCTGCAGTTAGCAATCCAAAGCAGAAAACTGGAATTTGAAGAATGAAAGTAGACAACGTCTGCATAATAGACCACAGAGTAGGAAAAGAACGAAAAGAGAAAGTGAGAGAGCTGAAGGCTCAGCATTGGCACAGAAGGACTGTGGGCCAGCAAATTGAGGAAAGGCTAGTAAATGGGTGTTCCTTATGTCGACTCCTCAGGTGCTGTCTCTGAGATGGATAAAGATGAGAGCTGTGGTCAGGAATCAACCCGTGTCCTGCATGGTGGAGAGTGGAGGAAGGCCACCTTTACCTTTAAGAGTCTATTCCTGCTTCTTGGCAAATAAAAAGAGGGCAGAAAGATCTTCCTGTATCTGCTTCTTCTTGATTGCCTTTAGCACGCAATGTTTGGGGGCAGCTTATTCTGTTTTCTGGGCTTTTCTTACAGTAGATTATCTCTAAAGGCAGCAGAGATATCAACAGTACAACTTGCAGGAAAACATTGATCAGAACTGTGATTCAGCCCATGGAGTCTCTGAGCCCAGGAAAGAGCTGCCGGTGAGCCAGAGCAGTTGACCGAGCACTCAGTGTTCTCAGAGGCTCCCTTTGGAAGACCAACACAGAAACCCAAGTTCTTTCCACACATTTGCCTTTGCTTCCTTTGTGAAAGAAAATGACCCTTAGCTAAAATGTAGACTTCATGGTGCAAGAAAAACAACATCTGGAGCCTTCGCCAGAGGCAACATAGGCCTAAGCAGTCTGGGGCTGTCCAGTGGGGATCAACCCGTGAGATCTGGCACGTACTGTGCGAACAGCCACCAGCAACATATGTTTACATGCTAATGAACGTCAGGCTCATTTAGAATAAATTTGCATCCATCAAAGTCGACTGAGCAGAATGTATTTTTGTGTGTAAATGGCCCCTGGGATTCTGGGGAGGAACTTCAACTACATTACCCATTCAACTTCCAAGTCATCATAGCGGGAAAATGTGGGCAACATGAAAAGACCGAGCTAGAAATGACTTGCTCTTCCAGATGCCTGGAGTAGTCTTGTGATTGCACAAAGGCGTATTCCTGACAGTTGTTTTGGAGGATGAGGAGGAATGGGAGCAGGTGAGTCATGACGGGTGGGCCTTCCTTTTATGGAAGGATTGAGGATGCTCCTGTAAGCACCTGGGTTAAATCTTCACTTTGTTTCCTGCTTATGTGGAGCAAACCCTTCTATGAATCTCAGTTTCCTCATCTGTAAGTGAAATGCTTATCAGACGAGTTTGAAAGTTGCTATATAACTCATGTGTTCAACATCAGTGTAAATTAACCATGGCATTTTAACTAGTTATAGAGATAATTAGGCTTATGCCAGTGCCACTTACAGTGCCCCACATAGAGGCCATTAAAAAGAGTCACTGACAGCATTCTTTAGTGATAGATAGAGAGGGCTGAAGGGAAGCAAGAATCACCCTCCACCACCACCGTCTTTAGCAAGGGAAGGCCTCAGGGAGGGAGGGAGCACCAATAAAGGTTGGTGTGAGTGGGAGGAAGGGGGGCTCAAGGTGGCCTTTCCCTCTCTACCTTCCACCCCTCACCACCCACCTGTGAGTGACCCCAACCACAGCCAGAGGCAAGGCAGCCAGGTAGTCTCCCAGGTCCAGGGACCAGGAAAACACATTATACTCCAAGAAGTGGCTTGTCCCCTATCCAGCTTCAAAACACAGTTCACTGGAAGAATTTTGATAGAAATATCATAAAACACATTCAGGGAACCCGTATCTCCTCCACCAGATCTTGCATGTGATTTCATCCTTTGCAGTGCTCAGGACTGAGGTCAGGGATTATGGTGGGGTAGAGTGGGCCTGGTCTGTAAGGTCCCTCAGCCCACCAGCCTGCAGGGCCTGGTGTCGCCTCCCTGATTTCTGTTGCTTTCTCTGCTGTAAAATCATCATGACCACTTCCTGATTTTCATCACTCCACTCCTTTTTCACAATGATTGTATTACAAGCAAGAACAATGCATGCCAATTAGAACTCTGTACCCCATCCGAGATGGGCAACCAGCTTTAAGAAAGAGTTAAGAACTCTCTCCTAAGGAGCTGGCATGAGCCTTGGTGATGTGGATTGTGAGAACTCATCTTCTGTGAGCTGTCTCCCAAATCCCTATGTTGAAGTTATAACACCCAGAAAATCAGAATGTGACTGCATTGGGTCCAACCCAACATGACAGTCTCTTTTTGAGAAAAGAAGATTAGGACACAGAACACACAAAGGAAGATCATGTAAAGACACAGGGAGAAGACAGCCATCTCCAAGCCCAGGAGAGAGGCCTCAGGAAAAGAACAACCCTATTCATACCTTGATCTCAGCCTCCAGAACTGTGAGACAATGAGTCTCTGTTCTTTGAGCCCCAAACTATGGTACCTTGTATGGCAGCCCAGCAAGGGTAACTCACCATCTTAGATGCTCAGAAATTTCATTTGCTGATTTTCATCTTCCTGATAGTGCTTTAGGTGACCCCTGCAAGACTTGAATGTGACTGCTTGTTAGAGAGGGAGCTGGTGGTCTAAGAAAGACCCACACAGACATGAGCAGACACTTGCAGGATGTGAGGAAGCAGAGGAAGATTCCAGAAAACCTGTAGCATAGACAGCCAAATATTTACCTCTTGAACAATAATTCATTTTGAGCTTGTCCCTTCTGTTGCATGACAAGTTTTGGTCTGGGGTGTTACATATCTAGACTAAAGTTCTTTTTTTCAGCCATAGTGTGTATTCTGACTCTTAGCCCAACTCCCTCTTGTAGTTTCATTCAAAGAGCAAACTCCCCTGGCTTTCCAATAGAGGGCTTACATTCCCTCTATTTCAACCACTGAGGGTCTCTGGGTGGTTCCTTTATATTACCTACATATTTCTGCTTATTTGTTTCTTAGTTAATTTGGTTGATACAAAGTCTTTCCTACTATAATCTACGAAGCAGGGACCATGTGTAATTTGTCACCAGGAAGCCCAAACTCAATGCCTACTACACAGGGGTTAATAATTATTTGTCATGTTTGTTAAACAAGTAAATGGAAGCTGTCTTTTAAAAAGTGAGTGGTTTGACATTCCAATATATAGTCTATCAACTTGCTAATACTTGCTCATACTTCATCTAAATAAATAAAGAAAGCACTTGATGGGTTACAGATATCATAAGATTTCATTGGATGTCACTGAGTATATGAGCATTAGCAAGCACTCTCCAAATTTCCTCAGGTGTACCTCTAGTTTGGGCTTCTATCTCAGTGCATGAAAATGTCCACCTTCTCCTTCCTCTGTGCAATGGTTCAGAGCTCAGATTTCATTTTCATACCCACAATTAGTAAGATTCACATTCTAGAAGAAAGCTAAATTGTTCATTTATGTTAACTCAGCACTAGGGACCCATAACCTCACTGAGAGAAAGAAAAGCTACATTTAGTCTTTTCAGAATGAGCCCTCAGCTGCTGCCTACAGAATAAGCTTACACCTTAGGGATCCAAGCCTCTTATTTAAACACACAGAAATTTCAGAAAAATTACCCTTCCCATCTAAACATATGAAAATATGATGCCATTTTAGCGCTTAAATCTTGTGGGGGAGGGGGATAGAGAAAAAATAGATGGATGATAAGTTGATCCATCAACTAATCTCAGCTTTCACTTGATTCCAAAACTAAAATTTATTTTAAGAAATTTTTGCTCACTAAATCAAGATTAAAAGCATAGTAGATAGGGACCTTCTGTTTTCACCCCATTAGTCCCATTTATGCAATAATTTGGATATGCATATGCATAAACCTTCATGCTATGGAATGAGTATTAGCTCATTTTGACGCCTTAGAAGGGCTGTATACAGCAAGGCTTAAGGATGTAAAACTTCACAACATTGTCTTCTTTATCCAAAATGTATGATTTCAAAGGAAACATTACTAAAAACATTTGTTCCTCACTTACATTGCTTTCTCTTACTTCATTTTCCACCTTTAACACTCCTTTCAATCTATACAGCTCAACACAATCTCTGCTAGGATTGCTACCTGTTTATATAGTAAATGGGGATGTTTTTCTCTGATGAAAATAGTTTTCCAGACTCTTAAGCAATAGAGTTTTTTGCTTTATCTGAAGTTGCAAAAACTGAACGCTAATCTCTGAAATTAAGTGTATTTGGCTGTAATTCAATTTAAAAAGAAAAAGGAAGGAAGGAAAAAATGAGGAACCCAGGGAAGAAGAAATGGATAGTAGGCAGTTTCCCAAAAGTCCTGCAGGACAATTGCCAAGTCTACTGAAAACGCAGTTATGGCATGTTCAATGTCTGAGATGAGAAGCTGGCTTTACAGTTTGTAAATGATGGTCCTGTATATTTCATCAGCAAGTTACAAAGCCAGTTTCAAGGCCAGAACTTTCTGCCTGTGAGACAAGTCATGCCTCATGAGCCCTCCCAACTCAGCACAGAGGGAGGGAGGTCAGGGCAATACGTTCTGATGAGGCAGGAAGACGGACGAGCTAAACAAGCATAGGAGCCTCTGTTCACTGTGCCTGCGGGAATGAGCTGGCCACCAGGACCAGGTACCCATGTAAAAGTGTCCCTTAGACCTGGATTAAAATTGGCTAGAACTCTCAAATCAAATCAAGCAGGCGGATGTGTGATTCTCCACTAACATCAGTGCATGGAGGGGTTTAAATTCTGTCACAACAACACACATGCACCCCTTGTCAGATTGCCCATAATGATACCTTGGAAGGGCATTTGCCTAAAAGTGATTACAACCAAACCAAGGAGCCTGAAGGATCCGGCAATCACTGCTGAGCGGAATGCATGTCACTTTGCATCAATCGGCATGATGAATCTTTTACATAATGTGAATCGCTGTCTAATTGTGACGCTGATTGCACCTACCATCTTCAGTGTGCTCAAAGCTCCCCTAGTCATTGGAGAAGTAAGGGAATGAGAAGAAAATTACAAAGAATTGAGCTTTTATATGCTATGAAAGGAAAAGGAAACTACCACTCATGAAATCAAAGTGGATAAATCTGATGGATAAAGGAAGAGAAAGCCCCTGAGGCTGAAGGTAGGTGTAAGGCATGACATGTCAGAGAAGCAAAGCATCTTAACCATCCACTCATATACAACCTTCCTAGAGGCCATGCCTGCTATGTGACACAGAATAAAGGAAACAACACACATGTAAGTGTCCAGCAAACCTGGATTTAAACCACTGATTCTCAGACAGTTTCCCTTATCTCGTTTTTTTTTTGTCTAGATTAATTGGGATTTTATAAGGCACAAACAAAACAACAGTTTTGACTGTTTCCCTACAAGAATGATCTACACTAAAAAAAATGTTAATTACAATACTTTCTCTCTTTGAAAAGTAATTCTGCTTATGAATCAAAGAGTCAGAGGATCAAACACAAATTCACAATGCATCTCCTAATCATGAAAACTCCAACTCCCTGACTTCATCCCTCTCACCTCCTATGCTCTTTAGTACACCTGGTACTTCACCTGAGATCAGCATCATCAGGGACACAGGTGGTGAGTACCCCTGAGCTCTAATGTGAGACAGGAAAGGCTTGCCTACAACAAAACCTAGACTCATCATGATCAGTTTGAGCAACAGTAAGGCCTCCAAAAGCAAAAGCAGTTACCTGGAAGGAAAACAACTTCACAGAGTAACCTGGCAGAACATCTTGCCATAGAAATTCCTCTGATGGAGGTCCTGGCTGGTGGCAAGATATCCCTAGCGGTTCAGATCATGTCCTGTTGCTAACGACCATATGCCCAGGTAGGGTGCTATAATAAATGATTTGAGACCACTGGCTGCCATGAAGAGATGTCATGTTTGGTAACTTCCAAGTCCCTTAAAGGAAGGACTCCTGTCTGGCTGCAAAGGGGGAGGGGGTGCCGGGCAATCCCTTTAGTGATGAGCTCCATTGGAATATCCAGGGAAGCCACAACAGTAACCAGCATCCTGGCCAAACACTGGGAACACTGCCTGGCAGCATCACCCATGATTCACCATGAGTGAGCTGAGGTTTGTTCAGGCTTCATGGTCATGTCTCCCTGCTCTCCTCCCTCCACTGTCTTTTCACAATATTAATCCCAAACTCAGCATCTAGCTGCGACAGTCAATGATCAATGTCACTTTGCAGTTTAGACTGTTTCTCTACAGAAGGCTGAATGGGAAATATTAAAATCAGCCAGACCTGTCTCTATGATAATAACAAGCCTGAAAGAGGCTAATGAAAATGCGAATCTACGTTTCCATCTAGTAGCAGAATATGGCCCAGCATTCTATAGCTGGCATTACACTCTACACAACTCATGGTCAACATCTGTCAGGACAAGCAACAGAGGCTGGAAAACAGAGTAGCTTTCATTATAAATCTGGGTGGCCACTGGATTTAAAGGAAGCATTCAGAACCATCTTCTCATCATGGCAGAGAGTCTAGTAATCTGTCTGAAAAAAAAAATAAGCTAGAACATGATAGCAGCAATTTTCTTACAAAGGAGTGAGGTTCCAAATCCATTCATGGACCACCTATGTATAAAGGCATGAATCCCTACCAGGAACACATGCAGAATGCCCATGTCAAGGCCCAATGTCTACCATATCTGTGGGCAAACTTTCTTACTCCTGCCTGCAACCAGAATAGTATGAAATAGGTATTTAAATTCCTTTCTATTTGAATTTTTAAAATAAAAAGTTTGCACCATTTGTATTTTCATCTTTGCTGAGTTATGCATATTTTCACATATTTTATGACTTTTAAGGAAAAGTAACTGCTATGGTTTGGATTTGAGGTGTCCTCCAAAAAAAAGCTCATGTTAAGTGATGCAAGAATGTTCAGAGGTGAGATTATTAAATTATAAAAGCTGGCAGATTAGGAATTTCAGTGGATTTCTGAGTAGTAATTGCAGGCAGGTGGGCATAGCTGGAGAAAGTGGCTCACTGGGGAGGTGCCCTGGAGATTACATCTTGTCCCTGTTCCTCTCTGCTTTCCTCTGCCAGGCCCTTCCTCCATGATGTTCTTCCTCGCCTCAGGCCCAGAGCAATGGAGCCAGCTGACCATGGACTACACCTCTGAAACCCTGAGCCCAAAATGCTTTTCCTCCTCTAAGTTATTCCTGTCGGGTATTTTGGTCACAGTGACAAAAAGTTGATGAAGAAAGTGACCATTGCCTGGCTTTCCTTGAAGGGAGCCATTGTCTACATATTTAAGCCATGCCTCATCCTTCCCTGATTCTCTTACTTCCTGTGAAAAATATAATGCATGTGTTCATGTGCACCTAAAAAGAGAAAACCCCCCCCCAAAATAACATAAATTGTTCTGTATCTCATTCAAATTGAGGAAAATCTGAGTTATTTTTAGATTTTAAAAAATCTCTGCATGTTAGAATTCATTTTGATTCATTATACACAATTGTAGTACAACTTTTTATTTCAGTGGTTGTACACAAAATATTTGCTCATCAGAATTGAGACTAGCAGTGTATGTATAGATAGACAACAGTCAGTTATACCATACTTATTGTCTAGGTCTTTTTATTGAGGATTTCACTTACATTCCAGGTTATTATTGATACATATAAAATGTACTCTCCCATTTCATCATTTTATGGTTTTATATCATTTGTCTATTATTGTATATCCTTTGTTCTTTCTTTCCCTCTTATTGTTTATCCTTCTAGTTGTTGGTTTTCTATAGTGATGAGGTTTGATTCTTTAGTTGTTTGTGTAAAACTGTACCAAGGAGTTGTTAAATTTCGTGTGCTTTTAAATTATTTTATTAACATGTATTATTCATGCATATAGATGTGGTTCAGAATGACATTTTCATACATATATGTAGCATTTGCTAATAAAATCTAGTCTCTGTTAATTAATTTTAAAAAATCTCTGCATGTTAACAGGCTTTTAAATACAGTACGTCTTCTATTGATCCTATTGGTATTAAGGAATTAGAGTTTAACAAAGTGCTTAAATGTGTCTTAACTACAGATAACAAAGAGAAGAATTTGGCTAGTTTTACTTAGGACAAATGTGGTTAACTTAATGTTTTAGCTTAATTTCCCCAATGACTGAGCAAAATAAAGGCACAGCCATACACTTCATGTGTTCTGAAGAACAAATTTTTTCACTTTTTCCTATATGAATAGGCTGAGAACTTTTCAAATCTTCATTTTCTTTTTCCTTTCTGCTCAACAATCCCTTCAAGTTCTCTTTCCTTTCTCATGGAGTAGTAAGGAGAAACCCAGCTATTCCTTCAACACTTTACTTAGAGGTCTCTTCCAATAACCACATTTCTTCTGATACCCCATTTCTGCCAACATAATGTTCATAGAAATATATGCATTCATCAACATGACGGAAATTTTTTTCTTTCTAAGCCTTCACCCAAATTGCTTTTAACATCTGTATTTCTACAAGGAATCCCTTCACAGCAGTCTAGACCTTTTGCGGCAGTACCTCAAAACGTTTCCAACCTCTACCCATTACCCAACTTCAAAGCTGCTTTCACATTTTAAGGTATTTTTTTACAGCAGAGCCCGATATCCCAGTACCAAAATTTGTATTAGTCTGCTCAGTCTATCATTGGATTGCTAAATAAACAAACATTTATGTTTTTAAAGCTATGGAAGTAGATTTAAAAGGCCAAGGTCAGTGTACTGGCATGGTCAGTTTTAGGTTTACAGACGGTCATCTTCTTGCTGTATCCTTACCTGGTATAGAAAGGATGACAGCTCTCAGATCTCTCTTCTTATAAGAGCACTAATGCAGTCAGATTAGAGCCCCTTTCTATGACTTGATTTAGCCCTAATTACTTCCTTATTACAAATATAGCCACATTGGGAGGGGACAGGACTTCAGTATATTAAGGGGGGGGGCACACATGCGTTTCGCCTTTATAGCCCGTCAGCTGTGTCATCTTAGATGCATCAGCTAATACCTCTGAATCTGTCAATAATGCCACTCTGTTCTTTCCCCCAAGGCTTTCTATGAGGATCAAATTAAATATAAATGAAGATGCTTTGCAAACTATTTGTAACTGTTCAAACATCAGCTAAAGAAGAAAAAAGAAGAATGTGAGATGGAAATTCAATGTAAGGAGTGTAAAACACCCTGGACTAGAATCATTTATTAGCTGTAATTTTTCTGCACTTCCCTTTTAGAAGAGAAAAAAACATAAAATAGCAAGTGACTATAAAAGAGAAATCACATTTTTGTAAAGAATCTAGGGTAACAGCATGAATTCTCCTTGGTCAATTTCCCACATTTCCTACCAGACAATGAAAAATGAGGTCAGACTCTCATTGAAATTGTAACAATAACAACAAGTTTCACGAGGTTGACAGTGGACTGAATCCTTTTTAAAGAGTTTTGCAACCTAGATTGAGTTCAGAGGCTGCTTCTGTCTAATGAGGAAATACAGCTCACCCCGACATTTCACACCTTCAAAGTTATCATGAGATTCAGTTAAACCTAGCTTAATTGTGTTACTATGTGTCGTATGAAAGAAAAGAAAAAAAACCATCTGTCTATGTTAACAAACATACTTTCTGATTTCAATTGAGGCTGCTTCTTAGATAATCCCCTACTGGTCTAAGGACTCCTTCCATTATCATCTTTACTTATGCAGCGAGAATATATCAGGAACATTCTTATTCCTAGGAGTCCTCCATCTTTCCCTCTAGAGACAAGCCCTGGTAGATCAGAGGTGAGAAAAGAAACGATTATTCAACACTAGATTTTAGACTAAGAACATGGGGTAAGATTATTTTTTCATAAGACCAATAAAGCAGAACAAATGTTAGGTGTGAATATGAAGTAAGTACTGTGAGCTTCCTCAAATTCAGGCAAATTGCGTACATAGTCCTTGTTCTCTCCTAGTACAACTTAGAGAAATTGTGTCCTTGTTGGGATTGTCACTTTCACTAACATAGAACAGTGTTTTTCTTTAACAGAATGTGATTGAAATAAGAACCTGAAAAAAGTTGTTTTGCACATCTCTTCTTATTTTTTCAAATTTCATATGATTCAGTAGAAAGCCAAATTGATCAGAGGTTCTCAGCTTGGGGTGAGCATGGTAGATGACCCCACAGGGGAAAGAGTAAAGAGAACCCTACAGAAGCACGTGCCTCCTGGATGGGACAAAGACCCCAAAATCTGATAGTAAATCCTCCCTCTGGAACATCCCATTAGCAGATGTGGAGGGTGAAGAAGAAACTAGAGAAATTGTGAAATGTCTTCAATCCCATAGAGAATTTAATGATTTCTGCCCCTCAGCCACATGTAAACTCCCCCGTGACAGCGCCTTACAAGAGTATATTATAAAGAGGAAGAAGTAAGGAAAGAAGAACTGGGGTGTGAGGGAACGAAGGAGGAGGAAGGAGGGTAGGCAGGCAGGCCAGCCTGGGGAAAAGTGTTCATACTGATATGGCTTCTGCTTGCGCTTGCTCCTCAGGACGGTCCCATGACCTTGGAAGGAAAAATCCATCTACACCAAGCCCCACCTCCCCACCTTCCACAATACAGCTCAGGAGTATTGTTTGTGATTTGCTCTCTGGAGCCCAAAGGCTTAGCACACTCCCTGAGAAAGTTTTGAAAGAGGGAAGGATTTGTGGATAGACATCGTAAGATTTTACGTAACCTGTGTCTGAAGAAAAGGAACTGTAAGACAGAGGAGAGAGGGCTCCAAGCCACGTTGAAACCCAATTTTCCAACTCCTCATTCACTTCAAGCTTTCCAAATGTGGCCTTGGCTTCCTAGAACATGCTGGAGACATGCTGAACTGAAGGGCAGGCTCTACAAGAGGGAGGCTGATAAGAGAGTCTGGGGAATGTCAGAGTCCACCCACATGGACGACTGTCCACTGGATTCAGGGTAAGGCAAATGAGGCCTAGCCTGGTGGCTCCAAAAGAGCACTGTCATCATGATGAATTATATTTTCATGTATTATTATTTAAAATCAAAGCTAATGCAAAAAAATTATGATTTAAAAAGTCAAAATTTTCAAAACATAACCCAATGGTTCTATGCTGAGCCAAATTGGGGGCTATGACAAAAGTAATGTGCTCCCTAAACACATGCTTTTATGAATTGTTTAATAGTTAATTTTTTCTGTAATGTTAAGCTCATTGAACAATACTGAAAAATTTAAAAATAGGTATGTGAAACTCAGTGTTTTTTCCAGTTCAAGTGTTCATTTACATCAAACCAAAGCTTATTATAATATTATTTTCTGATCTTGATGAAAACAAACTCATCAATAATATTTTTTTATAATCTACTTATTTTATTACATCATTGCCATGTCCGACAATTTCTCTGGACCCGGTAGCAATCATAAAATGTTTAATTAACATTAATTTAATGAATATCTTCTAAGGATACTACTGTGACTCAGATTGTTAAAAAGTATCCTCAAGGCCACTTCTAGATTGGGATGAAATGTCACTAAGAAAAGCTCAAAAATCACTATGGGAAGCAAGAAAGAAGTGGATTGTATCTAACCAATTATGAGATTGTAGGCTGCTTAAAACCAACTATTTTAAATGAAATCTGTCCAGAACGTAAATCATCAGAACATTTCAGAGCTTAGTCAGTGGCTGCTTTTTGAAAATCAGGTGTATTCATGCAGAATAATGTTTTTTGGTTAAAAATTCAAATTTTGAAGACAGTTTGTTTGATTTTACATTTCTCCATTTCAAGTATTAAATTAGAACATTTATAATCTCCTGAATTTCCCTTCTATATCCACTTTTCCCATAGTAATTAATACTCTCATCCAATGATTCAAACATTTCCATTTTCTTTACCTTTCCTTTTCATTCATTTTCAAATTCATGAGGAATATTCATGTTTTTTGCTAATGCTTTGAATCCATCCAACATAATTTCAAAGATACTTTCTCCCATTTGCTTTAATGCATACGCTCAGTTAAAAGCAAGGTAAAGATGGAAAGAAGCCAATTTCAGAAATATTATTGATAACTTTGCTTCCTTTAAAGGCAAGAAGGAAGAGTTATAATAAATTCTGATGTAGGTATAAGATATTTTTTCCAAAGGAATGTTGTAAGCTTTTTAATTTTCAATTTTTGTTCCCCCACTTTAATGTTATGGAAAAAAAGAACTAACTATTGAAAACTACATTGACAGGGTACAATTGCCCATGTGCATCTCAGGGATTGGTTCCAGTACCTACCCTGTCCCTCGAATTCCACAGATGCTCATGTCATTTATATGAAATGCTATAGTACTTCAGTATTTGTATAAAAAGACCTATGCACATCCTCCCGTATGCATTAAATCATATCAAGATTACTTAAAATATCTGATACAGTGTAAATAATATGTAAACATTTAAGCTATATTATTTAGGAAACAATTGCAAGAAAAAAAGTTCATGCCTTTCAGGACAGATGTATTTTGGTGAGGAGTAAATAATTTTGATCTGTGATTGGTTGAAAGGACAGATGAGGAGTCAACCCATATGGAAGAATCCACCTTTCCTATTGACTTAGGCTATAGTATGGTTCTTCAAGGTGCCCCAGCCATCATTAGTGACATACACAGACCTTGGCTCTGGGGATTGAAGCTTCTGTTTCCTGGGTGAAGGCTGAGCTTGTGGTACATAAACCAAATGCCCCTCTTCTCTGCAGCCATTATAGAGTGTCCCAGCTGCTCGAATCTGGTCTTTCTCTTCTCTGCTTTTCTCTTATTCTCTCCCTCTCCACCCTCCATCCTTCAAATTGCAAAGTAGTGAGGAGAGAGTGATGAGAGGAGAGAGGAGGGGTAAACTCCTGCCTTTCCTTTAAAAGGAAGTCATCCTGTCTTACGAGATGCTGGTCCTGGACTTCAGAGTCAGCCTCCTGGCCTCCGGTTCCAGTTCTACCACTTTATTTCCCTCTGATCTTTGGTGCCCTAGTTTTCACATCATTAAAAAAAAATAAAAATAAAACCCCTGCCTCAAAGGGTTGCTCTGAGGATTAAAGGAACATAATTTAAACAAGTTCCTAGTACATATAAGCCCTGTGCAACTTGACCCATTCTTGCCATTATGGGTACAACTGCAGGCAGGAAGTACTCCTGTGGCTTCACACACCTGTCAGTCTCAGCTGCACCCACCTAGGTTGAGGCCCTCTCAGTCTTCTCACTGGCTGGTGGAAGGCCACTTACTGCTTCACGGGTGCTGCCAGAAGGCAGCAGACGCCTCTATCAGGGACAAGAGACATCATTGATCATGGTGCAAGCAGGACCATGTGTGGGCATATCTGTGGAGGCCCCTTGCCAAGTCCCATGGGTGACACAGGTGGAGCAGATGCTGAATCACAGCTGGGACCCTGAGACTGGGAATCCACTGTTTTTATAGCAGGTAGTAAGCAAGTCTGTCATTTTCTAGGCACAAGGGGGAGACATTACCGCATCTCTCAGAATGAGTAGCTGCAGAAACATGCCCTTGAGAACAGTGTGGCCAGAGCCTAGAAGTGTCCAGAAGGACATATGGAAGCAGAGGAGACCCACAGAAGGCTGCTCTTACTGCACAGTCACTCCTCATCATGTTCTACTCAACAGTCTCTACTGTCCCTGGACACCCAGGGCTTTTGTAATGTAAAATACTTTCATTGGATCTAATTCTCCCTACAGTGTAGAGAATTGATATATTGTCCCTCCTGGGTAGAAGTAATGGTTTTTCAAATCTGAAGGAATGAATAATAACCACAGAATGAATCTCTAATGGTGTAGTTTCATGCCTCGTGACCCGTGAGGGAAAAAGAAGCTTACTGGACCATTTCTTGAGTCTAATCCTTTCTGAATTAATGAAGGGAAAAGATATTGAATGATCTGGGTGGGGGGAAGGGCTGGCTATGGTGAGGGCCAGAAAAAACACAGCTCAAGTTGCTGCATTAGTTTCCCTAGAGATGCTGCAACAAATCGCCATATGCTGAAGGCTCAAAACCACACGCATTTAGCCTCACACAGTTCTGGAGTCTGGAAGTCCAAACTCAAGGCTTCCTTCTGGAAACCTCCAGAAGGACTCTGTTCCTTAACTTTCAGATGCATCATTCCAATCTCTCCATCCATCCTCCCTGGGCATCCTGTCCTACATTTTTCTGTTTTAAGAACATCTGTCATTAGATTTATCATCCACCCTGATCTGGCATGAGCTCATTTTAACATCCTTACCTCAGTTACATCTGCAAAGACATTTATTCCACATAAAGTTTAATTCTGAGGTTCTGATGGACATATCCTCTGGGGGCCACCAGTCATCCCACTGTGTTTGACAACCGAGTCTGGAAGCCGGAATGATTCATCCAATCCTTGAAGGGACCTGACTGAAGCAGGCTTCCTCTTCCATCCCCATCATCAAGCCATGAAGAGACATTACAAGGTGGAGGCAGAAGGTCCAACCATGGACAGGGACCCTGCTGGATGTTGGTTAGGACAGAAAGGAGGAATGATCACCATGGAGAAAACCCTTTGACCGGAAATCACCAATCCACCACCGGCTCAGCTCTTTCCTCAACTTCCTTGCCAAGGGCCCAGTTAGCCCTCAGTTCTTCTAGACATCCTTCTAGGGCTTCATTATTTTCCTGGGATTGCCCCAAAGGGCACCAGTAATTAAAAAAAAATGTAGTTAGTAAGAACCCAATTTCAGTCATGATTATAGGGCAACATATGAAAGTTTTGTAAGGTGATTACCCAGAATGAAGACCCAGCTCATTTTAGCACATAAGTTTAAATATTTGCTGTGTGACTGAGAAACTTCCATTAGCAATTCTTTTGAAATGGTCACAAGACACCTTGCTCTATCCCCACACTCTCTGCACCCCAGAGGGCACATCTGGGAGATTAGAGGCAAGACCACAGACACAGCTTTGCAAGTGACAAGCTGTCTTCTCCTGAGCAGATTCTTGACTACCAGGTGTCAGAAGTCAGATGTTCACACATATCACAAAAGTCTGTGTCTTCCTTGTCCCAAGTTAAACAGCAGTGATGCCCTGCTAAGGTACATGGGGAGTTCAGTCCACACCTAGCAGAGTTGGCCTGCATCTCCACCCTCTGAGCTCATCCCCTCCTCTGCTCCCTTGCTGCAATAGGGCACTGTCAACTCTAATGCTTTCTATCTAAGTAATAATGGCCCAGTTCTAGCCCTCAGGTCTGCACCAAGGAGGCACTTACACCACTTAGAGAGCAACAAGGCCTCTAGGTGGTAGAAGATGCCTTTAGGTAAAAGAATAGCTAAGCTGTGAGCCACAAGCACTGATAACTATGGCACAGAGGAGCGAGGCCAAGTCAGTACACAGCCACATGGTTTTAAAGCCCAAATGTGTACTGTCAGCATAAAGGACCTCCTGTCCCATTTGGGACATAAATAGA
This sequence comes from Marmota monax, assembly GCF_021218885.2. Classification (NCBI taxonomy): domain Eukaryota; kingdom Metazoa; phylum Chordata; class Mammalia; order Rodentia; family Sciuridae; genus Marmota; species Marmota monax. The sequence goes on along the minus strand of NW_026695217.1, from coordinate 196,719 downwards.
AATGACTACACTGGGCAATTGGCAAGGCAAGCCACCTCAGACAGTGTGCTGCTTCCCCTGAGTGGACTTAGAGCTATACACATGCAATAGGAAATTATCCACCAAGTGATTGACAGAGCTACCAACTTCTGTGACACCATCACCAATTCCTATGACACTGACACAAATTCCAAAGATCAAATTGCCTGAAAAATAATGGAGATGGGACAATACCACTGAGTCAAAATGGAGTCCTCCCTTGGTTTTGTGCCTGCTGTGATAAACAGAGAGATTTTGCCACCCTTATGTCCACCCTCGTGCTTTCAACTTTGAGGCACAAAGGTAGGAGGGGTCACCTGAGCACTTCTCAGCTTGCTCCTCTGGATCAGATGTGTAGGGCACCATTCTGGGTGCAAGGGATATCTTGTCTGTGACCCTGCCACTGGGCAATTCAATTGGGCAGTTGGTCACAGAAAAAAGGATCCCAATGACGTTGCAGTCAGCACAGGTAGGACCTAAATCATTGGCAAAGCTAATAGACGTTCAACAGGGTCGAGGTTAGGACCACCAACTACACAGTCAGCTTGTCTCAGAGCTGTGTAACCCTAAGCCACTGGCATAACCTCATGGAGACTCAATTTCCTCATCTCTAAAACAGGGATGCTAATGATAGTACCTATTAATAGATTTATTATGAGGATTAAATCTGTTAATATACAAGGGAGCTTAGAGCACTTGGATTAGCCCATTTTCTGTTGTGAGTAACAATACCACACACTGAATGCGCTATAAAAGAAGGTAATTTTTGGCTCATGGTTTTGAAGTTTCAATGTCAAAAGGTTGCATCTATTGTTGACATCTTGCTGGCAGAGCTCCAAGGTGGTGCAGGCATGTTGTGGCAAGGGCAGAGAGTATGTGTGTCTGTGTGTCTATGTGTGTCCCTTCTGGTCACTCCTCTCCTCTTATAAAGCCACAGAATTCAGTCATGGGGGCTCCACCCAAAGACCTTGTCTAACCCTAATCACCTTCCCAAGGCCCCACCTCTGAGCACCATGGTTCATAAGTTTTTCTCATGGAAAAGCCTCACAGTGGGGATTAAAAGTGACACTTTTATCAGGCTTTGTGTAGTACCCTCCAAGTTCAATACCCCAAAGCCTCAGGGTATAGTCAAGCACACCCAAACCCTGGCAGTACTGCTGGTGAGCAGGGTGTGCTGTGTTTGCCTTTTTTTTGCAAAAGTTCTGAGGAATATTCACTAAGGGCTTTGTAGGCTTATTATATCTCCCCAAAATATACGTTCAAGTCCTAAGCCCCAGAACCTTATTTGGAATTATGGTCTTTGCACACTCAGCCAGTGAACAGAGTCTACTAGGGTAAGGTGAGCCCCTAATCCAAGCATTAATTAGGGTTCTTCAGAGAGACACAAAATACACAAGTAGAGGGGAGAGAGAGAAAATTAACTCATGTGATCTTGGAGGCTGAGAAATCCCTCCATAATAAAAATGCTGAACTAGTTCTGGGTCCTTCTTCTCTCATCAGGGGATGGAGAATCCCTGGGCCCCAGCTTTCTCTTTCTTTGTGTGTCTGTTTGTCTTTTCTCCATCCCCCATTGTCCTTCACTGGTTTCTGAATTAATAGCCTTATAGGTCTGTGGAAAGGTCTGAAGATGGGGGGAGATGTTGTCCCAGCTCAACCAGAAAGATGGCATTTACCCTGCTAATCTTTTCCAGAAACACCTAGAAATAAAGTCTCTCCAGCTATCTGCAGTCAGAGTGAAACAAAAATAACCAGAACCTCTAATATGATTGCAGCCTTTACAAGATAAAATGGGGACAAAGACAGACCTGCACAGAGAGAGAAGGCCAGGTGATGAGAAGGACAGAGGCAGCAGTAGTGAGTTTATACACCAAGGCATCTAAGAACTGGAAGAGAGGTGTGGAACCACCCTCCCTCACAGCCTGCAGAAGGGGCCAACCTTGCCCACACCCTGCTTTTGAAGTTGAGGTCTCCAGAATTGTAAGAGAATAAATTTCTAATGTCTTCAGCCCCCAGTGTTTATTGATTTGTTACAGTAGGACCCAAAAACTGAAACGAAGGGAAGCAAAACTGCTGGGCAAAGCTTTCTGCAGAAAATAGTATCTGAATTAAATTTTTGAAAGCAGGAAAACAATCATAGACCAGAAAATGGGATTTAGGAATTTCAGAAGTAAAGAGTGGAAACTAGATTGTTTTAGTTGAAGGTTAATTCTGTTTCTATTTATATCGTTGGGGGACAAGGATCAACTAGATCACAGGAGAAAGAGGTGTTGTGTGCAACACGAAGGAAGCCATCAGCAACACTTTTCTCATCAGGTTATAATTTCCTGAAGGTAGGACCATATTGTGCAATTTCTTGCAACTTTAGCAGCTAAGCACAGCACTGTCCACCAAGTTGGCTAAAGAGAGATGGGCCGGATGGTGTGGGAGTGGGAAAACCCAACAGCAGCACTGGATGCTCAGCTTGGAGCCAAAGGGCAACACGTTCCCTCTTTTTGAACTCTTCCCTCTGGATGTCAACATGTAGTCAGAAAAGAATATTCAAAGCAGACAAAGAGACCAGATATACACATAGTGACAGAGAAAAAGAGTCTGCAGTGAGTCTGGGTTTGAAGCATGGAAGACTGAGAGTGTAATGGTACCACTCCAAGAAATGCCAGGGCCAACATGGAAGAGACGTGGGTCATAGGTGATGTGTAATGACAAACATACCCACGTGAGGCTGCACCCTACCTGGATTTAGAGGGAGATTCTTGGCAGAGGCTGGAGCTCAAGCAAGGTTTATGAGAGAAAGAAGGACAGGGAGACACAGAAAAACATTAAAGGCCGATTCATGCACCACCTACAAGAGCTCCTTACAAAAACATCAGGCCTGACTACACCATGGTCCCAAGAAAGCTCCATCCAACAGAACTCTCTGGCCATACAAGCCTCCCACAGCCATGGCTTCAACAGAGCAGCCCCCAGGCAGGTGAAGCTAATGAGCACTTGAGGTACAGTTGGACGGTGCCCACCGGGTCAGACAGCACAGTGCTGAATATCAGGAGGCCGAGAACTCACAAAACTACAAAACTACAAACAAGCAAAAGAAATATCCAGATTCAGGGTGCAGTAGGACTCTCTATAGAAACAAAACCAAGGACATGTATATGAACAGAGGAAGAAATTTATTTTACCATAACAAATTGGCTCCCACATTGATAGAAGCTGGCAAGTCTAAACTCTTCATTGTGGGACACCAGATTGGGGACCCAGAGAAAAACTGATGCTTCAGAGTCCAAAGTCATCTGCTGCTGAATTTCTTCTTGCTCAGGGGAGTCAGTATTTTTTCTACTCAGGACTTCAACTGATAGTCAATATTTATGAGGGAGGACAATCTGCTTACTCAAAGTGTACAAATTTAAATGTTAGTCTTATCCAAAACAACCTCATAGAAACATCTAGATCGACAGTTGACCAAATATCCGTTCACTGTGGTTCAGCCAAGTCGACACATAAGATTGACAGTCACAGGAGCAGTTCATTAAGAGAGTGGCAAAGAAAAAAAGACAGGATTGAGGAGAGGGAGGGGACATACAGAACACTTTCCAACAGGTGGTCTTATTTACCTCTTGACTCAAAGAAATGATACCATTGAGAGAGATGAAGAAATTTGACTATGAATCAGATTTTAGTAATACCAAAAAGCAACCTTAATTATGTTAGGTATGATGATGATGTTGAAAACTATCAACAATATGTTTAAAGATGCATAAATAAGTGCATAGGGTGAAATGATCTTTCATGAAACTTGCATGTGACTAATTTCATAAGAAAATGAAGCATAGATAGCAAAAAACGTGGTATTTGTTGAAATCCGATGATGGATATGCAAGGGTGTGCTATACTCTTGTCTGTCTGGGGTAATTTGTGAAAGGTATTACTTAGACATTGTGCACACTCTGTGAACTGCGGCCAGAGGATTCCACTCTGAGAACAACTGCACCTGCTAAACTGTCATTATTTTTTAAATACCTTCACGGATTCCCTCAATGCTCTTTTTGCCTTTTCAAATTCACGACTGCAAAAGCAAAATGGCTTTCTATCCTTTGCCACATAAAAACAATCAGATTGGGAATTATGCTAATACCGTTTACCCACGTTCTGTGGAGAACATTTGCAAATTCCCACTGTGAGAGTATTTCTACATATTAGTAAAACATTAGGTGGCAAAAAAAAAAAAAATGCATGTCGAGGGTTTTCAAAGTGTGTTAATGGTAGGCTGGTGTACTACTGGCTAGTTGGGTTGAAAGATGTTCCAGGACTGTTTTTATCTAAATTTGTATTTTATTCAGAACTCAAAGACAGCAATATCATGCAAATCCCAGAACACTTCATACTCTCCCTGAATGCACCATTATTTTGGCAATCTTAAAGGGAAAATAATAATTCCACAATTTCATGTGGAGCTGTGAATGTAGCAAATGACTAGTGAAAGAAGAACATGCTTGCAATTTATTTTAATGTTGCTACAGAGCATATACACAAATGAGATTTGCAATAAGGGACAGACATATCTTCCACAAATCCCTAATTGATCTTTGTAGGTTTTGAAATATTTTCTAATGCTCTGAAAGAAAAAGAAATAGCTTTCCTTTATTTAAAACCAAAGGCTTTTCTCAGTAATAAATTTTAACTTTAGAACTCAGTAGGATATCCCTTGAAAAGAAATAAAACAATTGAAGCACTTTTATCTTACTGAAATGAGTATTCCCCTATGTTGTCTGCAAGTAATAATTATAGCAATAAATGCTGCATAGTTTGGGGGATATACACACATAAACATATCCCTGTATTCCACAGACAGCCAAATTTCCCATTGTAATTTCTAAGGCGAGTGTCTAGGTTCTATCTGAATTTGAAAGAAAAATGAAAACTGTAGTCCAAGCCCATCTAAGCATCCACATGAGAAATACTATAAGTGAGTGTAAGACTGAAAGAGAGCCCTTTTGTCCTACTCTACCTGGATGAGGGCTATCCTGCTCTCTATAGCCACATCTCAGCCTGCGCCATCTTTGTTTGCAGAGGTGGTAGTAGATACCGATATATACACCATGAAATTCCAAGGAAGATTCACAGTTGAGTTTCTTACTTCCCTTGAAAATCCATGTTCAATTCAGAATGTGGATTGCTCTGCTAACAACAAGGTCTCCCTGGCAGGACTCAACTGTAACTCAACATGTCCATAGGTGTGGGGACAGAACCATCTTTGCTCTTCTGGAAGCTCACTTGTTAACAGAAAATTAATATCAAACCATTGAAAAGTAGATCCTGAAAGACAGCTTCTAAAAAATTCCTATTTAAAATAGAATCCTTTCTTCAGGTTAAGTATAAACTGACACCTAGTAGATACGTAATTTCACAAAGTCAAAGAAGGATGTTTAATAGTGAAAATCAGAAAACAATATTGGAAAATTTAAAATATTTTGTTAATGTATTCTTCCAGAGAGATAGATTTTCAAACCTTTGATCATTTTTCATCAGAATGATTAGCATAACAGGTAAAATACACTTAGTGCCCAACTGCAAATGTTGTTGAATTATCAGAGAATATTTATACATAATACACAGCCTTTGGCAGTAAACAGAAGCACACTTCACTTGCTTTCTTTAAACCTGTTAAAAAAAATCAGGCTGTATCATGACCACTGTCGTTTAGCAGGGGTAATGGAAACCAGAGAGATGCTCATTCTGGTATGAATCAGCTGTCTTTGAGAGGAGCCCTATCTACCCAGTAGACTCAGTTATGCAGCATCGAGGTGGGAAGTAGTGGGCTGGTTGAAACCAGATTCTAAATGCATGCCCGCAGTGCAATGAGCTATCCTTTTAAAAACACCACAATGCCATACACAGGTCACTCAAACCTGCATGTGATATTAAAATTGCACATGACTCATTGGGCATGTTAAATGAATTGCATCTCATAATTATCTAACTAGCAATGAAGCATCCTTTAACTGACCTGGGTGGGTCATATAAAGAGTTGTTAAATATAATGACAGTACCCATTAGAAATGAAAGCCATTGAAATGCATGTTGGTTGATGATCGTCGGACATGACTGAGAGCTCCCGTGCTCTCCCAGCAAGCTCCAGTTCTTTCGTGGGGAGGGTTAGTCCATACAGAACTGTCAGCTTGTCAGAGCCCTGGGCAGGGCAGGAGGCAGAAATGGCATGCAGCTGTGAATCACCACCGAGCCTCGGCACCTGCTCCATCCATGTCTAGTAAATAAAAATAAAATTTAAAGTCTTATTCACACTTTTATGGACTCTTAAGAGCTTTCTTCTTTATGGTTTTGCTTTAGGCAGAGCATGTGTGAGAGCGTGTGTGTGGAAGAGAAAAAGAAGCACGTGAAAGACAAAGATTAATAGCTCTCGGGAAGATCAAGGCCTTCTGATTAGCTCGCCTCTTACAGGCATTCATCCATCACTCATCTAAAACACCTTATAATAGTCTGATTGAATGGGAGGGTGATTTTTATGATGTGAGTTAAATGGAAATTAGGGGGATTTTTGAAACTCTAACATATGGCCCTATTGATGACTTTCCCAACAAATTTTTCATGTGGTCATAATCTAAATTTAAATAAGATTCTACAGGGGAAATGCTAGGGTATTAAGGCCCTATGCCCTCAGACTTCCTCAGAGGACAATAAAAATCAAATTTCCTGAAGTCAAAGGAAAATTTGAGGCAAGTGGAAAATTAATGTTCGTGGGGGGGGGGGCGAAAAAAAGCACCTTAAGAACAAATTCCCTGCAAGTGTCTTTCTTAACAATGGTTCTAAACCAGAATTGAAATAGACAGCAGAGATTTTTGATAAGGCTGCAGCCAGTAATGCTACAAGGTTTCTTAAAGAAGTTTTGCAAGGCAGTGAGTACAAATATCAACATGAAAGGACTTTAATTGAGGCCACAGCACCTTCCAGAACATCCCTACAGATAAGATGTATGTGGTAAAATTTACTTAATAATCTTTGTGGCCGTTTTTAGTTTAAAAAAAAAATATTTTTTAATTATAAAAGAAACACATGCTTATTGTAGAAAATTTTTAAAATGCACCAAAGTATAAAAGAGAAGATAATAATCATTTTAGGATCTCAAGACCAAGAGATAATAGCTTTTAAATGGCTATTATCATATTGGTATTTTTTTAATTCTTTTTTAAAGAAAGTTTTCATATTCTAACATATTTGAGAGTGTGCGACTTACAAATTGAGTATCCTCCTGGTTAATTTCTTACACACTCCATATGTCCCAATGCCATTAAATACTCTGTAAAATTCCTTTTAAATCCTAAAAACATGAATATCTGCAGTGCATTTCATCTATCAGTACCATGTTTTACAATTAGATTTTTAATTTTCTTTCTCAACCACCAAAATACTTGGGCCAAATTCTGCACAATTGCTACTTTAAGATTCTACATCATGTGCAACCAGAAGAATGAGAAATTATACTCCATTTAGGTACGATGTGTCAAAATGCATTCCACTGCCATGTATAACTAAGTCGAACAAATTTAAAACTATACCAGAACATATATGTCTAAAAGTTTATGTATTGTTTCTTACTATGAGAGATAACTTAGGAATCTATTGATTAGATGCCAAAACACTGGGACTTGTGGCATTTTTAGTTGTTCTTGAGGAAGGCAGGGCCGGCCACATAATATAAACAGATTTTTCCCTGATGTTTGGGAATGTCTGATCACTTCAACATAGCACATTGGAAGTGGTATTCACAAACCACTTCGTGTCCCACCTGCCAAAGGAAATAGGAGTTCTGGAAAAAGTCATCATGGGAGGAATTGGAATTATCAGAATAAGACGGAATAAGAGCTAGATTGCCCCAGTGTGTTCGTCAGCTTTGAATCACTGCAATAACACCCCTGAGATAAGTTGTTTGGCTTATAGTTGAAGAGTTTTCAGACCAGGGTCAGTTGGCCTCACTGTTTGGGGGCCTGTGAGGAGGCAGAACATCATGGCAAGAGAGTATGCAGTGGAGCAAGCCTCTCACTTCAAGAAGCAAAGAGAGACAGGAAAGGGCTGGGGTCTCAACGTCCTTTCAAGGGCACACCCCCCGCCCAATGACCTGACTTCCTGACACCTGTCTAGCATAGACCTGACCTCTTAGAGGTCTCACCACCTCCCATCAGGGAACCATACCTTCAACATATGGGCCTTCAGATCTGAAGTATAACACAGAAAGAAGAAAAGCACCCCACATGTGGAGTAAGGGTGTCAGTGTGGGAGGCGGCAGGCACCCTTCAGGCCACAGGAATTGCCTCCCTTGTTCACTCTGGCTCTTAGTCCAGGGGTGTGTCAGCACTCAAACTCCTCACCTGGAAAGGGTTTTCCTGCCATCCTCAGGGAGCTCCTATAAATGGCACATGTGGTGGTTCCACACTGTACTGGGTGTAGAACGGTCCCAGTCAATTAATTATCGTGATTATTAACAACATACTTGATACATATGATACACTGCAATACACTGCAGTTATTGGAATACCATAATTAGAATGATATGTGCTTTATTATAGCACAGTTATAAATATATAGTTAGCCAAGGGGCTGAGGCTGTAGCTCAGTGGTAAATACACCCGTCTAGCTAGCATGTGTGAGGCACTGGGTTCAATTCTCAGCACCACATATAAATAAATAAAGGTTCATCAACAACCAAAAAGATATTTTAAAAAAGAAGAAGAACAACAACAACAACAACAACAACATAATTAGTCAAGATGGCTATTGTGAATAGCTATCTAGCCAATTCTTATCCCCCAAGTCTGCCTCTGAGGACTCAATCAACTGCGGATCAAATATATTCAAAACAATAAAAGACTGTGTCTATACTGAACATGTACAGACTTTTCTTCTCACTAGTACATAAACAATGTTGTTTAACAGCTATTTTCATTGTATTATGTATTATTAGAAAAATCTAGAGCTGATTTAAAGTACAGGGGAGGCTAAGCACAGAGCAGATGCAATTACTTCACCACTTTATGTAAGGGATCAAGCATCCATAAATTTTACCCAAGGGGAGTCCTGGAACCAAGCCTCTGTGGATATAAAGGGAGGACTATGGATTCTATGCTATGTAATATACTATATTACTAGTACTATCAATACTTTTTATTAATGGTGTTATATAGAAAATAGAAGGGCATTTGCATTTTTAGGACTCAAATATACTTGTTTATTTTCATATGTGTGTGTGCATGTCTATGTATACATATATACTTGTAAATGTGTGTGTATCAAGTAGATTCTTAGAAAAACTAGTTTTGAAAAAATGCAAGAGTATTTTCTAACTCAGGAGGTGATGATTGGGGAAGAAAATTTGAGTTTTATTTTAATATTGATTGTAAGTCAATTTGGGGCAACAAATACAGGAAATTTCCACGGAGCAGAATGAGATTGCTTTAACCCTAAATGCTCTGAGTATTAGTTATCATCATAAGTCATGTTTTAGAGAAAGATATAAATAGGGAAGGGGAAGAATAATTGGAAGAGAATCAGAAGAAATTTACTTCACCAGCAGAAAAGAAGCCAACTGGGAACAGAGAAGTAAGTTACCTATGAAAGAGGGTGGACACACAGCACCCCGGGAATCTAGCCACCCCAGCCTCTAGCCAGCACCTGGGCCGGCCTGAGCTGCCCATCTCTATGTGCATGGTGGATCTACTTCCTCCCAGAGCCTTGTTCCCTAAGATGCAGAAACACTGCAGGGGCCCCATTACTGGACCGGCATTCAACACAGACTGTTATTAGAAACGGATGTTCTACACTGGAGGAAATTAAGAGGGGAGTAAATGAAGTCTAAGGGGAAAATTTAAAAAGTGATTTTTATTAGAGAAGAACCTGCGTGTGAGTCACTCGTGATTAGACACTGCAACAACTTGTAATCTCACCCCTCTGCTGAGGTCCAGTCCTTGGGAAAGACACAATCTCATCCCATTATCTGAAGTGAATTTTTAAAACTCCTGTAAAAGAAAAATAAAACACCATTTTCACTCGTGCTTTATAATAAATCTAAATGCCTCGCTAATTGCCTGTCACCACTACAAATAGTATTTGCTTTTCAGGAAGCTTTTTATAAAGGCCTTGAAAATAAATCAGTACTTTTAATTTATTTGAAGACAGAAAGAAAGCTGGTGGGGGGGAGGGGTTCTAAGATCCTCTGAAGGGGGCTACTGTGTACTATAGGGAGGAGGTAATCAAAGCCTGCTCCAAACAGTCACCTGTACAATAAAAATGTTAGTTGTTTATGTATTTTTCCCCTTGGAATCCAAAGCCACAAAGATTAAAGCTACTAGTCTGCAAGAGGCACTGGGTATAACATTCAGGCAGGACTCAAGGAGTTGAGGTCCCCCATCTCCTGGGCAGGGCCAGGAGTTCCCAGAGCTGATTTCATAATGACAACTCTAAGTGCCACATGTGGCTGGATGATATTTCTTTCTATTTCTGAAAAGTAGAATTTAATATAAGATCAAACCGTACCACTTACAGTTCCAGACCCTTCAAAATTGCTTCTGAAATTCCACCAACCCTCTCACAGAAACCTTACGCCTCAACAGGAAAGGTTTTATCAGAATGTATCTGCTGAGCCGTGCCCTGCTGACTTCTTCAAAGAATGGCTGTGTTCAAATGCAATGTTCTAAAATTTAGTCGCAGAACTTGAACTCATTGGCTGACAATGATCATGAGAACAAAGTTACTGCCACAGAAACACCTTAAGGTTTCAGTAAGAAAAGTGTCAAAGTAATAAGATTTAGGATGAAAAAAAAATTCTGTAACAAATAATGGAAGGGTGAGTGAGCAAACAGAGGACTTTTAGGTTATAAAAATACACAGATACTGCAATAATGGGTATATATCACTGTGCATTTGCCCAAACTCACAGAACACAGAGCACCAAGAGTGAGCTCTAATGCCAGCCGAGAGCTCTGCGTGATAGTGGGGACACACTGCTCAGATGTGGGTGTTGGTAGTGGGGGAGATGGCATGTGTGGGGGCAGGGAGCACGGGAGTTGTCTATACCTGCCTCCTTCTGGTCTAAAACATCAAGTCTATTTTTAAAGCTATAGCAAATTATTAATGAATGTCCTTACATTTCATTCAAAATCAAACTGGGCCTTTTTATTTTGCAGTGTGATTGTGACTTGCTTTAAGCTGGAAGGTTTTGCTTCTCTTGGCTTGAGAAGGAAGTGGATGTAGAATCTCTGGAGTCTCGACAGAGGGTAATAGAAGATGAGAAGCCTGAGGCTGAGGAAGTCCAAGTTACCCACCGAGCAAGAGCCCGAGCAGCCCCAGAACTCAGGCACCCTGCTCCTCCCAAAGTGTCTGAGAACCACACTGAGCCCCCATGGCAACCCTCCCCTAGTCCCCCACCTACCCAGGACAGTCACTCACAAGCAAATCCTTCAGTGGCTGGAGGAACCGTCTGCATGGAAGTAGACCACGCTGTGGTAGCCAAGTCTCTACCTTGCAATTCTCAATTTGACAAATACACACGTTAGCATTTCATTGCTGGCCATAAAAAAATTTGGATGTCATTTTAAAATTTGTCAAAGTCATACCCTTGTAGGAACCAGAAAGAGAAATATTCCAGGTATGTGCCTCTACCTGGGCACTTCTACCAATCCATTTCCTAACAAAGCTGAAATGTTCCTGATGAGATGTCATGGAAGAATGACTAGGTGTAAGGTCTTTACTATTTGTAAACAATGCAAATAATAAAAGTAAGACAATGTAATGTGAGGCAGTACCAGTAATGAGGTAGAGCTTCCCAGTGCCACTGTGTGAAATGCTGGTGACCCTCTCATCCATAAGTACTTCTATTACTCCCATTTTACATGTGAGGAAACTGAGTCTCAGGAACTCTGCGCAAAATGGCCAAAGTCAAGGAGGTCAGGAGAGAGCCAGGGGTCTGGGTTCCAAGCTCAGGTCACCTAGGACCAGCACCTCAGGGCCATTCCCTTTAATTCTGGGACTGTTAGCAGGTCTAGGCTCTCCATCTGGTTTAAAACAAAAGTTATTGTACTTTTCAGATCAAAACTGTGTCACATAACCTTAAGGTGGCACCATCACTGAGTTATTTTGGTCATTTTCATGGACAATTTGGAACTAATAAACAATAGAATAACCAGAATAACAGGCAATATAATACAGACCCAGGCTAAGAATGGATTTGTTGGGTGTACAGACACACGTGATGTTAAGGTTAGGATGTGAGGTGTCCCCCAAAAGTTCATGTGTGAGACACTACAGAAGGTTCAGAAGAGAAATGATTGGGTTGTGAGAGTCTTAATCCAATCAGTGATTTAACCCCCTGATAGAGACTGAGTGGTAACTGAAGTAGTAGAGTGTGGCTGGAGGAGGTGGGAAATAGGGTGTGGCTTTGGTGTATCTATTTGTATCTGAAGAGTAGAGTCTCTCTCTGCTTCCTGATCATTATGTTGTGAGCTGCTTCCCTGTCATGTCATGATTGATGTTCAGCTTCATCTCAAGCCCGGAGAAATGGAGCCAGCCTTCTGTGGACTAAGACCTCTGAAACCGTGAACCCTCAAATAAACTTTTCCTCCTCTATAGTTGTTCTGGTCAGATCCTTCAGTCACAGCAGTGAAAAAGCTGACTAAAACACATGACAAAAACAATTTTATTATTTATTATGAAAACATTGGCATTATGTAAATCTAAAGAAAGTATAAGAGAAGGCAGGGAACGTGTTTAACAGAATTGAAGATTCACCAGGTGCATAGAAGCAAAATCCTTCCAAGTAAAATGATTTATAAATTAAAGGCAAGTAACGACCATGTATTATAAATTATGCCTTTCCTACTCTGTGTATTATAAAGTGCTTCCTACAATCCAACAAAACCTAGCCTGACAGGAAGGAAATGAGGAAAAGAATTTTAAGATCAGAATCACAGGCAAATTTCGGTGGGTAAGTAGCCAAGGAAGGCAGCCGGGCTTCTGGGTTTATAGTGGCAAGTGATCTTGAATAGACTGAAGAAGATGTGGCAATAAATCTAATTAAAATATAATGTGTGTACGAGAAACAATAGGATCTATCATCTGTCACCACTGAAGCCCTCACCCTGAGAATGAAGGGGAAAACTTTTTGACGATAATGGATTTTTTTTTTATGAACCACATAAAGTTTCTAATATTTTAATGGAAGAAAAAAACTATGCAAGGTATTCGTCAGCCAAGCAATTTATTTATTTAAGTGGTAAACTCCAGAAGTTTTCAGGGAGATGGCTCTCAAGGAACTCACCTTGAAACAAGTGGGCCATAAATAGCCACTGGGTGTCCTTAACCTGAGCTCACAACCACACACTGACCTGAGCAGCACCAGGAAATCAGACCCGGGAAATCTTGAAAATAGAATCTGGCCCCCACCTTTGTCCAAGGTTGATAGATTTACTGATACTTCACATCTAGTCTTGGGCTTTCCAAGAAAGCAAAGAAGAAGAGGAAAAGGGCTTTACTTGTCACATTCCAGTAAAGACAGATTATTCAGAGGTCACCAAACTGACCGGAAAAGCACTTGAGAAAGAATGCTTGAATTGCTCACAAGCGTCTTTTAAATACCTCCACCAATTTTTCTCCATATGTGTGCTTTATTTTTAAAAATAGGATAGAAGAAATGATACTTTGAATTTTCCAGTCCTATAAAATTGGAAGATCACAATCCAAAAGAAATACAATGCAAGCCACATGTGTGATTTCAAAGTTTTCAAACACTTAAACAGTTAAGTGAAAAGAATTTCAATTATATATTTCAACCTGCTATACCTAAAATATGGCGATTTGCAATTGACACAAAAATATTAATAAGATACATATATTCTTTTTGTCATATTAAGTCTTAAAATCTAGTGATTTTTTTGCCACTTACAGCTGGACTCAATGTGGACACAGCACATTTCGACTGCTTGGTGGCCCCATGTGGTCAGATGCTGTCTCACCAGACAGCCCAGAATTAGAATATCTTGTCTTATGAGTTTTCAAAAATCTAATACTCTAAATTAGAATTTGATTATAAAATACATTCCATGCTACAACACTGTCTTATTGCCAATTAAAGGAGAGGAAACATTATTTTAAGTTGAATAAAAGTTTATCTTAAAAGGCCTATCTCTTAAATATCTTGATTAGGTGATCTTCCTGTATGCTAAACAAATATCATAGTTTTCATCATTTAGGAATTACATAATTAGAGAGAAAGAATTGGAGCCTTACTAGTGCAATAACTCCAACCTGTTTTTTTTTATACCTTTATTTATTTATTTTTATGTAGTGCTGAGGATCGAACCTCACATGTGCTAGACGAGCGCTCTACCACTAAGCCACAACCGTAGCCCACCAACCTGCTTTTAATAAGAAAGATCCAGAAATAACCAAAATTAATAATAATAACTTTGAACATTCCCTATATATCAGAGAGCATGATCATATAACCCCTAAGCACTATGAAATAAGTTGTATTATTAATTCTATTTGAAAGTTTAAAAATGAGATTTGGAAAACTAAATATTTTGCTTAGGGTTGCACTGCCAGGAAGCAGTGGAGGCCACATCAAGCCCTGGCCTCCCAGTGTGTGCACATGGAGCACCTCTTTGTTGGAATAACTTCTGGTTCACAGCTAGTAGCTACGAGCTGCTCAGAGTGCTAGAAAAACCTACGCTTGTACAGGCCTGACAGGAACATCTGCAGGGTGGAATGCTCTGCTAGAGCCGTCAGTGAAACCACATCCTCAGTACTTGTGGTTAGTGTTGCCAAGCTACCAGACTACCAGGTCAGGAGTCTGAGAGTCAGGTGCTTCCTGGCATGAAACCCCCAACTCATAAGCCCCCCCCCCTCTTAGGGACAAATACCCTTCCAGACTGCCTTCCACCACGACAGCAATATTTAGTTCTTCCTCATAGTGCGGTTACATTAGGCATAAAATGATTGACTTATAGATGTTAAGATGCTTATGTGTGATTGGCAGGCATGCACTACCTGAACCCTGTAACAGCTGTATGCATTCCAAAAATAACTGAGCTACTGGACAATGACCTGAGGCAGGTCTCCAGCCAGTTCTCTCACCAGCTCCCAGAGTCTGTGTGTTGATTCCGCGTCTCTACCCCCAGCGACAAGGTAGCCAAGTGACCATCGACCACGAAGGGACATAGGAACACACACACCTCTTCATGACCATAGGCCCCTGCGCAGCCACTGTCATCCAGAAGTCTTGCGAGAAGACCTGGGACTTACACTTCCATCAGGAATTTTGTAGGGTGGCTTCCAAGGGCTGGGTTTCAGGCCTGCTTGTGCTATCCCACAACTTCAAAGGGAAACATTTCACTGGAAAAACAAAGAAGAAGAAGAACAGAAAGGAAACGGACTTCTGTGAAGACTTACCTGCAACCAGCCTAACATGCTGTTCAAGAGCCCAGACCAGGAGCTGTGCCCAAATCATCAATGGGGCCCATTGTTATGAGAAAAGAGGTCATGGTCTCTTTGTTCTCTAAAAACATAAAATACTTATTTTCTTCTGGACATTTAAGAAGATTACCATTATAACAATAAAGAAGAAGTGTGTGAGAGGAAGATGAAGAAAGAAAGGGAAAGAAAAAGAGGGAGAAATATGGGGGAAAAAACAACCCAAACAGGACATTATGACAGCAAGGCATTTGGTCTCTCTCTCTCTCTCTCTCTCTCTCTCTCTCTCTCTCTCTCTCTCTCTCTCTCTCTCACACACACACACACACACACACACACACACACAGAGAGAGAAATCTCCACTCTGTTGAGTGCTTCCCTCTAGTGTCTGAAATGCTGAACACAGATTTATTCTATGGGAAAAAAAATCTTCATAAATTCAGTTCTATGGCAGCTCTAGAATCCAACCAACTTTAATTTTAATGATAACAAAAAAAAATCACAAAAGTGGACAATTTTTCAGCTTAGATTACATTCTTACAAATTGTGGACTGTTTTTATTTCAGAGTGATTTAAATTCCAGTATTCGTTGAGAAGTAGGTGAAGAAACTGTTCACAAATCTAAGCAAGTCAGCTTACATTTTGAGTACATGGATATATTTTCAAAAAATGTCAATGTAAAGACTGGCCAGTATATATACTGATATGCTTTTCTGAAAAATTTCAACATAAAGACTTGACTCTGTTTTTTTTTAATTAGTTACACATGACCGTACAATGATCTTGACATATCATACATTTGAATCAGATGGGGTATAATTTCTCATTTTTCTCAGTGTACAGGTTGCAGAATCACATTGGTCATGCAGTCACGTATACACATACAGCAATAAAAATGTCTATTTTATTCTGCTGTCCTTCCTTTCCCCCTTGACTCTGTTTTTTATTTGGTAAATTGGTTGTTTTGTTTTGGGGTATTTGAAGGGGGGTTTTTTATTTCTTGTTTTTGTAGGAGTTTAGGTTTTATGTGCTTGCTTGCTATACACATTCTTAGCTGGAATTTTCACTTCTCATTTTGATCCATGAGTGGTAAAGCCTTGTTGTTACTGTCTACAGAATAATTAAGAGTGCAACTTGAAAGCAATAAAACACAGTAAATACTAAACCACTTCAGGCGTTTCTGTGTGTCAATATGAAGCTGATTTATGTTTCAGAAACATCCATATTATTAAACAAAGTCACCACAATCAGTAGCTTTGTGATAAACATTGCACATGACAACAAAGAGAAAATACACATGCTGCACGGTCAAATTCACTGTTAGGAGACAAGTCATATCCAAAGGAGGCCTGAGCAAGGCCAGCAGGCTGAGAGGGGAGCACACACAGGCCCAGGAGCTGGGTGACGGCTGGACGCGTCCAAGTGTCCAGATGTTCTTGATCCTGCTTCCTTCTCAGTGGAAAACTCTTTGAGCTGCAATTTGGCCTAAGTTGCTGGAGTCCTTTAACCGTTTGTAGCAGAAATGTCACACAAAGCTACTCAAAATAACTATATCGTATACATGGTGTTGAAAATGCAGGAAGGTGTTCCCCCATGTCCTTTACTTTGTGAAAAGTCTGGTGTAGAGCAAGACACTGGCCAAATATCAGGGCTTATCTTCTACCTTCAGGGAAAGCTGAGAAACCAGTGCTTGTGCTAGATTCTTACTGTGAGCCAGGGTCTGTTTTAACTTCATCACATATTTTCCCTGATTTAATCTTTGCAACAAGCAACACTACCTGTACTGTCAGGTTCCCCTTACACAGGGAGGGAACTTCAGCCCAGAGAGGTAGAATGGCAGTCTAGTTACACACAGCCAGTGAGCCATATGCAGGGCGTTCCTAGGAGGACTAAAAATACACCTGTACAAAAACAGTAACTTGGGAAAACTTTATCTACTTTTTATTTCATAAAACAACCAATTTTATTTGTTCTTTTTAATATGCATGACAGTAGAGTATAATCAACACATCATACATACATGCCATATAACTTCCCATTCTTGTGGTCGTACATCCTGTGGAGTTTCACTGGTCATGTATTCATATATGAACATAGGAATGTTGTGTCCCACTCATTCTATGGTCTTTCCCTTTCCCATCCCTCTCCCTTCCCTTCATTCCCCTTTGTCTAATCCAATGAACTTCTGTTCTTCCTCTCCTGCCCCTCCCTTGTTGTGAGTCAGCATCCATATTATCAGAGAGAACATTTGGCCTTTGGTTTTTAGGGGTTGGCTTATTTCTCTCAGTATAATATTCTCCAGTTCTTTCCATTTACTGGCAAATGCCATAATTTCATTCTTATTTATGGCTGAGTAATATTCCATTGTGTATATGTACCACGTTTTCTTCATCCATTCATCTGTTGAAGTGCACCTAGGTTAGTTCCAGAGCTTATCTATTGTGAATTGAGCTGCTATAAACAGTGATGTGACTGCATCACTGTACTATGCTGTTAATCTACTTCTTATTATCTTATTTACTTCTTATTTAAAGAAGTATTTCCCCTCCACCAATATATTTACTATTTATTAACAGTCAGCCTTCGTGAGCTAGCTACTTGTTCAGTCCTGTTCGTTAATCTGATTCACAGTTTTTTCACCCCCAAAATCCTGCAGTAAAATTTATCTGATGGAGTAATGAACAGACTTCAGTCTTTAAATAAGGTCTGAAAACAGAATGGGGAGGGGGGAGTGTTTATATACTTAAATAGTTCGCCAACCTAAAGAAAATGATCCCATAGTTGCATTAGGTTAAACTAAGAAACACAAAACACAACTAGAGGCTGCCTGTGGCTATATTCTTCCCAAGGGGACCAGCAGGTGACAAGTGAGGAACTGTTCTGATTCTTGTTCCCTTCCTGAGCTCCAGAGGAGCACAGCACAGTGTGCATGGAAACCTTTGCAGAAAGGGATCAGCTCTGGGTGAGCTCGATTCCCCTGGAGTCTGACAGGTGGAAGGTTCCATGTAGATATGTCAGTAATTGTGCAGGAGTTCCTTACAACCCACTTAAAGCTGGCAAGAGCCAACCCTACGGGCTACCCCATCATGGTTGTCATAACCACCTCCATCTGCCGGGTCTGCTTGGCCGAGCTGCACACGGCAACTCAGAGGGCAGAGAATGGTCATTCCAACTGTGGCCTCCAATGCTCTCGGTTTCTCCCATCCAGAAATTCATGTGAAAAGCAATTTCATCCTGAGCCTCAGCACTTTACTATTCCTTTTTAAGGGAAATTGCTTCATTTTTTACCTTGCAAAGCTTTTACTTAATAGAAGTGGTATTAGTAAGAGGTTGGTTAAGTTTTAAAATTGGCTAAGAAAAATTTCAATCTTCATGTCCAGAATGTTCAAGGTAGATTAGGTTCCCCCACAAGTAACAAGTAAACGCTGAACTCCAATGCAAACTCTGGGCTCTGGGTGATCAGGATGTGTCAGGGATGTGGGTTCATTCATGGTAATAAAAGTGCCACTCAGGGGCGGAGGTGGGGGTGTGGATAGTCAGGGAGACCAGAGAGGGGGTGGGAAGGTACCTGAGATATGTTAATTACTGCTTGATCATGCTATAAACCCCAAACTGTGTTTTTTTAAAAAAAATTTTTTCTCTACTTGTCTAAGTTTTAAAACATGTGAGTTGTTCCAATCCTTTCATGAAAGACCAGGCCTTTCCTGTGAGCTCAGCCCATACAGGTCCTCCTCCTTCCTGAATCCACACCCTGCCTGCCAAAATCCCTGCTGGTACACCATGTATGCTTGCATGAATGGTGTGATTCTACATTGCATGCAACCAGATAAATGAAAAGTTGTGCTCCATTTGTGTACAGTGAATCGAAATGCATTCTGCTGTCATGTATAACTAATTAGAACAAGTTAAAGAAAAAACAAACAGGTCAAGAGCTTAAATGATCTCTAAAGACACTTAATAATCTATCCAATGTGTTTCAGTCTCTCAGTCATCTGCAGCTGCCTCACTTTCATCTGGTTCAACCACGTGTTTTTGTTACTCATTCTTTTATTCTTTCCAAAGCATTTAATTAACTTCATAGAAACAGCACATCTCAGCATTTCTTTTTGATCTTGCATTTCATGGGTGTACCTAATACTCGGTTAACTTGCCAATTTTCACTAACAAATACAGAAGGCACAGATTTGAGGCCAAACTACTTTTCAATAATCAATCCAACAGGTGGAAACAGACAGGGGGAATATGGACCTCCAGCCATGGACTCCATGGGCCATGGGGTACTATTGTTACGGTGACTCCAACCCACTGATTTAAAAACAGTCTGCTGCTGGGCGTGGTGGTGCATGCCTCTAATCCCAGCAGCTCAGGAGGTTGAGGCAAGAGGATTTGGAATTCAAAGCCAGCCTCAACAATTTAGGGAGGCCCTAAGCAACTCAGAGAGTCCCTGTCTCACAATAAAAAAAAAAGTGCTGGGGATGTGGCTCAGGGGTTAAACACCCCCTAGGTTCAATTCCCAGTACCAAAAAAGGAAAATATAATCCAATCCTCTGGGACACAAGGGGTACCATATCACTGGTAGTTTTGCCTTATTATTGTCCATAAAGTTATATGTAAGTAACTAAGGTTAATAATCCTGCATATACTCTTCTTGTTTAATGGAAGAAATATCAGCTGGATGCTCTTTAAAGACAGAAAGAGGCAAAGTGTTTAGAGACAGGGTTGTCATTCAAGAAATTAACAATTGATACATCTTCTGTCCACTAAATTTCTCAGATCATCCGGGGACTCAAAATACTAGAGTTGAACCTCCATGCACAAAATAAATGTTAGTGATGTTGATTCTGAATTTCAGTAGATGAAAACGGTAGGACAACTGGCTTTTGTCAGCTACCCACACTAAGGTTCATAACTACACGAGGACATGAGCCATGGATGCTGTGAAGTGCCCACGAGGATGCAGGACAAAGCAATGTATTTAGCTTAAATATATTCCTTCCATCTACATGTTTTGATAACAGAGAACATATCCAAGTACTTGAAAATTCCATTGAAGAAAATAAAAGACTTAGAGAGACATTTAATGAATTTTAAGTTTTCCCTAATCATTCT
This sequence comes from Marmota monax, assembly GCF_021218885.2. Classification (NCBI taxonomy): domain Eukaryota; kingdom Metazoa; phylum Chordata; class Mammalia; order Rodentia; family Sciuridae; genus Marmota; species Marmota monax. The sequence continues at coordinate 176,124 of NW_026695217.1, read as the reverse complement.
ATAAACAATACCCCTCATTATTTTTAAAATCAATTTGGGAATGATGATTAGAGATTCTAAGCCTAGGACTTTATTATTTATTGCTGTGTAATTTCACAGCTTCTTGTAATGTCAGAATACAAGCCCCCTGGATGGTGCCTGTATTATGGCACTTCTGTCTAAAATGAAGGGATTTGTTTTAATTGATGGACTTTGAATCAGAAGGTGCTCATGGAATGAGGACCTGTGGATGTGAGTTTGCACAACCCCCATTTCAGGAGGAGTGGGCCCCGGGTTGTCTTCCATTGAGAGTCGCCTGAGGCCACTGGAGCCCAAGAGGATGGGTCCTCTAGTCATTCTTCTTCACGCAAATTAGGGATTCTAATTCCTATGGTGTTTAGCTCTGGGGTCACCAGATGGGAAAGAAGGCTTGTGAGTGTTTTCTCATGACTCCATTATCAGGATTTCCATTGAGCAGTAGAGAGTTAACAGAAGGCTCCGGGTGTCCAGAACAGGTGTTGAGAGCAAACCAAGTGTGCGGTGCCACTGCTCAACTGCAGGATGTGGTGGGTTCAGGAAAAGGACATTTGGAGTTTTTTTTTTAATACCCATTCCTCTAAATGAGCATTGATAGTTGTCATAGCCCACACATCATGACCACTAAAAGGGCCACAGAGAGCCCTTCCGAGGACATCTCCCTCCACATATAATTCAGCCAGATTGTGGTCATTCAAGTCAGACTTGGCCCTGTGAAGCCCAGGACTATGGACACTCCCTGCCTCAGTGAGATCCATTCCACCTCTGGACATCAGCCTAAACAATAACTCAATAAGGAAGACAAAGCTAATGAACAGTTGAGTTTCTTTTATGTCTGTTTTACACATATTATCTCTTTTTCTCTTTCCAAGAACTCTGGGAAGCATGAATTCCTTTCTCCCATTCATACATGAGAAAACTGAGGCACAGAGAGGGTCAATAACCAGCTTTGAAACATGGAACAGACTCTACTCAAGTACCCAAAGCTCCATCAAGGTACTCCAACATTCCTTGAGCTGGGTGAACGTAGCTGGATGTACTTAGGCAAATGGCTGGCCCGTCATGCCAGGTACCTTCGTGAGCCTACCTGTTGTCACCGTGACGTCCCGACAAGCAGAGCCTGCCAGAAGCTGTCTTACATCAGCCCCCATGGGTACACATCTGTGATCTGTCTAGCACTTGCCATGTGTCAGGCTTCCTGACAATCCCCATAAAGGAGCGAAGTAGCTCATTTCTATCCTTTCACTACCACATGAATTCAAGCTCTACCATCCTCATTTTGCAGATGAGGAAATTGAAATAGAAGAGTCTACCACTTAAGGCAAGAAAACATCTGAGCTTTTAAGTCTAAGGACCACATGTAGTTAAAACTATGGATGACTTGAGTACCCAACAAAATCTGCCTCTACCACCTACCATATATGCGACCTGAGACACCAGGGACTAACCTTTCCCTGCCTCCATTTTCTCATCTGTAAGATAGGCAGATGAATAATACCTACCTTATAAGGCTGTGAGGGTCAATGAGCCCCCCTGGGTCAGGGCTGGTAATGGCGACCACTAGGTATCCACTATGTGAATGATGTCTGTTGTTTCACAAAGCATCACCTCAGGGGCTATCATTCTGGAATCCCACTTATTCCTCTGGATGTGGCCAAGTTCCACCCCAGTCCACCTGCAGACAGCAAGGAGACTGGCTCCACTCCACCCTGCCTCCGTTCTCTTGGCTTCTGTCCCCATCCTTCCTGGATATGACATTTCAACCCCTAGAGTTGGAAAACTCAGCCACTATCTAAATGTCCACTTCTTCCATTCCTTCCTGGTGTCTAACATTCAATTTGCACTATGTTCACCTCCCCTTAAAAATGAGTCTTGTCACAGTAGTTAGTGAAATGAGTAGCAACAATTAAAATTATCACCCCAACAAAATCTTCATGTTGTCATTCATTATTGCAGGGGCCTTATACTATGCCTAAAAATCAAATAAATAGGAAGCACGTTGTGCACATGATTATAAGTTTCTACAGGAAAGTGATAAAATAAAACTTACTTTTTAAATGGAATTGAAATATGAGAGAGGAAGCAGGTCACTAGACCCTGTGACATCATGAACAGCCTCCCCAGACACCTTCATTTGTCTCCATGCTTCAATCTTGACTTTGATTTCTCCTATCCCGTTCACTATGGGGAAATGCAAACTATCCATGGAAAGCTCAGGTCCCTGGACACTGTGGCCGAGGTGTTGCTCTTCCTCCGAGTCTGTAGGCAGTCTCGCTCTCAAGTACACAGCCTCCTGTCCCCTCCTGTGAAGCTGGTCTGCAGTTTCAAAGATAAATTCCTTTATACCAGAAAGACAGATGGTTGGCTAAACAGGAGTTCAGTTTTTCTATGCACAGGAAGATCCTGAGCAGAATAAACTCTTCCATTTCTGTAATTCTACAGATAACAGGGACCCAACATAGGAAATTCCTCGATGAGCCCCATCATTCTGTGTATTTGTCCATCACACCCTGAGTGCTCTCCTCCCAGCCTTCCATTCCCAGATTCTTGTGTGATCATTTCCAACAATCGGCAATTGGATTCAAACGTGTGGCTCCCTCTGGGTGAGGAGGTCACTGTTCTGAGAGGTTGAAGAGCAGTAGAGAAGGTAGAAGGGTCTGAGGGAGGGTGTTGTTCTGTGCTTCCCTCCTCCTCCCTCCCTCCCTTTCCTACCTTTATTCTTTCTTCTTGTTTTTTCTTGGCTTTGGTTTTGTTTGGTTTTCTGTGCAAGTTGTAGGGCCCTTGATGCCTTTGGTACAGGACAGACTGTCATTGAATCAGGGACACTAGTGCACTTTGCAGACCCCGTCTCTCCTGGCTCTCAGACCCCCACACACCCAGTGTCAGCAGAATCCAACAGAACACTCCCTCTGGGCTCCCTCACCAGGCACCCCTCTTTTCTTTTTATAGATTTGTTGGCCTCTTGTTCCACTTGTCCTTTCTCTATTCATGTCCCTCCTGAGCCTTCTCTGTGGCACTTTGATGTGAGCTTCACCCCACCTGCTCCCTTCTCATCTGGCAACAGGCTCATCAGTGGGAGAAGAAAGGAAATTCTTCTGGAGATGTTATTTTCCCTCCCCTGCAGTCATCCTAGAATACACTGCTATTCCCTCACCTTCCCCTTAGTACTTTGTGGCAGATCATTAGCATTTTATTTTTATGGAGATTTTCCTGCTTATTTGACACCAAGCTTCCAGCCTGACAGCCCTCCTGAGGAAGGAATTCAGTCAAAACCCTCACCAGACTCCTATGCCCAAGTTCAGGCCATGCAGGGCAGAGGGCACTGCTCAGGGAAATGTGTGTCTTGTTCTGCCTCATCCTTCTGTACACACCAGCATGGTCCATAGGCTAAGGACTCCTAAGTCCAGACTTCTATCCCACGGTGTTCCCTCCAGTTCCAGCTTGCACAGCCAGTGCCTTAGGGTATCCCTTGGGAACTGCAATCCGCTGTAGATCAAGTCATAAACTTATGGCCCTGGGAGAAAGAGGCAAGAATCAAGCCCTAGAGAGTGAAAGAGGAGAAGCAGGGGGATCCACTCCAGCTTCTCCATAAGATGCTGAGCAGAGCAGAGAGCTCTCCCCAGAGCAAATGGTGAGGAGGAGAAGAGGTGAGGAGGAACAGGGAGGGAGGCAGAGAGAGAGAGAGAGGCAGTGAGACAGACATTGCAACAGAATGAGTGATGAAAAAGTGAAGAAGAGAGAGAAAGAGACTGAGACAGAGGTGGACATCTGTGTCCACAAGACACAGAGAGGGAGACAGAGAATCGCAGAGAGAGGAGGAAAGGAAGAAGAGCGAGCACTCTCACATAGCCTGTGGGTGCCACTCTTCTCACCCTCTCCTCCCAGAGCTGATTCAGCATGATTTCTGCCATTCTGTTGGCCATACAGACCAGCTCTTGTTCTGTGAAGGAGGGGCCCACACAAAGGCATGACTTAAGAGGTGACATTCACTGGGATGTCATAAAATCATCCTATGTCACCCTCCATCCAGACCATTCTCTTGGGATCCCAGGTCCCCTTTGCCTGGCAGCATTCTGCATAACTTTCAGGTTCCAACCTTAACACCATTTCCTGTGGAGAGCCTCCCACCAGGATCCATGTGGTTTTTTTCAGGGTCCCTGCTGAGCACTCAGATAGCATGGCCACACTCTGAAGGTCATCTGTCCACTTAGGTCAGACATAGGCCTTCTGAGGAGGAGGGCTGGGTCTCCATTGCTCATGGTTACATCCATAACACATCAGCCTCACATCAGCAAACATTGAGTGCCTTCTTGTTTCAGTCCTAGAGTTTGTCCTGAGCAGCCACATGATCTGGAGCTCGTGTTTCCTGGGGAAGCAAGCAGCAGACGTTGAAATAAGTGGAGGCAGGGACAGCCCTCCCCTGGTCACAGGTGATGAGGCTACCACACAACACCTGAAATAAAGGCGCAGAGATGCATTTATTGCCTATCACAGTCATTCTGGCAGGTCAGAGTCTCTAAAGAGAGTAAGTTTATTGATTTATATAGCAATTTGGGGCACCATGGAATTCCAGGATTGGAGACTTTCAGAAGCTCAATGAATTAATATCATTGGGAGAAACTGCCACTCAAGTACAGACCCTATGACTGGCTTCCAGAAGCACATTTGCAGAAATATGTCCACCCTGAATGGCTGTTCCAAGTAAGAACAGTTAGAGTGTGCCCTCAGGTACACACATGGACCTCCACTCCTACAGCAAAAGCAGAGAGAATTGACACAAAGACTATGGACTTTTGAGGGGTCTCAATCTAGATCACTTCCATGCCCCTTTATAATATAAAGAGTTGTTAAGTGAAGAAGAGTAATCACAGAGGGTGTACCCCACATATCCTGCTGTATACAATACAACTGTCAAATCTACAAGAAGAATCCCATTCTTGAGACCTATAGGGAAAGTAAAATCCTCAACCTCTGACACAATATATATATACTATATCAAATTATACTGATCATCACCAAAGGACTAGCAGGGAAATTATAATACAAAACCCATTTGAAAATATATTAACAAATTTACAATAATCTGATATCCCAGAACAATTTCACAAGAGAAGACCCACACACGAGAGTGGGAAAAAAATTATCCAAATAGATGCATAAAACCCAACCCCAAAATATAAGAAATATGAAAAAGTAGATAGCAATTCAAGTTCATAATTCACCATCAAGGGATACCAAAAATATTGAAATGAATTAAATACCAGATAATGAATTCAAAAGAGTGATTATAAAACTGATCAATGAGTTTAAAAAGATGCAGAAAAACTGTATGAACTGAGGAAATCAGGACAGTATATGAATGATAAGTTCAATAAAGAGAGTTATTGAAAAAGAACCAAACAGGAAAATGAAAAACCCAATAAATCAAATTAAATGTTCAGGTTAAAGACTCAGAGTAGATCATTCTGAAGACAGAATCTCAGAGCTGGAAGATAAAGAGCCCAGTCTTGGACATTCAGACAGTACTAAAGAAAAGAAGAAATAAAAAGGTGCCCTGATCAGAATATGCAAGACCTTTGTGACAACATTAAGAGACCAAATTTAAGAATCACTGGAGTCAAAGAGGGTTATGAGAAGCAGACTAGGGGAATGGATGACTGCTTCAAGGAAATAATAAAAGAAGATGTTCCAAACCTTTAAGTAAGATATGCAGCCAAATACAGGGAGGATTCAGAACCCCAAATAGTGAAGATCAAAAAGAACCTCTCCTAACACATTACACTTAAAACGCCTAATAAATAGCTTGACAGGTGGCATGTACTTGTAGTTCCAGTGACTCAGGAGTCTGAGGCAGGAGGGTCACTAGTTTAAAGCCAGCCTCAGCAACTTAACAAGGCCATATGTATCTTAGCAAGAGCCTATCTAAAGTTAAAATTTTATTTTAAAAGAAAGGGGCTGGGAATGTAACTCAATGGTAAAGCACCCCTGGTTTCAGTCCCTAGTAAAAATAAAATAAAATGACCTAACATAAAGAACAGGACAAACTTTCAATAGTCTTAAGAGGAAAAAAAATGTTAGATCACATATAGAGTCATGCCAATCATGATTACTTCTGATTTTTTAGCACAAACTCTAAAATTCAAGAGGACTTTGAATAATGTATTCCAAACCTGAAAGAATAACTGTCATCCAAGATTGCTATGTCTAGAAAAATTATTACTCAGAATTGAAGAAGTAGAAAGACCTTCCAAGATAAGCAGAAACCAAAAGAATTCATGACTATTAAGTTGGCACTACAGAAAATACTTAAAGAAATACTACACACAGAAGAAATCAAAACAAATTCAGGGCTCAAAAGTGGGCAAATGTCATTTGAAGAGTAGCTAACCAAATGAGACAAAGGACCAAATTAAACATTACAAATTAATCAAAATGGCAGAAATTAATAAACATCTCTCTATAACAATATTGGATATAAATAGTCTCAATTCTCCAATTAAAATACATAGGCTTGGGATATAGCTCAGTTGGTAGAGTGCTTGCCCCACATGCACAAGGCCCTGGGTTCAATCCCCAGCACCACACACACACAAAAAAAAAAAAAGAAAGAAAGAAAGAAAAAGAAAGGAAAAGAAAAAATGAGCCGGCAGGATGGATTTAAAAAAAAAAAAAAAAGACCCAACTATATGCTGTTTGCAAGAGACTCACCTTACATGCAAAAACACAGAAGCTCAAAGTGAAAGGATGGAAATAGAGTTATATATGCAAATGGAGTTCCAAAATAAGCAGGAGTAGCTACTTTCATATCTGACAAAGCAGACTTCAACCCAAAATTAATCAGAAGATACAAAGATAGTTACTTCATACTGGAAAGGGGAACAATCTAACAAAAAGAATAAAAGTAAATGTTTATGCCCCAAATGTTGGTGCACCTAATTGCATTAAAAAAATTACTCAACTTAAAGACTCAGATAGACTCCAGTATAATAATACTGGGTGTTTTTAACACATCTGTCTCACCATCAGATCATTCAGATATAAACTCAGTAAAAACTCTTCAGACATATGAAATATAATATATCAAATGGACTTAAGAGACATCTATAGAATACTTAATTCAATAACAGCTAAATTCACTTTCTTCTCAGTGGTTTATGGAATTTTTTCCAAAATAGACTGTATTTTAGGCTACAAAGCATCTCTTAGCAAATATAAAAAAAAAAGATACAATTCCTTGCATCTAATCAAGATAATGGAATTAAATTAGAAATCAACATTTAAAACCCTACAGAAACTATATAAACATGTGGAGATTAAAGAATTTACTTTTTAAGGATTATTAGTGGTAAAAGAAAACGTGGAGAAGTTTAAAATTTTTTAGAATAAAATGAGAATAGTGAAATACTACACCAGAACCTCTGGGACATTATAAAGGTGATGCTAGGAGGAAAGTTATAGCTATGAGTGCCTACATAAGAAATCAGGAATCATTCCAGATAAACAACCTAATAATGTGTTTAAAGGCCCTTGGAGAACAAGAACAAACCAATTCCAAAAAACAATAGAAGGAGGGAATTAATTAAGATCAGGGATAAAATCACTGAAATAGAGATTTAAAAAAATAGGAAGAATCAGAGAAATAAAGAGTTGGTTCTTTGAAAAAAAAACAATATTAATTAACCAGTAGCCAAACTAACCAAAATAAAAAGAGAGAAGACCCAAGATAATAAAATTAGAGATGAAAAAGGAGAAATTACCACAGACAACACAGAAGTCCAGGATCATTAGGGACTATTTTGAAAACTTATACTTTGAACACTTGAACTAGAGGAAATTTATACATTTCTCCACACATATGAGAATTGAATCAAGAGGACCTGGACAACCCAAACAGGCCAAAAACCAGCAGTGAGATAGAAACAGTAATACACAGCCTTATAACAAAGAAAAGCTCAGGATCAGATGAATTCTACTAGAACTTCAAAGAAGAACTAATTCCAATGTTCATCAAATTATTCCATGAAATAGATAGTGATGGAACACTTTCAAATTCACTCCATGAAACCTGTATCACACTCACTCAAACCAGATAGGACACATCAAGAAAAGAAAACTACAGACAAATATCCCTGATGAACTTAGATGCAAAAAAATTTTAATAAAATCTAGCAAAGCATATTCAACAACATGTTAAGAAGCTTGCACATCACAACCAAGTTGATTTATTCCATAGTTGCAAGGATAGTTTAACAATGCAAATCAATAAGTATAATTCACCAGTTAAACAGAATTAAGGAAAAAATCATATAATCTTCTCAATAGAAACGGAGAGAGCCTTCGACAAAATTCAGCACTCATTTGTCATAAAAACAATGAAGAAACTAGTGATACAAAGAAATTATTTCAATATTACAAAGGCTGTATATGACAAATTCAAAGCGAACATCATAGTGAATAGGGAAAAACTGAGAGTATTTCCTTGAAATATAGAAAAAGACAAGGATGTCTGTTCTTACCACCCCTATTCAATATAGTACTAGAAATTATAGCCAGAATAATTAGGCAAGAATAGAAAATAAAAGGGATAAAAACAGGAAAAGAAGAAGACAAATTATAACTGTTTGCAGATGATATGAGCCTATTCTTGGAACATTCAAAAAGTTCCACCAGAAGACTGCTAGAACTAATGTACAAATTCATCAAAGTATCAGGTTTCAACACAACATTCAAAAAGCAATAGCTTTCCTTATATACCAATAATAAATCTACTGAGAAAGAAATCAGGAAAATAATCCCATTAACAATAGTCTGAAAAAGAAAATACCTAGGAATTAATCTAACCCAGGAGGTGAAAGACCTCTATAGAATTATAGAACACTGAAGGAAGAAACTGAAGAAGAAACAAGAAGATGAGAAGACCTCTCATGTTCATGGATAGGCAAAATTAAATTGTTAAAAGGCCATACTACCAAAAGCAATATAAAAATTCAGTGCAATCCCCGTCAAAATACCAATGACATTCTTCACAAAACTAGAAAAAAAAAGGGTCCTGAAATTTATTTCAAAATAAAAGAGTCAGAAAAGCCAAAGCAATTCTAAGATAAAAAAAAAATAAAAAAAAATTTAAAAAGTAATGCTAGTGGCACCAAAATACCATATTTCAAATTATACACAGAGATATAGTAAAAAAAAAAAAAACTGTATGGTACAGGCATAAAAATAGACACATAGACCAACAGAACAGAATACAACACACACAAATAATGGGAGAAAATCTTTGCTAGCTACTCTTCTGACAGAGGATTAATATCCAGAATATATAAAAACTCAAAAATCCTAACACCAAATAATAGTCAATTAATATTAATAGGTATTATAATAATAATTAAGAATTAAGAAGTATCTGTTTAGTTCATTTGCCCATTTGTTAAATTTTGTTAATTTTGCCCATTTGTTAATTGGGCAAATGAACTAAACAGATACTTCTATTCTTAATAGAAGAAATACAAATGGTCAACTAATATACAAAAAAAAAATGTTCAACATCATTAGCAATTAGAGAAACGCAAATTAAAACTACACTGAGATTTAATCTCACTCCAGTTAGAATATAGCTATTAAGCTTACAAACAATAATAAATGCTGAAGAGAATGTGTAGAAAAAGGAACACTTTTACACTGTTGGCAGGATTGTAAATTAGTTCAACCACTATATAAATAAGTGTGGAGGTTCCAAAAATCTAGGAATGGAACTACCACATGACCCAGCTACACCATCCTTGGTATTTATCCTAAAGAATTAAAGTCAGTATACTATAGTGATATATGCATACCCATGTTTAGATCAGCACAATTCAAAACAGCCAAACTATGGACCAGACTAGGTGTCCATCAATAAATGAATTGATAAAGAAAATGTGGTGTAAATGCACATGGAAGTTTTATTCCATCATAAATAAAAATCAAATTATGTTATTTGCAATAAAATGGGTGGGCCTTGGGAGCATTATGTTAAGAGAAATAAGCCAAAATGAAGGGTTATGTTTTATCTCATATGTGGAAACTAGAGAGGAAAAAGAGAAGAAAGACATGGCAGGGGGAGATCACACAAAATTTGCAGAGAGAACTTTAGAGTATAGGAAAGAGATGAGGGAGGAAGGAGTGGGAGGAAAGGGGAGGAATTGGGGAATGGTACTGGCCAAATTTTATTGGCATTTCAGGTGCACAGACAAATATATGTCAACAAATCCCACCATTATGTATAATTATACTTCACCCATAAAAATACAGAGAAAGCATTTATATTCAAAGTATAGAAACAATTAATTTCTCATCAAAATGTTATGTCCTAGTAAATATATGAAAAGACAAGAATTTATTTTTCAAGTATTTTTCTCAAAAATGTTATTTTTCTTTTGAAATGTCTGAGACAAATAAAAAACTACAAGATAATTACCAGTTCAAAATCAATGACTATAATATTTTAACAGTAAAATTAGGTAATGTTGATTTTTTTCACTTAAAAACATCTATGAAATGATTCTTATAAAAGTGAAATCACTCTCAATTCCAGTACTCAATTCCACCCAGCACCAACATAGGAAATTATTTTTGAGTCTCATATATCTCATATTTAAATGTATTTGTCTATAAATTTAGTGGGAATATGGATTTTTGAAATTACAAAATGTTTATTTATCGCCATGTCCAAATGGAACAGAACCAGAAGTAAGGAAATAGACACTTCACAGCACTGGGAACTCAGTGAAGAGCAGGACTCCCCAATTCTTCATATTTCAAATTTAGGAATAAGATATAAGTGGATCTTTCCTAGTCTTTGACCATTGTGAGCAGAGCTCCAGACAATCATGGCTATTGGGAATATTAGGCAGTTCCCTAAAAAGAAGCAATAATATGCCAGACAGATGCTTAGGAGGTATTTTCATTAATCTCTTGGATTATAATTATGGTTCCCCAATCCTGCTGGGGAGTGGGCAAGGAAACAGTGGAAGGCCTGACCTAGAAAGAGTCAAAGGTGATTGGAAGGAGAATTCTTGGCTTAAAAGCACCCAGAGAATAAGAACCAGAGAAATGCTTCCAACCTCAACCATTGTGATGTATCACCGTGAATATTTGATCAATACATTTCCTCTCTTAAAAATATGAAACACCTCCTACCAATGATTTCAAGCAACATGATGTTGCTTCTTCCCCTATAAAGCAAACTCACAAATCCTTCCTGCTCACACCTGAGGCTCAACACATCACACCTGCCAGACGACTTCTTGCACCTGTCAGTACAAAAGGATTGATTGGCGTGAGTTTTGAAATATGGAGCACCAGTAAGGATCATCCTTAGTATAAAACATATATATATTACTCTGTGAAACTCTAATGGATGAATGAAACTCCCATCCTCCATATAGATTGGAACGAACTTGCAGAAAGGCAGTTCTGGTGGGTGTCTGTGGTGTTGGTCCCCAATCTCCCTCATTTCCATCTTTTAGAGATAAACTCTTTTGCCTGTGAGCAGCCTACTACTATTTGGAAAGGGCCTGCTTCAATACCCCACATCCACCCACTCAGAAAACACAGGTGGACGGGGGCTCTGCATCTGGCTGCCATCTGTACCCATTCTCTTGGTGGAGTTTAGGGAGGGACAAATGACCCACACAGGACTAGTAATAATTGGCTTCGACCTTTGAGGTTAAAAGTGCCAGGAATGAATGCTGTTCTTTGGGGTTGCAACTTTGAAGGATATTGGTATATGATGCACACTCACTACAACCCTCCCTGTCCTTCCCATCAAGTAAAGGAAGCCATACAAGCCTAACGCAAGAACAGAGCAAAAGAGCCCCCAGACTGGAGGAAAGGACAGGATAGACACACACTGCCCCCAGACCCAGTCCAGCTCCCCTCAGGACCACGCTGGACTTCCCACTCCTGTGAGCCAAGATATAAACAGATAATGAACTCCTAATGCTCTAGTTGACACTGTGCTTCTCTGATTTTTAGTAAAGAGAGCTTTTACTGTGGTGCCCAGACTTCTCACCCTTCCTTTCTCCTTCCTGGTGTTTTTCTGACGGTGACAGTCTGTGTCATGTTCACATATGGAGAAATCTCTTGCACATGTTATCAAGTTATCCCAAGCTTCTTATCATCATGCTTTAAAAGAAAATACTCATAGCCAGGAATGGTGGCATACAACTGTAATCCCAGCAATGCAGAGAACAGAGGCAGGAGGATTTCAAGTTCAAGATCAGTCTCAGCCACTTAGTGAAACCCTGTCTTAAAATAAACATCAAAAAGTTTTTAAAAGGACTGGAGATGTAACTCAGAGGTAAAGTGCCACTAAGTTTAATCTTCATAATAATAATAACCGTAAAATAAAATACTCACAAATATTTAAACATATTTTATGTAGGACAGATATATAAAACATTTTAATTATTTTTACATCCATCACTAGCTTATTTCCTCTGAAAACTAAGTATACAACATAAGGAACAGATTATATGTGATGCTTTATTTATAAATCTGTGCAATTTCAAGTAATTAAGAAAAACTAAACAAAATTAATACCTGATTTTTTTTTTAAATTAGGGTGTTATGTCTTTACAGTTTCGCTCCAAATTGGCAAACCATAAACACAGAGAATTAATAACCTGGAGAAGTGCATCTTTATAAGAGCCCAATTATCACAAGTAAAATACAAAATATACTGAACAACATTACCAAACATAAAACAAACTTATTTTTATTTTTATAAATAAACATTTTACAAAAAGAAACTTATTTTATTTTCAGTATTTTTTAACCAGTACATTCATATGCATGCCAGCCAAAAAAAATCTCTGCTCAGAAAAAAAAAAAAAAAAAAAAAAAAAAATTCTCATTTACTTTCCTGTGGTCTAAGAGAATGTGGTAAGATATCTTTTCCCCTGGCTTGCTTATTTCCCCAAAGAAATCAGAAGCAATATAAGGAGTGTAATCTCATTCTAGGAAATTGCATTTAAGGAAACACTAAGGTTTATTTGAGATCACAGTCTTTTACCAGGCAGGCAAGCCATTCGGTATAAAGAATGCTCACTGGTGCTTTCTAAAATCTATGTGGCCTCAGATTCAAAAGCACTGCTTTGTGGCATCATAAACTATTATTTCATATGTCATACAGGCTTGCTTTAGAGAATAGACAGGACCATTCATAAATTTCCCCTTTGCATAGGAGGCTCTTCATGATTTCCTAGCTCTCTAGCCTGCAAAATGGTTACAGACACATCGAATTGTTACAATTCTAGTAGCAGAGAACATATCTATTACTGGACTGAAACAAGTTTTCCATTCCTGAAGTACATTGTCAATCATCTGAAGCTCTTTAGAGTCTATTTTAATGGACTTGGTATTTTATCATTTGCCAAACATATGTGCCTTTGGAAGCTAGGAATTTTATTTTTTTAAATCTCTTGAGTGATTTCCTGTTTCCTATGCTCCCTTAAAATAAAAATAAGAACACTGAATGTTCTTCTGCATGTGTATATAAGAATATAATTTGAAAAATACGTATATAATTAGACAACAAAAGGAAGTATTAACCTATGCTACAATATAGATGAATCTTAAAAACACTATGCTAAGTGAGATAAGTTAGACAGAAGATAAGGAAATTTACTATTGACATAAGAATATTATGTAATACACAGTCTGTATTCAGAAGTCCCCAGATGTCTTAGAAGCATTTTTATAACATTTTTATAATATTTTTAAAAACAGAGAATCAAATCAGTGCTCATTCATTGCATTTTGTTTTTATACCTATAGGTCATATATATATATACACACACACACACACACACACATACACACACACACATCAAGAGAAATTGTCTCACCTTTTTTTTTCTGATTTCCATTACATTAATATATTGAAAGAGTCTGGGTTGATTCCATGCAGAATGATCCACAGTTTGGATTTGCCTGATTGTCATTTCCATGGTTAAACTCACATTGATTGCCTTTGTATGAATCCTCAACACATAATTGTGTTTCTACTTGTGTTACAACCGGAAGTATGAAATTTCTTTGTGCCCTGTTGTTGGTGATACCATCTCTGACTGTGGTTGAAGTGGTGTTCTCTTTAAATGTTTTTGCTATTGGTAATTAACAAGTAGTTTATGGAGCAGTGTTTTATGATGCTGTAAAAATTCCGTTCTTCAATTTTTCCATTTACAGTATTTAAGTCATCTATTTGTTTTATTGACTTTTTTGGATTGTTCTTCTCTGATGAAAAGCTGGATTTGAGACCTTCTTTAGTATGTCTATACTAAAAATGTCAGCAGCAGATGTTGGGGAGGATGTGGTAAAACTGGAGCCCTCGTGTACTACTCTAGCAATATTAAATGGTACACTGTTTGGGAAATGAATAGTCATAGAGTTACCTATGACCCGGTAATTGCACCCATAGATATAAAGACCCAAGGGAAAAAAATGGAATATACCTCTACACAGAAACTTGTATTTAATGGGCCATTTTCTGAAAAGACTATTCTTTCCCCCATTGTATGTTCTTATCATCTTTGTTGAAAATCAGTTGGCTCTATGTGTGAGGTGTCTATTTTCGTGTCACCACCACATTGTCTTGATTATGTTGCTTTGTAGTGAAACAGGAACTTGTGAGTCCTCCACCTTGTTCTTCTTTTGCAGGATTGTTTAGGCTGTTTTGAGTGCCTTGCAATTCCACTTGACTTTAGGACCAGCTTATCAGTTTCTCCACAGGACAGAGCTGGGATTCTGATGGGGACTGTGTTGAATTTGCCCATCAGCTCCAGGAGTATCACCATCTAAGCAGTCATAATCCAAGGCCCTGGAGTCTTTTTTTTTAATTTATTTAGATTTTTTAAAATTTCTTTCAACAATGTCACTAAGTGTCCAGAATATAAGTTTTGTATTTCTTCTGATAAATTCATTCCTAAGCACTTTATTCTGTTTGATGCTATTTGAATGGAATCATTTTCTTAATTTCATTTTCAAATTGTTTATTGCAAATATATATAGAAACATGATTTATTTTTGTATATTGAGCCCACAAACTTTCTGACCTAGGTTATTAGTTCTAAGAGGTTTGTCACAGATTCCTTAGGTTTTTCTACATATAAGTCACTTACTTTTGAGGCGGGTAGAGGGCTACCAGGGATTAAACTCAGGGGCACTCAACCATTGAGCTACTTCCCAGCCCTATTTTGTATTTTATTTAGAGACAGGGTCTCACTGAGTTGCTTAATGCCTCACCATTGCTGAGGCTGGCTTTGAATTCGTGATCCTCCTGCTTCAGCCTCCCAAGCTGCTGGGATTTCAGGCATGCACCACTGGGCCTGGCTTAGGCCATTTACTTTTATCTAGCAAATAAACTTTTCTTTTGTGCTCCTTGTGCACCAAGCATTGTTTTAAGTGCATTCCCAATATGAATTCCTTTAATCCTCATTTTAATGCTCAGAGGCAGGGGTTATTGTTCTCCTACTTTTGTAGCTTAGGAAACTATTTTTCTACTTATCTGAAATCAAGGCACAAGACTGTGAAGGGAATTTCTGTTTCACCCTTTCAGTGGTTTATGAACCAGACGCACCTGCCTCTCTTTCACCCCCTGTTCACGGGGCAAATTTCCCACTCTGCTGGGGCATAGCAGCTCTGTCTGGGTTTTCTCCTCTATTTCTTGTTCTTCCCTCTGTTGAAATGCCTGCTCTGTGGTACTGCAGGATTTAGCCTGCTCTGGGAGACATAGTCCCTACACAGTCAGGACCAGTTTTCTGGGAATTAACCTCCTGATACATTTCAATCCAAGGGCAGCAATCAAGATCCAAACCACAGTCTCTAACACCAGAAAAAAGATACAGATAGTCCCTCACATACAGTGGTGTGACCTTAACCAATTAAACACAATGGCTTGATCTGGTTGGCCTTACAAGGAGTGACTTACAATTTTTTGATGTCATGATGGTGTGTGACATGCATTCAATGGAACCTGTGCTTCATGTTTTGAATTCTGATCTTTTCTCAGGCCAGCAATGTGCTGTATGATGCTTCCCTGTGATCCTGAGCCAGGACAATGACTCACAGCTCCCAGTTAGCCAGGCAGTCAGGAGGGCAAACAACCAACACTCACATGAGATGGCCAACACTTTGATACAAGATGAGCTTTCTGTTAGGGGATTTTATCCAACCAAGTGTTTTGAGTAAGTGTGAGGCTAACAGGTTGAGCCATTGAGTTTAATTGGTTAAATGCAGTAAGTGCCTTTTCAATTTAAATATTTCCATCTTATGATGGGTTCATCATGATGTGACCCCATTGTCACAAACCAATGAGCACCTGTGGTCAAACATCAGCCTATTCAAATCTCCTTGGTACTGGATCTCAGTCTCAAATGTGCCATGGTGCCATCTTGACACCACAAGTAAGGTGGCCTTTCTGACACTGGTCATAAGGGAAATGATGTATCTCTTCCACTGTGCAGCCCAGGCCTGAGCCAGCAACACAGCTCAACCTGCCGTGATGATGCGCGTCTCACCTTCCATACTCATCAGTCCATCTGTGGGCCACATGGGCTGAGCTCTAGTGTAACCCTGCCCTAGAAGTCGAAGATTCCTCCCATCCCCAGAAATGTTTTATAGATTTTTCTGATACTTAGTATCTCTATTTCATTTTCAGCTCTTTTTTTTTTTTTTTTGTAAAAATAATCACCTTTCGGAAAACAAATGTTACCCTCTGACAGACATAGGACTACTTATTGCCCAAATGAAAGTCTACACACCTACCCAAGGGCCACATCTGCAGCTAAGTGCCTCCCTTGCTTGAACCCACCTCATCATCAAAATCAAGATAATCGTTGGGTGTGGTGGCTCCTGCTTGTAATCCCCCACGTTCGGGATGCTGAGGCACGTGGATCGCAAGTTTGAGGCCAATCTCGGCAATTTAGGGAGGCCCTAAGCAACTTAGCAAAACCCTATCTCAAAGTTAAAAAATAATAATAATAATTAATTAATTAATTAAAAAGGGCTGAGGATGTGGCTCAGTGGTAAAGTGCCCCTGGGATCAATCACCAATGCAAAAAATAAAAAATAAAAATCAAGATAGTAACTCTCTCCTTCGGCTTCCACAAACCCCTATTTCTAATAGTCCCAGTCTACTAATAACAGTACCCACACTAATTATTAAGAATTGCAGTAAGTCAAAATTGCAGTAAGTGCAACCCCCATGCAGTTTGTTCAGCAAATGGGAATGAACAGTGACTCTAAAACCTCATGCTGTTGCTGTGGCTGTGTTTGCTGTTTTATGCTTGGTGGTACTCCCCCTCTCTTCCTTGAATCAACTTCTAAAAGTCCACTGTTCTGCTGTCTTTGAATCTCTCCTATTTTTCCTGATTTTCTCACATAGCAAATTCCTAATTCATATTCAGCCCACTTCCCAAAAGAAAAAAAAAATCCTGAAGATTAATGGACTTTGAAGGGTGTGTTACTTCCTCAGGACACATTGAAGTGCCTGATGTATGAACTGGACATTCTTCGGCCTTGGCTGCTCTAATTGCACATTGTATAATAATCAATGTAACGGCATAATCACCTTCTTGCAGTATTTGTTCCAGCGGAGGGGATCCTTCCTGATTCCTTAGGAGGAAAAGACTCAGTACAACCATTGTATATTGGAGATCTACATGCCTCCATTAACACATCCAAATTGCTCCAATAAGACAATCAGAGGCGAAAAGATAAACTCTCCTTCTCTCTTCCCCATTCCCGTGTTCTGGGGTGTATTAACTAATCCTGACAATGTGTGGTCCAACTACTTCACTGGTCAACTGCTAATCTTCAATAGTGGTCATACACTTTTAAGACAATATCTTTCTTGCCAAATGTATACCAGGATGTGCACTATTTATTTACATTAACTCATGAGGGTGTAGAAACTTGTGTAATGTGTATATATAAAGTGTAGATGTTAGCTATGGTGGTAAACAACTGTAATCCCAGCAACTTGGGAGGCTAAGAAAGGATAATTTGAGTTCAAAGCCCATTTCAGCAAATTAGAGAGGCCCTAAGCAACTTAGCAAGACCCTGTCTCAAAACAAAAAAAAAAAAAAATAACTAAAAAAGGCTGGGGATGTTGCTCAGTGGTTAAGTGCCTCTGGGTTGGGTTCAATACCTCATATTAGTACCAAAAGAAAAAAATAGGCATATGCACATGTAGGAAGAATAAGTTACCTGTTTTTTGCTCACTCTAAAGAAAATTACTGTATTTCACACTGGTAGGTGAACAGAGCATAAAATGATAGTAAAAACCTCAGTTACACCTGAACCTATTTCTAGCTCCCAAGTGCTAGCTGGGTAGACTCAAACAGGTGGCTCAACATCTCCAGACCCACTTATTGATCTTTAAAGGGAAATCACCTGATCCCAATAGGCCACATTAATAATGTGTGGTTTGCAACTGCCTGGAATGTTGCCTGATACATTCCAAAGGGCTTTATTGTGTGCTATTTCAGTTTATATCACAACTCCAAGATAAATAGAGCAGCCATTATTGTTTCCATTTTATAGATGAAGGTACAGAGGCTCTCAATAAGGAAAAGCCCCAAAGTGACACAGCAAATAAATGAGCCTCTTCTAGATCTCATATCCCCTGACTGGCAGCACAAAGCCCTTTTCACTACACTGTGATGCATGGTATGCAAAAACCACCAGCACATTTCCCCTTCTGAAGAAAAGAAAGTATCTAATTTCTTTCTAGCAAAAGTAAAATTATCCATTAACCATCAGCAAATACTAGTGAAAGAGGACCCCTGACTGTCAAAGCATTTACAGTTTCCAAAAGAACTGAGTATAAGACATAAAGAAGAACAAGGCACAGAGAAGAAGGTGACTTAGCAAGGGAGAGGCAGAGTACCCACAGGAGCTCACAGAAAGGAGACTCCAGGTCTGTTGGAGGTACCAGGAAAGGACTGGGAAACAAGGGCTTTGCAATCATCCTTTAGCTTTGAATGGCCAGCCTTTGTGTCAAGGTGAGAACCTCTGCCCGGTGAGAGACATCCATGAGACACCTGTGGCCAGAACCCAAGGCACAGGATCTGAAGTGGCAGAAGATAGAGTGGAGAGACAGAAGACAACCATTTAGAGGACAGCTCTGGCTACAAGTATTTATTTATGTGACAGGCATGCAGCAGCCACCATTCGTATCTCGGGCCTGATGTATGCTGGGTCCATATAAGTCACATGAGTTCATCCCCGGAACATACCAAGAGGGGATCTTTCAATAAAAATTATTTTAATAGTATTAATTCATGAAGACTTCACAAGCAGGAGTCACAGAGCAGGGCTTTAAATCCATATCCTCTCTCACATAAGTTGAGTCTCTTCCACATCGTGTGACACCGAACACCATGCTCAACTTCTCTGTGCCTCAGTTTTCTCATCCTCAAAATAGGATTTGGTGTTTACACTTTCTGATTCTCATGCGGTGGTGTGAGTTGATGGGTGTAAGATGCTCTAAACACCTCCTGGCTCATCGTGAGAATTAGAAATGTCCATCAAGTAATCAAAATGATTCTGATTCCCGTTGTGTATGCACTACGCAGGGTAACAGCCCAGAACTGTGAAAGAGCTTACTATGCTCAGAGAACCTGGGTCAGAACAGAGTAGAGAAGCCAGGATGAGAGGGTGAACTGTGCAGTCTGTGAAACAGAAGCCACCTGCCCTGGACTAGCTAGCAGGAGGTAAAGGAAGGTAGTTGAAAAGTCTCAGGTCTTTAAATTCTCCTACTTGAGGAGAACAATGTGTACATCAATGAATAGATTCTCATGCAAAGGGAAGTAAGAAGTGCATGTGTCCCCAGCAGAAAGCACCAATATGTACTATTCTCTTTCTGCAATCCTGGAGAAACAGGTACAGCAATAATCCAGTGGCCATTTGCTGAAAATGGTTTATATTTAAATCATAACTTTTTGGTGTTTACTATGTTGCTCCCACGGGAAGATGAAAGGTTTTGTCCTTGTCTCTCACTTAACAAGGCAAAATAAACTCTCCCTTGCCCAACAATATTTGTACTCCTGTTATGTGTCAGCCTCAAGGTAAGCTACAGGCCTTATAAAACTGTTGTGTTTTTTTTTTCTACCTGTCATTTGTATTTTTGTTATTAGCCCTTCACACTGACACTGCCTGGGGATGCCAGAGCTGAGACAGGGTCATCTTCCTGCTAAGGACACAGGGAGGAAGGATGCCTGGGCTTGAAGGAGGGCGGGTGCCTGGGCTCACAAAGCACTATGCCTCCCTCTGGTGGCCTCCTGGATTTATGCACGTTTGTGTGAAGAGACTGTCAAAATGAAATATGGAAAGAAAAATGACTCCAAGTTGTTCTTTCTGGACAACAATTTGACACAAGAAGAAATCCACTAAGCAAACAATTGTGTCTGCTTTGTTGCTTTTGCTCCTGAAGTCACTTAAAATGGTTTGGAAGGTCATTGTATCCCTCTTAAAGGTATCTGCCGCTGAGATTAACGGGCAGGGTTTGCATTATTTCAAGGCCTTGTAAAGGTTGACATGAATCATGTCAATCAGGTTATAATTATACATTTTTATACATGTGTGTTTCAACTTAAATCAATGAGGCACTCTCTGTGATTGGTCCTGGTATTTTTCCCTAGATTGAGCACTATTTATAGCCTTACATCTGTCACCTCACTTAATGTCCTGGAGCTCTACATGACATGGACACTACTATTGTTCCCATTTTATTGGCAGGCTGAGTGAAGTCCCATTAAGCTTGAATTCAAGCACAGACCATCATCTGTAGGGGCTCAGCCTAATCACCTTGAACATTTGACAAGGGCACAAACGAAGTGCAGAATATGATCCACAGCTAAGTGGAAGAGTCCTGGTTTTACACTAGTTCATCAGGGCTGATGATGGGCATGGCGGACACATCCATAAAATTCCAGGATTAGGTTGCGTGGAAACAAATCCGAACTATCAAACCTGAACTATCTGGAACTCAAGACACTGCAGACAGAACTTGTTTGACAACTTTTAAATTAATTAGAAATAGTTGTACGATTTAGAGAGCCAAGTGTTATAGACAATCTAGCTAATTTTCAAAGTGTTTATCTCCCCACCTTTATTCGATGGCATCTCTGACTTTCACAGGTCGGGCTGACAGGTGGTCCCACATCTGTCAGAGCTGATTTGACATCAGATTGAAAGGGACCAATTCACTGAGATTTTTGGTACCTGTTCATTCTTAAATATCCCATTGGGTTGGGGACTTGTTTATTGATGAGGTCTGGATGAGCCCAACCCATACCAAAGTGCTTAGTCCCAAGGTGGTGGTACTGAAAGGTGGAGCTGTTCTCTAGGGATTAGCTCATGGAGGTAGAGTCCTCAAGACTGGGGTCAGTGTGCTTACCAAAGATGTCCAAGAGAGCGTCTGACCCCTTCTACCATGGAGGAACCCAGACAGCCGGTGTCCTTTGTAATCCAGAAAGCAGGACCTCACCATTCACTGAGTCTGTGGCACCTTGATCCTGAACTTCCAAACTCTGGATCTAGAGCCTAGAACAGTGGTTCTCAGAGTCGTCCCAGGACCAGCAAAAAGGTTAGAGATGGAAAATCTGCCCCATCCGCAGACGTCCTGAAGGAGGATCTAGCCAGGGCCCACTTCTGTGTGAATGAACAAGTCCCTCAGGTGAGTCTGGTGCAGAGAAAGCTTGGGAGCCACAGCCCTGGAGACAGAGCACCAGACGGAGTGACAGCCCTCAGTGGGGATCAGATCTGCATGAACCCGGGGACAACTGGGGTCCACACTGACTTAACTAAAGGTGTGAGTTAGAGGCTAGATTCTGGAGGAGACGCTGCCGAGCTCCAGCAGAAGAAAGGACTGCCTTAAGCACCTGCACCCCGCCCCCTCCTGCACCAACCTTATTTCACCCTGAGCTGTGGTTCTCGGAAGCTCTGTGCTCTTGAGGTTTTCTCCTCATTCCCTCCTCATCAATCATCATTCCCAAATACCTGCTTGCCCCTGCTTTCCTGGATACCAGCTACTCAGAATAATTCCTACCTTTTGTAGCCTCCCTGGCAGTTTGGTGTGACCAGACTGAGTTCAGGCCAGTGGGACACAGGTGAAGTGGCAGCTTCCTATAACTATCCTTAAAGGAAGCTTAGCCCACCCTTGACTTCACTTTTTTAAATTTTTCTTCCTGTGGGCAAGAAGGCAGCTGAACCAGGAGCAATTATTGTGGGGCTGAGAGGTGACTATGGGAATGGAGGTTGAAAACAGTGGAGTAAGCAGACAGAGAAAGGCTGGGTCACTCTGTCCTGGACTGTTTCTGTCCAACTCTATTTTATCAAGCTTTCAGAGATGTGTTTCAGCTGTGTGCAAAGCACTAGACCATCCCAGGAGATCCAGTGATGAGCAGGAGAGACGTGGAGCCTGCCCCGAATTTACTCCCAACAAGGAAGATGTCCATCATGTCACAGGCATGACCATTGTGATGTGGTGAATGTCACCAAAGAAGAAGCATGGCGCTGTTCTGCCCTCAGCCATCATGCTGGTGGTGGTCTCAGGACTCTCGTTGTGAGGTGGTTGTGCCTTCAACAGGGGAGAGAGTGAATGAGTGAAAGTCCATCAAGGACAGAGTGGGAACACATGAACCTACATTCCTCATTTATCTGTGATGGTGAGGAAGCAATCCATTTACTAAGATCTAATCAGGATGACTCAAAAGTCAACATGAGCCAGATATGGTAGCACACGCCTGTAATCACAGCAGCTAGGGAGGCTGAGGCAGGAGGATCACAAGTTCAAAGCCTGCCTCAGCAAAAGTGAGGTGCTAAGCAAATCAGTGAGGCTCTGTCTCTAAATAAAAATACAAAAATAGGGCTGGGGATGTGGCTCAGGGGTTGAGTGCCCCTGAGTTCAATCCCCAATACTCCCCCCAAAAAAGGCCAACATGAATATGCTCCCATGGGGCAGAGATAGGACATTTGAACTTCAAAAAGGATAATAATCCAAATGATCAAAATCCTTAAAATATGTTCATGTTCATTAGTTCCCATTGATATTAAGTAAAAACTAACAGGTTATCTTTAAGGGATGACAGACACGCTGGTTAGCTTTCCAATGCTACGACCAAATACCTGAGAATATCAAGTTACAAAGAAGAAAGTTTTATTTTGGCTCACACTTTCAGAAGTTTCAACCATGAATAGGTGGTTCTGCTGTTTGGGGGCCTTTTGTGAGTCAACACATTGTGGCAGAATGGGCATAGAGCAGCAACATTGGTCACTCTGTGGTAGCCAAGACCCAAAGGGAGAAAAAGGAAGGGGCTGGGGTCCTAATATTCCTCCCAAGGACACGCCCCTGTGACCTAACTTCCTTTTACTAGGCCCCACCTCTTAAGGGTCCCACCATTTTCCAAAAGCACCATCAGCTGGGGACCAAGTCTTCAATACATGACACTTTGGGGACATCCAAACTCAAACAATAGAGCACTAGTTCCTTGTGTTGAGAACTAGTTACTTAAGAGTGGATGAAGCTTTGGTATATCAAGGTCCTTACTGGGAAATCAAAGAGTAGATATGGAAAAATATTGCATCATTAAATCATTTCCTTTACTACATAAAGGGAATAATAGAATGGGAATGGCACTATTTTGCATACCCAACAAATTAACTGATCCAGAAGTCGAAATAGAACATTGATGGAGCCTAACATCACAACAGGAGATGACTGGGCATTCTGTAGTTACTAATGACAGAGAACACTGTCCACAACCTTCGGAAGTGACGGAACCCTGGGTCTAACCGAGCTTCTGGATCCTTCTGCCAGTATGCAGAAACACAGCTGATAGCGAGCCATGTGAGCTGAACCATGAGTATTACATCATCAAAATCCAGATTGAGAGACTCTAGGCCAGTCCACCCTGGCACTCCAAGAATTAATCTGTAAGGAAATGAAAGGGATGGAGCAGGAACTGTAGGGTAGAAGAGACTCGATAATAATCAAGCCTTTTTAAAAATGGTGGTGGGAAGGGAGGCAAGTCTAAAACTAGTGTCTCAAGATGCACCTTGGGCTACTAGAACTTTTTTTTTTTTTTGATGTCTGATCTTATTTATTTGTTACACTTAAAAATTCTTATTTTCAACTGGTCTCAGAAGTAGAGGCTCTCAGAGAGGACAGCCTACGTCTCTTAGCAATCTGTTCCTGGCATTTTTCTTTGGCCACGTTCCTGCTCCTGACATCAGCTTCCTGCCCTAAGGTCATTCAGTAGTCCACATTTTGGAATGTGGAAAACCACATTTCATTTTGCGTGGTTTTTTTGGTTTTGTGTGTGTGTCTATGTTTTATTTTACATTAAAGTTATTTTTAGAAAATATAATGATAGGGTCTTTATAACCGATGCAAAATTCTCAAATTAATTGTACATCCCACCCCATAAAGCATGCAACCAGTCCATAGCTTAGCATACTCACAGCTGTTCCATGACGATACTCCCTGGGTGATCATCACATCCTGTCTGGCACGTGCTCTCTTTTCCACTTGAAGTTGGAACCACAGCAGCACAGGGGCTGGGACATAAAGGTTTTAGTCAGCATATTCAATCTCTTCCCTTTTTTGCCTTAGAATTTTCTAATTCTCCCAGGGGAAAAAGAACTCTGGTTTCAACCACTGCTGTTTAGTTCTGTGAACTGATTAAGATGCCATTCCTTGACATTACCAGGTTCTTACAGCTGCAATTTGCAAGACCACTGCAACAGGTCAGCCAGTTCCCCTGTTTGTGATCACAGCCTTGTTCTTTGGGGTCCTTTACCCTAATTCTCCCCAGGACCAATCCATAAAGTACATAAATTCTGCTAATCATTGACCTTGAGGCATGCTTCAACCTCCTGGATGGTGCTTCTGCACAGCTGCCCCCACCCTGACACCATAAGTACCATCACAGGTACAGAAGATGAAATTCAGTCTCCTGCCCAGCCTCAGATGGGGAAGGAACAACTATTAAAGAGAAGACACTGCACTTAGTAGGACTTGAAAAGGGAGTCCACTCAGGTTTTGAATATAACCTTTGTTGCTTTGCCACTGAGATTTAGTTTAAAATTGGCTTTTTTCCCCCTCCCCTTCCTCTTCTCCCTCTCCCCCTCCCTAACCATGGTGGGGAATGAGATTAACCTTATCCCATCCTAGGCCACGTTATCTGTCCTTCAGCTCATGGACCCCAGGACTGAAGGAATCCAGGCTCCAGGGCTGGCACCTGCAGATCCAAAAAAAAAAAAAAAAACTGCTCTCTCAAGGCTGCAAATGAATGATGACTCCTGACAGGGCACAGCTGGAGTGTGGCCTTTGTGCCCCCTCTTCAAAGCCTGCTGTTCCCCTCTGACAGTTAGAATCACCACCTCTAGGACAGGAGTCCCTGCGTTTCTCTTTCCTAGCAAAGCAATAAAACTTCTAATATCTTTTCCTCAAAACCTTGTCCTCATTATTGGATCAGCATCAGGGACAAGGACAGAGCTTTCAATACCAAATATGGGACTTTAATCTTTTGAATGAAATAGTAGTAAATAAGTTGGGATAATGTTGGATGACAGTTCAGTGGTGTATCCCATCAGTCAAAGCTTGTGGGAAACTAAAAACATGGAAAAGTGACAAGCTAGAGCGCCATTTTGAGGCGAGAGTGCTGCCATTTAAGTCGCCACTATGAACGGCCTGCTCCCGTTTAAGTCCAGCCACGAGACCAGTCATGATTACACCTAGCAGCAAAGTGAGGCTAATTCATTGCCAAGAGTGACTGCGATGATGGACGCGGTGTTTATCGCACCCTGGGTGCCGTGGTGTGCTCGAGAAGCACGCACACCTGCTAAAAACACTTAGAAAAATAAGGGCAGCCCGGCCAGCGAGGCTTCTCGGGGACCCAGGCAACCTTCCAAACACGGCAAGTGCAGAAATTGAGGGACAGGCAGGCTTAGATGACTTCCAGAGGTCACGGCAGCGTTCACCTTCAAATAGCACATTCGCCTGGAGGTGCAGAACACACTACGATAAAGTGAAATCTTGTCTGCCAGCTTCTCATGCTTTGTTCCAAGATTGCGGCTCTCTCCAGAGGTGGAACATCGCACATCCTCAACTTAAAAACCACGATGTCACCATTTCTGTTTTTGTCCCTCAACTGCTGGGTTTCATGTTCAAGTCTCTCAGCTCTGTGAGAGCTGCTAGTTTCTTTCTCCCAGTTTTACTTTTCCTTCCTGGGTGTAATGTTCCATTTTCTTAGTGATCATGTGCAGCTTTCTCATGCACCCTCTGCACCCTCTACACCCTCTGCCCAGCTGTTTTGTCTTTTCATCAACATTTTCCTCTTCTCCCTACAGACATAGACACACACAGACACACACACACACACACACACACACACACACTACTTCGCCTAGATTCTCTGTAAATACACATTTGGGGTGCTTCCTAGAAAAATTGTAAATTTAGGCTGAAGGGGGGGATTCAGAAAAAGAGACATCCAGATTAAATCATTATTTTAATGACTGTGGGATCTACCAGAAAAATCTGTAGACTGCAATGTATTGTGTGTGGATCTTTAGATCCATTGACTCAGCAATTCCCATCCCAACACGCACATCAGAAAAAAAGTTGAAGGAGCAGTATATAAAGTTCTTATGTGGAGCATTGCTTATGACAGTAAAGAAGCAGAAACAACCTAAATATCCATCAAGGAAAATAAAGAAAAACATGTTGTGGGTGCACCTTAGTGGCAGTGGGGGCTTTGCTGTCCCTTGGTCCTGGGTTCCATCCCCAGCACCAGGTGAGAGTGAAAAGGAGATTTGGGGGCTGAGGGTGTAACTCAGTGGCAGAGTGTGTGCGTAGCATGTGTGAGGCCCTGGGTTCTATCCCAGCATCAAAAAAAGAGAGAGAAAAAATTTAAAGTTCACTTTGATCTGGAATGGGGAGAGAGAGCTGACTTCAGAGGGACTTGGGAAGCAGAGCTCTTTCCTTTGAACACAGAGAAGAGTAAAGAGAGAGTTCTGCCATGATAGTTTTTTATTTCACAAATGCTTTGAAAGGCATTTTGAACATGATCTGTGCTAGAAAATAAGAGAACAATTATGTGTTCAGAGGAGAAAAGCAAACACAGTAAAAAGGGTATTGAGTCCAATGCTCTCTGAGATGTTGCCATCCGCATTTTACTGGAGTTGGTAGGCTTAGAAAACAAAGCACTGTTCGGGTTATTTGTGGGTGTGGGTGTGGGTGTGGGGGGGGTGATCTCCAAATCCCTTACTTTTAGCCACACTTGTTCTGCCCTGTTGCCTTATGGCTAACATTCAATCAATTGTTATTAAGAGCTCCCACTCCAAGTGCTGACACAAATCAGTGACAGGCTGGGTGCTTACTTCTCTGGTTATCTCGGCATTCCTACAGGTTGACTTACCTTCCTGTCATAGATAAGAAGACAGAGAGACAAGGGAAAGTAAATACATTCCTAAAGTTCGCTGAGCAGCTGAATCAGATTCAAACCAAACTCTGCTGCCAAAGCTTTGTATCTAGAAATTACTTCCTATTACATTTGAAAATACAGAATCAGTTCATATCAGCAGGTCCTCAAGGCCTGCTGTAGAAGAGCATGGGCTGGATCACAGCCTGGGGGCCCAGACTGCAGGGGCCCTGCCCCTCCCTGGACGTGAGGTCCTGGGCAAGTCACCAGATGATCCAAAGCTCAGCGTCCTGGCCGAGTCAACGGGAACCCTAACAGGACTTAACTCATGAGGTCATTAGGAAGATTACGTGACTTAGAAATGCTGGAAGGACTTAGCCTAATGCCAGCACATAGTGCAGCACTCACAGAAAAATGATTTAATAAAGTTGAATACAAAAGACCAAAGACCATACCCAAAGTGAGATCCTATGACCGGGATCTAATATGCGCCAGTGATGAGCTTCTTTAACATAAGATCCCGAACTGACTTATATTTTTCTCAAAAAAAAAGAGATCGTATTGGGATCTGCATAATATGTATGAGTTGTAATTTGTAAACAACTATCAGAGAAAAAAGGTTGCTCATGAATTTGATTTTACCTTCTATAATAACAGTGTTTCTCAATGTTCTTGTGGATGTCTTGTGAAAAGAGATACTAAGGATATAAATCTTTTCTGGATCAAGTAAGTATGACAGATTTCAGAAGGAGTCTCAATTATCTAAAGGTCAAATATTAAAGATGTTAAAAAAAGTGGTAGCTGAGATACAGCAAAGAAGTACAGTTGGAATTTCCTCTTTATTGCTATATAATTTTAAAATAGCTTTGTTTAAAAGAATTTAAAGAACCTGAAGGGATTGAATGATTCAAAATGACCCTGTCACTCTGCAGATTAGGAAACTCATCTTTCAGGGAAAACAGTGAAAATGATTTTGCTCTAATCGTTTTGGTTCAACACAGAATTCCATTTCTTCACTGGGGTTAAAATAGCTCACACTGACAACATGAGCTTTCTATGCTAAGACTCTCAACTTCTCCTTCTAAACAAGTAAGATAACTTAAAATTAATAAATAGCAACATTCCCAGTGTTCTTAATGACACACTGAAGCCTAATCACTCCTTTAGCAGTTACACTAATAATTCCAAAGATTTTGTATTTTGTAAGCTTGAGCCAAATAATTTTTTCATTAATATTTTAGTGACTTTTCCTTTCCCTCCACCATAATGGACCAAATAAACATTGAGACTACATGTCCACAGGGAACTCTTAGTACCAAAGATAGTCCTCATGATGCAACATCTTCTTAAAAGAATCTGTTCAAAGAGCTCAGAGTAATAATTAATTCATCTCGCAAAAGTACACATTGTCTTCATTAGGACAAGAGAAACACTTAGAACTGAGTAATGATGGTTATGAAAAATAAAGTATTACCTGCATCCTTCATCAGAAATTACCTTCTTAAAGATGAAATTCTTGCAGGGCCTCTGAACTTGATTTGATATTCTCTGGCAGCAGATTCTTCACCACCAGTTAATGCCAACTCAGTACATATAAAGCAATTCATTTAAGTGCAGTTTTATGAAACAACAACAACAAAAGAACAAATTCTTTATAGACCTGAGTATAATATAGGAGTGATGAAGATGCTAACTGGATGCTGGGTCCCTGCCCTGACTCTCAAGGAAACTTGGGTGAAGCCTCCATCCAACATGGCGGCAGGAAGGCTCGTGCCCATGCAGGCTATTTCCTCTGCTTAATTCTCATCCACACTGAGAAGATTTCAATTTAAAGTTTCATCTTTGATTCTAAACTTATTCAAAATATAATCTGCATATGTAGTAATTTATGCTGAATTGATCCTCTCTCCTGTGTGTTGTAGAACATTTTGGATGAGGCTTATACAAATTATCCTTCCAGGCTGAGGACACTCCCTCTGTGTTCCCTTTAGGGGATTTGCTTTCATCTCTCTACCATGGCAATTAGGGTGGGGTTGAAGGCTCACTATTTCCAGGAACTCACTTCCCACCTAGAACAGGAACTGAAAATGAGTCATTCATTGGAGCAGCACTATGACTGGCCATTTGTAATAGCATTAGACTGTTTCTCTCTCTGTCTCTCATTCTCTCTCTCTCTCTCTCTCTCTCTCTCTCTCTCTCTCTCTCTCTCTCATTCTCTTTCATAGAAACATTCTCACCACATTTACCAGGACTATTCCTGTTCAGACATTCTATTCTCAATGTCTTGTGGGTTAGACATGATTATGAAGCATCTAGACTTCATGATTATCTTTGTGTCCTGGCTGACCAGATGTATAATGGGCACCATTCAGTAGCATTCCTGCCAGCGTTATAAAGGAAAGCTTCAACCTACACCATGATTGATAACTCCTCTTAATTTAATAGTTCAATACCATCTGTGCTGAGAAGTGGTCCATTTCTGGACCAGAGGGATTTTTGAGCATGTATGAAACATAAGACTTTGCTCTCCATGTACAAATGCCAGTTCCTATGCATTTAATACAATAAGGTCATGGCTGTGACAGTCATTCCCTGCTAAAGGAAAATATATTGTATGGATATACAGCCAAATGTCACTTAATGATGGGGATAGCCACTGAGAAACATCATTCTGTCACTATACAACCATCATAGTGGGCACTTCCACAAACACATATAGTGTTTCTACAGGTTGTGTGTGTGCGTGTGTGTGCAGATACAGATGCAGGAATGGTATCAACTTTTGCTCCTACGGTTGTGATAAGAAAACCATCCAAGAGGAGATGATGTGCTCAAGAGACCCAGGAACTCGGTGGCTCACCCATCCTTACTGGATGACTGAGTGTCCAGCTCATTGTCGTTGGAGATGTCTTAACAGACAACAGCTGGTCTGTTTTCCACTGGAGGAACCTCATTCTTTCCTTTTGATGCCATCAGTGGTTGCACAGTGAGAACAATAGGCCGATGCTCCCTTGGTGGGGGTCTCCCTACCAGGAAACAACTAGGGAAAACTACAGTCCTTAATGCTAGAAAAAAAGGAAGAGATGTGCTGGTCACCAGTCACCACCCATGCAGATGTTACACTGTGGCCTACAAATGCAACTCTGTTACACCTGGTCCCAGGAAAAGCTTCCCTTTACAGCAAACTAACTTCCAAGTTGACTTGAGTGCATCTGCTCCTCATTTCCCACAGTTAATCCAGAAAGACCCAGACATGAGGATGGTTACTATCACATTTGGGATGAATACATACGGCTTACACCCACCACAGGACATCTAAACCAGAGAGCCCAAGTCTATTCGGAGAAATGCAGCCACATTTATGACAAATGACCTAATTACACCTGAGAGTTCTGACAGACCCCAGGATATCAGTGTCAACATATTGTGATTTTAAAGGCTGATGGTTGGCTTGGGAATAATTGGTTCTTCAGGTCCAGAATTAGACGTCCAGCATGGGTATGTGGAGCCAATTTATGGCCCTGGCTTCCTTCAGGCTGATTTTGAAGGCTCACTGTCAGGTACCCATGGATGCAAGGGAGGTGGACACAAAGAACAGGACAACCTGCAAACCTCCCCCAGGGTCCCAGCATAGAAAGGGGTAATTTTCATTGATCTGACCATTTAGCTTCTCTCTTCATCGCACACCTTGGTCTAGAGGATGTATTACAGCACATGGAAGCTGTGACCAGCTGTACTCAAAGAGCTCTCCATGAAACGGAGATAGCTCTTTCTCTCCTTAACATCAAGGTGACACTCAAGAAAAGCCATTTTATAAAAACAAATGTCTCCGGATGTCCTCATAGCACCCCAGGGAGGGCCTTGCACCATCGCCAGACGGGATGTTTCGAGCCCATTCCCGGCAACTACAAAGATGGGACTTAAGTCCTCAGAGATCTGCACTCCCATGCACACGCTATGTCCTCATTGCCCTATCCTGTGGACATTTTGGTTTTCCAGAACTTTCAGGTGGGAGAAATCGCTGTTATTCTGCTCAATGGTGTATTGGGGTGTTCTGTGTCTATTATCGTATGAATCTTGTACCCATATTCTTGCCTTCCTGCTTCTCTCATAGGGCACCCTTCCCCCAGATGGTGTTTGTCTGTTTCTACTGAATCAGAGGTTTGATTGGCCTTACTCATAATCAAAGTATTTGAGTGACAACTAGCAAGGACCTACCTTATAGGCCCATATCCCTAAAGAGACGGAAGTAGAAATGATTTAATTCCATCACCGCTCTCCCTGTTATATGATTCAAGGTCTCCAATCTTCGAAAAGGAAATGTTAGGCAGTAGTTCGTGGTGAACCTGGAATGCAAACTAATAGCACAGCTGGGGCCAGGGGTTTCTTTAATTTACCTTTAAGACCAATGAATACTCGAGTAGCTTATAGGAAAACAGTCAGTGCACTAACCCTGAGAATAAACAGCTGAAAACAAGAGGATCCGTTGAGAAACCTGTGTTCTGAACATGTTTCTAAGGCAGATCAATGGGGCTGGCTCCTGCCAGGGTCTACTGGCATCATTGTACAGTTAGGATTTATGGCATGGGTTTCCTCAATGCTCAGAGGGGAAACTTCATTAGTAGTACAGTTGCATTAAGACAAGGTTTGCCTGGTCATTGACCCCAGCACCTGCATGAACACAGGATTGACTTGTAGATGAAGCCCCTCAATAGAATTGTTACCAGGACAGTGATGAAAAGGACCAGCCAGGGTCAAACACTCCCCTGCATGACATGGAGGAGGAGTTAAGCTTCAGATTGGGGAAGACTCCAGAATTTGGCCCCAGTTCCCACAGCAAACATAAATCTGTGATCAATTTGAGAGTAGCATTAAGTTTCCTTTGCCATTCTTTGCTCAGAGACGACCCAGTCTCTTGCTTTTTTGAGAGTGTTCTTTGCTTGAGCCTCACTTTCACTTAGAATAAAATTCTCTTGCTTGGCTTTTTGTGTCTAACTGTAAATTTTCTCTTGTCAGGACACAAGATTCAGCTTCCCACTTGGTGAAAAGCAGTTTTACTCCCATAAATGAACAAAGCCAATGGAGAAGAACATAAAAAGTGAACTTGAACTGCAGCCAAATTTCCTCAGAAAGCAATTATTGTGGCAAGTCCTAAAAAAGGGTATGAATCAGTGAAAAAGAGAAAGTTGGTAGATGCATACCATCTTAATTCTAAATGCTAAAATAACAGAATGTGGTATTAGAAAAAGAATGGACACACATGAGTGGTATAGTAACAAGGTACAAAAACAGACTCAGACTTATGGGGCCAAATGATTTCCAAAAAATAAAGGCATAAAGGCAATCAATGAAAACAGAAGTATCTTTTCAAAATATGTTTTTCTGGAACAATGAAATATATATTTTGTATATAATAATGATCAGACTTAACTCCTACCTCACACCATAGACAAAAATTAACTGGAAATCTGAGCTAGGCAAATATTTCTCAGATACGACACACAATGCATGAACATAATTTTTTGAAATGATACACTGGACTTTATCAAAACTGAAATTTTATTGTAATCTTCAATTAAAAACTGGTGGTGATTATTTTGTAAAACATATGTCTGGTGAAAGACTCATATGGTTAACTTATAACTATGCTTGCAACTCAATAATAAAGAAACAAAGAACCCAACTTTAAAATAGGCAAAAGATTCAGAATGATAGACCTTTTTCTAAAGGAGATTGCAGATGTCCAAATAAGCCCATGCAAAGATCCTGAAGCTTATGAATTGATAAGGATATGCAATTTAAAACAAGATACCACTACACATAAACTAAAATCTTAAAAATCGACCCTACTATGTGTTGGTGAGTACAGAGAACATCTGGAACTCTCATACTGCTGATGGAAACATTCAGTGGTACTGCCATTTTGGAAACCAGTTCACAGTTTTTCTAAAAATGTAAACAAATACCATCAATATAACCCTAGCATTTCTTCCCTAGATACAGACTTGTACACTAATATCCACTGAAGCTTTATTTGCAGCCACTACCACCTGGAAACATCCAAATATCCATCAACAAGTGAGTAAAGTGGTTATAAGCTATCCACACAGTGGAATGCTGGTGGGCAGCAGAAGAGAATGGACTCTTAATACATGCGACATGACCAAGACTGAATCTCAAAACCATCTTGTAGGGTGAGAAAAGCTGACCAAAATAAATAAATAAATAAGTAAGAGCATACAGTATATTATTTCATTTTATAAAATTCTGGGAAATACAAGCAAATCTATAATGACAACAAGCAGGTCTTTCTGGTGAGGAGGTACAAGAAGAGGGCACAGGGACACTTTGGGGGGTGGAGAGCAACAGTTTCATTTTCTTTTGTGGTCTAAGTTTCCTTGGTGTAATCATATGTCAGAATTCGGCAGTTTGTAGGTTTTAAATATGTGCAGTTTACTGTGCATTGATTATGCCTCAATAAAGCTGCAAGTCAGGGGGGAAATATTAATAAAACAAACAAAAAAAATTTAAACTTTTTTGTTGTTATTTGGGCCTGAAAACTATGCAACAAGAAATAGACTTTCTGAATTTTAAAGTAGACAGAGTCACTCTAAAACACTTGAGTTCAGAGATGGTTCCATAAATCTTGATGTTCTAAAGGAGAATAAATTCCTATAATAACTTAGTTACAAACTATTTTAAGTCTGTACTCGAGATGGGAAAAAAATCAAAAACATTTTATTGAAAGGGGCAAAAAGACACTTTACCTGTCGGGGACCGGTAAACTCCTACAGGTGTGGGAAACAAAATTCCTGGGAAAACATCCCCATCTGTGATTCATTCTCTCCTGATCAGAGACTCAGCATGACGGCTGACAACGCTCCTTCCGGCCTGCCTCTTTCACAGTTGGTAGGGCTCTGGCGCCATCTCGTGGTGATAAGGCAGAACACAATTGTCAGAGGCATACATCCTTGTGTCTGTGGATAAAGATACAAAAGCCTGACAACGATTAGAAGATTATTCTCCAAATAATTATTCTCTAAATAACCTGAAGATTATTCTCTAAAAACTTTGCTAGATTCATAATAAATAATATAGAAGTGATTAAAGTGTTTTTCAAATTTTACTATGCATAAGAATTGCCCAGAAGTCCTATTTAAATGTACTCTATGATCCAGGGTCTGGGGGCAGGATTTAGACTATTATCACTCAACATCTGAGGATGGTGGATACAAACCACAGACCATGCTCTGAGTATCAAGGTCTTAGAGAACAATAAAAGAAATGGAAATGAATTCCTAAGAGTGGATTTTGATATATTGAGCTAAGTCTAAAGAATAATTCAATACCACAAACATACACACACCTAGTTTTTCAGATTACAATGAAAAACTCAAGCCTTTGAAGTGTGAGAAGGGCTGGAGGCATCCAGTGTGGATGGATGGAGAGACTCTGAAGGTTCTCAGCTGGAACCAGTTGGCTTGTGCAGCAGAAGCTCACCAGATGCCACCAGTTGATGAAATCCCAGTCAGCTTGGATCGGATTTTGCTTTCTCAATAATCCAGTAATTATAACACTCATATAAAACTTACTTTTTGAAATGGCTTTCCATACATGTACATACGCAAGTATTTTCTGGATTCCAAATTTAGCTAGGGAATATAGCAAAGACAAAGTGGGTGGGGTCCAGTTAGTTTGTGTATAACAAAAATGGAAGTGCACATACAGGTCAGTTTGCCTGGTGGAAAACATTCCAAGCAAGACATGAGATGGGGAGTCTCTATTGAACATTATGCAAAAAAAATGCAAAACCTATCTTCAAATATTTATCATGGTTGTGGGGTAAAGTCCTTTTGAAATACATGCCCCATAAATGAATCTGGCATTTTCCCAATGAATACCATGACCCTTCATCTTGCTGTTTCTCATGCAATGTGGGCCTTTGGCAACCAGGTCCCTGTCCTTAAAAAGTAATGAGGAGGCATCCTGGCAGGAAAACCATAGGAGGAGGGGACAGGGAGAGGGGCAGGGATAACAGAAACAGCAAGAGCTCAGAGAGGAGAGAGAGAAAGAGAAAACAGATGCACCATTTCCTAAATCAGTAAGAAACTTTCAAAATATTTTAACGTTTTTATTAAAATACCATTTACTGAAATTATGTTTTTAAAAAACACAAATCACACAGAGAAGTGAAATTTATGTTACCCACACACAGCTAAATTAAACTTTGCCAGCTTACTAAATATGAGGCGTGTGTGTGTGTGTGTGTGTGTGTGTGTGTGTTTAATTCTATTTCATTGAATTAGGCAAAAGATGCTGCTCCCCACCGACCTAATAGGCTGATCACACTGCCCACAAACAGAGGAGCACTTCCAGCCCCACACTGACTTGTCCCCAGCCCCACCCAGCTTGCTATCATAGTCAGCTTCTGCAGCTAAAGGAAAGCAGCCTGGGCTATTTTAAGTGCTTCTCTCTCTCTGCAGCCTGCTCTTTGGAATCTGCCCAATGAGGTCCAGACAGACACTGGAGAAGTCCAGGGGTGGGGTCGAAGGCCAGGCACCACCCTCTGGCTCCACTTCTCTGGCCATACAAGGAAGTCCAAAGCCCCACCAGGATGACTAAGCTACTGACCTAATGGAGAGGGAGGGCTCAAGGGGCAGCATCTGGCCTCACTGCCAGACACCGTCCCATGATTCCCTTAATAGTGTTCTTCACTTAAAAGCCACCCATCTCCACTAATGAGCACTTGGTGTCTGCTCTCCTGACAAGCAGTGATGTCAGCTCCGAGGTCAGAGAAGCAGAAGTGGACACACACTGAGAACAGTATCCAAGTCTCAGTCCCGCAAAGTGAGAGGGCAGGTCTTGCCTGGCCCCCCGGGGTAGACAACAGGGCACTAAAACCTGACCTTGCTTTCCTAATGGAGAAGCCCTGACTCCCCATGTCTAACTCCATCCTCTGTGGCTCCATACTGAAAATCACCAAGTCCGTCCTGTTGGGGTGCCTGCCCAACTGCTGTCTCCACCGGTTCCCTTTACCTGCTCTTCCAGTCCTTCTCTCTGCCTGTCCTGGCTGTCCCCTGCCACCTGAACTCAACCAGATCCTTCCTGGGTACTGCCCAGCACCCCACATAACTCTGCCCTCTCCCCACCTTCTCAAGGCTCTTTTAAGAGCAGGTGCCTCATTTCCAACTCCTTCTAGTCTGTCCTTCAGGTCACCTTCTCCAGGAAGCCAGCTTTCATCTCACTCGGGTCCCTCAAACATGCCTCCAGAGGACCTGGTCACCTCTGCTCGACAGCTGTTTTTTCCAGTTGTCTGTGTGTTTATCATTCCTCCCCAATCCCAGGGACTTTAGGCCACTGCTGCCCTTGAGCTGACTGGAGTGGGCCCTGCGTAGAGATGGTGTCCTGGAGATGCAAGAGATGGGTGCATGGAGCAGGGCCCAAGGCCCGGGAAGCAAGTTGGGAGTCCAAAAATGTCCTCTATTCTGGAAGATAGGCTGGCCGGAGGCTGGGAGGCCAGAGTCACTGAAGGGCCACATAGGCCATCCCCTCCCTTGGCTTCCCTGCCTGCTGCAGGTTCAGTTTCAAAAGCAAGGAATACAAGCGAGGTAGGCTTCTGTGCCTAGCTGTGTAGTGTGTGCACATACATTCACAAGCACAGGTCCACTCGACAGGACCCCCGGCCACGCAGGAACAATCAGGCAGGGCAACAAGGCTGCAGGTAGCAGACCTGAGGAGCATGGCCACAAGGAATGAGTAAAAGCCAGGGGGAAAATAATGCACTTTGAGAATCCCAGGAATTCGTAAACAGGATCCGGAATGAGCCATCTCCAGGGAAGAGTTCCAGAAGTGCTTCAGCGGAGGAAATTGGAGGACCTGTCGCCAAGCAAATGGAAGTCATTTCTGGAATGTCACCAGGATACAGCTTGGGAGACAAGAAAGCAAGTCTATTTAAAAATAAATCTTATTTTTAAAAATGGAGAGGAAAGACCAGAAGAAGAGGAGGACGGGCACCTTCTGGAAGAGAACTGTGAAGTCCCGACAGCCAAAATGCTATGCTCTGTGCAGTGCTTTGGGGCCAGGGCACACAGACTCTGGGCCGCTGACTTGGTGCCTTGGACAGGGTGGTCAGTAGCTCTTCCCTCCCCCTCTCTCTCGCTCTCTCCATGTTACTCCCTGATGCTTTAGTAGAAATCCCCCTCCAGACTGTCCAACACCCCTTTCCTCCTCCCACACACCCCACCTGCCCTCTGGTCCACACACTGCTTTTTGTTTCCTGTCCACCGGGAAAGCCCACACCTCTGGTAAGAGATGCTATTGCATTTTCCCTATGGTGGTCACTGGATCACCGAGCCTTGAATCCTCGGGGAGGGGGGCAGTTCTCAGTGCCGCTCATGAGCTTGGGCCAAGGGGACAGAGGTCGAGGGAGGAAGAGACACAACTTGGACTGCTTCCTTGCCCAGGCTCTGGGACTGGGTTTGAGGCCATGGGAAAGGAGGGAGGACCAGGATCTCTGAGACTGTCACAGGGGAATGTGACAG
Organism: Marmota monax; assembly: GCF_021218885.2. Taxonomy (NCBI): domain Eukaryota; kingdom Metazoa; phylum Chordata; class Mammalia; order Rodentia; family Sciuridae; genus Marmota; species Marmota monax. The sequence continues at coordinate 138,098 of NW_026695217.1, read as the reverse complement.
CCAAGCCCTAGCAGAGCTGGCTGGATTTCTCCCCTATCTCTGCAGACAGGGTAATTGTGACGGGAACCTTTTTCCTTTAGCCTGGTTACTGCTAGCTTACAAAAGTCAGCTAGTTTGGATATTGGCACTTAACTTAATCTCATCAATTCTAACAGCTCTTGCAATTACCTTAATATTTCTAAAAAAAAAAAAAAATCATGGATTGCCCCCGGAATTATTCTGTCATCCATGCCAACGGTTAGGCTTCTTTGGTCTGTCTCCTGACCCCATTGGATGTGAGGCAAATCTGTTAATGTAAGATGGTGTCATGGCTGCTGGCAATGGCTCTCCTCGCCCTGTTAAATGAAAGAAAGACCCACGTCTACACTCTTGCACACAGGGAAAACATCAGCCTGGCCTCTGGCCAGGAACAGCATCGCCTTGTCCTTGCTCAGCCTCTGACAGGCTTGAGAGAGGAGGGGTGGCTTTTTAGGATAACAGGGACAAGTGCCATTTCAGACATGGCATTAGAATCCTTCCAAGTTGCCCCTCTGGTTAGTAATGACCTTCGAGATTACAACTGGGGAATCTTCAAAGATGTCTGACCACCGTTTCCCTGGCTGGTCTTCACCACTTAGTAGTCCAGTGTGGAGATGAGGGAATGGGTGGTGTTCCCTAACTAGGGTCTGTAAGTGTCACCGTAGGGAGCCCCACCTGTGCAGCAGACAGACCTCTTCTCTCTTGACTCTAGTTTTTCAAAAACAATTCCCAAAGGTCCTTAGGCATTGAGGAATCTGAGATTCGTGTTCCCCAAGGTTTGTGTGTTGAAATTCCATTCACCCTATGAGGTTCTGACAGGTTGGAAACTTAATCTCACCCTGGTGTTTACCAGTGGGACTTTGGGGAGGTGATTGGAATTCAATGGACTCTTTGGAGTGGAGCCCCATGATTGGATCCTAGTGGCACTGTCCAAAGAGGGAAAGGGACCAGAAGAAACTCATGCATGCACGTGCCCCCTGTTCCTTGCCAAGTGATGCCCTGTGCCCTCTCAGGACTCTGCCAATGAGAAACTCATCACCAATCAGCCCCTGGACCATGCACCTCCAGAACCATAAGTCCCCTTTTCTTTAGAGCTTGCTAACTCTGTGTAGTTGTGTTATTGGCAACAGAAAACAAATGAATGTACAGAGCCCCCCTGTCTCTGCAGCTGGTGTCCCCTGTAGGTGCCCTTTCTGGACCACTGCCATAGCAGTGCAGGTTGCAAATCCCCATGTAGCTACATGGGCTTCCTGCCACCTCAGACCTGCCACTCACAGCAGGTGCAGTGAGAACTATCCGGGTCTCTCAGTCCTGTCCTCACCAATGGATCTAGTGGAAACACTTCATAAATCATGAAGGCATTTATTCCTTACCATGTACGGATTTGTGTGCCCCACCCTCAACCTTAAATCCATGCTGAAGCTTTAAACCCCTGACCCCAATGTGATAGTTTTAGAACTAAGATTTCAAGCTGATAGTTCAGGTTAAAGAATGTAGGCTCCTACTCCAGTAGGCTGTAATGTCTGTAGGAGATTCTCCCCCCTACCCTGCCCACTTTCTCTGACAGTGAGAAGAGACCATCTGCAAAGCAGGACGAGGCCCTTCCCAGATTCTGCATTTGCCAGCACCCTGATCTGAGGCTTCCAGCCTCCAGAAGGATGAGATAAATGGCTGCTGTTCCCACCACTCAGCCCGCAGTATTTCATTATGGCAGCCTGAGCTGATTAATACAATTCTATTCTCCAGAGCCAGAGAGAACAGGTATTATTATGTTTTTTAATATATAAATGAGAAAAGAAAAGGATGTAAAATGCACCTCCTTCTCCTGGATCAGACAGCCCAGAGCAAAACTTCGTTTTCAGCTCTTAATATCAAAAGCCTGGGTCTTTCCCCTGGCAACTAATGAGCTTATATGAAAAAATGTTCAACGTCTTTAGCAATTAGAGAAATGCAAATTAAAACCACTTTAAGATTTCATCTCACCTCAGTCAGAATGGCAATTGTCAAGGATACAAACAACAATAAATGTTGGTGAGGAAGTGGGGAAAGGGTACATTCATACATTGCTGGTGGGACTGCAAATTGGTGCAACCATTATGGAAAGCAAGATGGAGAGTCCTCAGAAAACTTGGAATGGAACCACCATTTGACCCAGCTATTCCACCTCTCGGTTTATACCCAAAGGACTTAAAATCAGCATAACTACAGTGATGCAGCCACATCAATGTTTATAGCGGCTCAATTCACAATAGATAAACTATGGAACCAACCAAGGTGTCATTCAACAGATGAATGGATGAAGAAAATATGGTATATATACACAATGGAATATTGCTCAGCCTTAAAGAAGAATGAAATCATGGCATTTGCCAGCAAATGGATGGAGCTGGAGAATATGATGCTAAGTGAAATAAATCAATCCCCCCAAAACAAAAGCTGAATGTTTTCTCTGATACGAAGATGCTAACTCACAGTAAGGATGAGGGGCTAGGGAAGAATAGAGATACTTTAGATCAGGTAGAGGGGAGTTAAGGGAGGGGTGGTATTGGGGTAAGAAGATATTAGAATGAATTGAACATTATTACCCTATGTGTATATACGACTACACGACCAGTGTGATTCTATATCATGTACAACCAGAAGAATGAGAAATTACACTCCACTGTATATGATGTATCAAAATGCATTCTACTGTCATGAATAACAAATTAGAACAAATAGAAAAAAATTTTAAAAGCATTTCATGTTTTGCTACTAATGAACAGTTTGCCAAACCAGAAATCAACAAGAATTGATGTGAGCAGAGAAGAAAGGGGCACCCAGTGGTCATGGCGCCTCCACCACCACAGGCAGGAAGCAGGTCCCAGAGGCTACTGCGGACTCTGTCCAGAGTTGGCTTCTGTTTAACAAGTGCATCTGCCAGGAGGAGATTCAGATACTGGGGTGGGGAGAAGCAGCAGAATTGGGGGCCAGGCAGCAATGTGTCCTGGCTCAGACAGAGGGTAGGGGAGGCAGCCCTAAGGGTCTCCTGGGCCCAGGACAGCTCCCTAACACAGGAGGAGAGACCTGGAGGAAGGGGCAAGAAAGTGTGTCCAGGCAGTAAGGAAACAAAGCATTAGGATGGGGCTGGGAGGCAGCTCAGTGGTACAGCACTTGCCTAGCACAGATGAGGCACTGGCTTTGATCCTCAGCACCACCAGTAAACTAATAAATAGGAGGGAGTCCAAAATGTTGAAATAGGCTTTGTCCAAGTTACATTTCCATGCGGAGTTTGATCTGAAGGGAAAAGAGAACCACGTGACACTTGTGGGCATTGGAACCCTGCTTAGGACCCAATTGTGGGTCCTTGTGCCTAACTGCCTCCATGCAGCACTTCTCAGACCCATCTCTGCCAGCCCCCTTCACAAAGAATGTTCCCTCTCTGTAGCTGCAGTGCAGCAGGGACATCTTTGCGTCTTTCTGAGGCTCTTGACAAAAAAATAATAATAAAATGACAAAGAACTAAGGTGATAGATAATAAAAATAACAAAGCCAGATTTTTTAAAAAGAAAATCCCTAGAATTTTATTCTTAAACACTAAAGGCACAAAGTGGTTCTATCTAGCTCAAGTTGCTGACAAAAACTGAGACGAGAGTGAATGTAACTTTACTTAATGACGGTGATGTAGGGAACTGGGTTACTCTTCCAAGTGACTACGTAGGAGCGTGGCACCAGGTCTCAGGTGATTTTCACATTTCTGGAGCACTCACTTGCCAAAGAACCTTGCATCCATTAGTGACTCTGTGCCACCTGCTGCGCCTAGGCATGGTGACCAGATCAGAAGTGAGCAGGACACTGGGCACCTGGGAGCAACTTCAAGTCAGGTGAATCCATAATTGTTGTATGGATCAGAATGTGATGTTTAGCATGAAATAATGACTACAAGATGTCAAGGAGTTTGGAGAAGAGAAAGACCACTTCTCATGAAAACAATCTCAGAAGACGTTGGTGGGGAAGAATCCCACTTCCAGACACCCACCTTCAGGCCAAGGCTGTGTGTTCCCAAGATTACCTGGTATAGTGAACTTTTTTGTCACTGTGATCAAAAGACCTGAGAAGAACTATGTAGAGGAGGAAAAGTTTATTTTGGCTCATGGTTTCAGAAGTTCAGTCCATGGTCTGCTGATTCCATAGGTCTGGGCCCAAGGTGATGCAGAACATCATGACAGAAGGGTGTGGCATTGAAAAGTAGCTCCAGATATGTCAACTAGAAAGCAGAGAGCTCTACCCACCAGACAAAATATAAACCCACCTCCTTTGGTCACACCCTACCTGCCCACAGTTAATCCATATCAGTGGATTAATCCCCTGGTTAGGTCAGACCTCCCATAATCTAATCATTTATTATCTGGGGGTCAGAGGTGGAATGTTATCATTTAGATATGAGATGCCCCCAAAAGCTCATGTGTGAGATAATGCAGGCATCTTCAGAGTGGAGATGATTAGATTATGAGCATTGTAACCTAATCAGTGGATTAATCCACAGATGTGGATTAACTCATGGTAACTCTAGTCATGTAGGGTATGGCTGGGGAGTAGGTCACTGAGGGCATGCCTTAGGGGTTTATATTTTGTCCCTCTGAGTTCTCTCTTGGTTCCCTGGTTGCCACGTCCTGAGCTGCTTTCTTCTGCAACACCCTGCCACCATGACATTCTGCCTCATCTTGGGCTCAGAGGTGTGGACTCTGCCAGCCATAGCCTGAACTTCTGAAACCAGGAAACAAAATAAACTTTTCCTATTCTACATTGTTCTTGTCAGGGTTTTTGTTCACAGGGACCAAAAATACCACACACACACACACACACACACACACACATACACACACATACACACACAAACACACCTGACTAAAACAGACCCACATCCACAGGTGAAGGTGATGGGACGGACTTCCTTCTCTGGGCAATGTTGGCAGCCCTTTGGGATGGACACATTTCAGTCTTCCATAATCAATTCCAAATGGTAATAAGGGATTAAGAGATATAAGTCGAATGAATAATAAAATTCAAGGTCTGAACAACAATTTTCTTACTTGAGTGTGTAAAAAGGACCCTCTCTCTAGATACAGTTGTGATGTGGACTCCATCAACACATGCCCCCTGCTTCCTGCCTTTGCCCCCTTTAATCAAGTGAGGAGGCTGAACTACATGATCCCAACAGCCCCTTCCAGCTTTCTGTTGGCTGGAAAAACACCAATACCTAAAAGGTTAAAGTGAAATGTAAGTAGGGTGGGGGATCATGTTCCACCACATACAAAATGGGACTGGAGGTAAAATGCTTCCACAGGTACAGATCTATGCTTCCATCTAAAGGACCCTGAAGGCAGGCAAGCCTCAGCCGTCATGTGGATCCACAAAACTCCCAGAGAGCCAAACTTCTGCCATTCCCTCAGCCATGCTGATTGATGGGATTTTATTTCCTAGATGGTAACTTTAGCGAGAAGCAAATTTAAAGAACGCTGTGTATTTTCTTACCCTGTCTCTTTTTTCTGTCTCTGTCTTCCTGTGCTTCTCTCTGCCCGCTCCCCACACCTCTTCTCTCTCATAGCCATCTTTGACTTCACCACATGGGCTCTCTCCACCTGATGAGAGGATGACCCCAGAAATGGATCTCCTCATCAGTTCTGGGAGGGATCAACAGGTGCCTGCTGAACCAGCCTGAATCATGTTCCTCCCCTGGCCTGGGCAGAGGGAGCCAGCCATCTCCCTAAGTGGTCAGTCCACCCGCTGAGGACCTCAGGCAAGTGAGGGAGGAACAGTTCACAGGAAGGAGGTGGCCCTGGCAGAGCACATTAAGTGACAAAAGTTATCTGTGTCTGCTCATTAGTAGCAGAAGCTCAGCTCTGATGTTGTACAGCCCTGGAGGAATGGCCTGTTACTGTAGAAAGCTTTTTAGAAAGAGAATCAGCTGTCCCCAAGGAGTGTTCAAATGGCCATCTCTCAACCCATAAAAATAGCTGGAGCTTTGAAGTGACCACTCTTCAAATAGGGCGTTGCTGGGGAAGGCACAGAAATGAATCACACAAATGCCAATGTTTGGTCCCCAACTCAGGACCAAGACCCCAATTTCTCACCCTGGTGGGTGGGATTGCTTACACCTTGGGCCAAAAAGTCAATTTGACCTGGGCTCAAAGACCACCAACTCTGAACTAATATAAAGGGCATCCCAGCCATTCATGACAACTCGGAGATGCCTGCCCCTGACACGTGACCACAGTTCTGCCCTTGCCCTTGGCCTGGGCTTCACTCTGTCCAGTCCTACTCCTCCCCCTTCAGCAGACTCAGCACCAGCTCAGGAGTCCCCTAACACTGCCACATGACGTGGGGTAGGTGTGCAGGTGCTTTTGGGTAGAGGAAGAGGTCCGTGGCATATGTCAGAATCTTGCAAATAAAGTGAAGACTCCAGCTGGACGCTGGCCATGTGCCACTGACAGGGGTGTGGCCTGGCCAGGCACATCTGCAAACTGAAAAGTATAATTTTTATAGCTTTGGTTTCGGGAATGCTAGCTTGTCCTTGAATGCCCAGACTTGAACCACTTCAGTTCTGAATTGGAACTAAGAGAGCTTTATTTTTTTTTCTTAAATTTTTTTTTCCACAATGAGAACAGTTTGATTTATTTAGAAAAATGTTTGACAAATTTATACATTTTTATGATATACGATGTAATATATTGATATATATGTACATTATGAAGTGATTAACTAATTGCATATCTATCACCTCTGGTACTTAACTTTCTATGGAAAGAACATTTAAAAATCTACCCTCTTGGTCATTTTCAAGTACTTGATATATTATTACTATATTCTACACCCTGTTCAGCAGACCTCCTGAAATTACTCCTCTTATTTATCTCTGTGACATTTAACAAACATCTCCCCATTGTTTCCTTCCCTCTCCAGGCTCTGGTTATCAGCATTCTATTCTCTACTAATTTGTTTTTGCAGTTTCCACATGTATGTGAGTTCATGTATTTTTCCATGACTGGCTTATTTCCCTTAGTATGGTGTCCTCCAGCTTCATCTATGTTTTCACAAATGACAAGGTTTTCTTCGTTTTTTTTGTTTGTTTGTTTGTTTGTTTTTTAAGGCAGAGTGGTATTCCATTGTATGTGCGTGTGGGGGGGGGGTGTGGGAGACTTCTCCTTACCCATTGTCTTCAATGAGCACTTGGGCTGACTTCCTGTCTCAGCTTTTGTGAATAAGGCTGCAGGAACACAGCAGCCAAGATGTCACCAACATGCGGATTTCTTTTTTTTTTTTTTTTTAATTTTTTATTGTTGGCTGTTCAAAACATTACATAGTTCTTGATATATCATATTTCACAATTTGATTCAAGTGGGTTATGAGCTCCCATTTTTACCCCATATACAGATTGCAGAATCACATCAGTTACACATCCATTGATTTACATATTGCCATACTAGTGTCTGTTGTATTCTGCTGCCTTTCCTATCCTCTACTATCCCCCCTCCCCTCCCCTCCCCTCCCCTCCCCTCCCCTCCCCTCTTCTCTCTCTGCTCCCTCTACTGACATTCGTTTGTCCCCCTTATATTATTTTTCCCCTTCCCCTCACTTCCTCTTGTATGTACTTTTGTATAACTCTGAGGGTCTCCTTCCATTTCCATGCATTTTCCCTTCTCTCTCCCTTTCCCTCCCACCTCTCATCCCTGTTTAATGTTAATGTTCTTCTCCTGCTCTTCGACCCTACTCTGTTCTTAGTTACTCTCCTTATATCAAAGAAGACATTTGGCATTTGTTTTTTAGGGATTGGCTAGCTTCACTTAGTATAATCTGCTCTAATGCCATCCATTTCCCTGTAAATTCTATGATTTTGTCATTTTTTAATGCAGAGTAATACTCCATTGTGTATAAATGCCACATTTTTTTTATCCATTCATCCATTGAAGGGCATCTAGGTTGGTTCCACAGTCTAGCTATTGTGAATTGTGCTGCTATGAACATAGATGTAGCAGTGTCCCTGTAGCATGCTCTTTTTAGGTCTTTAGGGAATAGACCGAGAAGGGGAATAGCTGGGTCAAATGGTGGCTCCATTCCCAGCTTTCCAAGAAATCTCCATACTGCTTTCCAAATTGGCTGCACCAATTTGCAGTCCCACCAGCAATGTACAAGTGTACCCTTTTCCCCACATCCTCGCCAGCACTTGTTGTTGTTTGACTTCATAATGGCTGCCAATCTAACTGGAGTGAGATGGTATCTTAGGGTGGTTTTGATTTGCATTTCTCTGACTGCTAGAGATGGTGAGCATTTTTTCATGTACTTGTTGATTGATTGTATGTCCTCCTCTGAGAAGTGTCTGTTCAGGTCCTTGGCCCATTTGTTGATTGGGTTGTTTGTTCTCTTATTGTCTAATTTTTTGAGTTCTTTGTATACTCTGGATATTAGGGCTCTATCTGAAGTGTGAGGAGTAAAGATTTGTTCCCAGGATGTAGGCTCTCTATTTACCTCTCTTATTGTTTCTTTTGCTGAGAAAAAACTTTTTAGTTTGAGTAAGTCCCATTTGTTGATTCTAGTTATTAACTTTTGTGCTATGGGTGTCCTATTGAGGAATTTGGAGCCCGACCCCACAGTATGTAGATCGTAGCCAACTTTTTCTTCTATCAGACGGCGTGTCTCTGGTTTGATATCAAGCTCCTTGATCCATTTTGAATTAACTTTTGTGCATGGCGAGAGAAAGGGATTCAGTTTCATTTTGTTGCATATGGATTTCCAGTTTTCCCAGCACCATTTGTTGAAGATGCTATCCTTCCTCCATTGCATGCTTTTAGCCCCTTTATCAAATATAAGGTAGTTGTAGTTTTGTGGATTGGTTTCTGTGTCCTCTATTCTGTACCATTGGTCCACCCGCCTGTTTTGGTACCAGTACCATGCTGTTTTTGTTACTATTGCTCTGTAGTATAGTTTGAAGTCTGGTATCGCTATACCGCCTGATTCACCCTTCCTGCTTAGCATTGTTTTTGCTATTCTGGGTCTTTTGTTTTTCCATATGAATTTCATGATTGCTTTCTCTATTTCTACAAGAAATGCCGTTGGGATTTTGATTGGCATTGCATTAAACCTGTAGAGAACTTTTGGTAATATCGCCATTTTGATGATGTTAGTTCTGCCTATCCATGAACAGGGTATATTTTTCCATCTTCTAAGATCTTCTTCTATTTCTCTCTTTAGGGTTCTGTAGTTTTCATTGTATAAGTCTTTCACCTCTTTTGTTAGGTTGATTCCCAAGTATTTTATTTTTTTTGAAGATATTGTGAATGGAGTGGTTGTCCTCATTTCCATTTCAGAGGATTTGTCGCTGATATACAGGAATGCCTTTGATTTATGCGTGTTGATTTTATATCCTGCCACTTTGCTGAATTCATTTATTAGCTCTAATAGTTTCTTTGTAGACCCTTTTGGGTCTGCTAGGTATAGAATCATGTCATCTGCAAATAGTGATAATTTAAGTTCTTCTTTTCCTATTTTGATGCCTTTAATTTCTTTCGTCTGTCTAATTGCTCTGGCCAGTGTTTCGAGAACTATGTTGAACAGAAGTGGAGAGAGAGGGCATCCCTGTCTTGTTCCAGATTTTAGAGGGAATGCCTTCAATTTTTCTCCATTCAGAATGATGCTAGCCTGAGGCTTAGCATAGATTGCTTTTACAATATTGAGGTATGTTCCTGTTATCCCTAGTTTTTCTAGAGTTTTGAACATAAAGGGATGCTGTACTTTGTCAAATGCTTTTTCCGCATCTATCGAGATGATCATATGATTCTTATTTTTAAGTCTATTGATGTGGTGAATAACATTTATTGATTTCCGTATATTGAACCAGCCTTGCATCCCAGGGATGAATCCTACTTGATCATGGTGCACAATTTTTTTGATAAGTTTTTGTATCCGAGTGGCCAGAATTTTATTGAGGATTTTTGCATCTAGGTTCATTAGAGATATTGGTCTGTAGTTTTCTTTCTTTGAAGTGTCTTTGTCTGGTTTAGGTATCAGGGTGATGTTGGCCTCGTAGAATGAATTTGGAAGTTCTCCCTCTTTTTCTATTTCCCGAAGTAGCTTGAAAAGTATTGGTATTAGTTCCTCTTTAAAGGTTTTGTAAAACTCTGCTGTATACCCATCTGGTCCTGGGCTTTTCTTAGTTGGTAGTCTTTTGATGGTTTCTTCTATTTCCTCAATTGATATTGGTCTGTTTAGGTTGTCTATATCCTCCTGACTCAATCTGGGCAGATCATATGACTTAAGAAATTTATCTATGCCTTCACTATCTTCTAATTTATTGGAGTATAAGGATTCAAAATAATTTTTGATTATCTTCTGTATTTCTGAAGTGTCTGTTGTGATATTGCCTCTTTCATCCCGTATGTTAGTAATTTGAGTTCTCTCTCTTCTTCTCTTCGCTAGCATGGCTAAGGGTCTGTCGATTTTGTTTATTTTTTCAAAGAACCAACTTTTAGTTTTGTCAATTTTTTCAATTGTTTCTTTTGTTTCGATTTCATTAATTTCAGCTCTGATTTTAATTATTTCTTGCCTTCTACTTCTTTTGCTGTTGTTTTGCTCTTCTTTTTCTAGGATTTTGAGATGAAGTATGAGATCATTTATTTGTTGGTTTTTTCTTTTTTTAAGGAATGAACTCCAAGCAATGAATTTTCCTCTTAGAACTGCTTTCAATGTGTCCCATAGATTCCGATATGTTGTGTCTGTGTTTTCATTAATCTCTAAGAATTTTTTAATTTCTTCCTTGATGTCTTCTATAACCCATTGATCATTCAGTAACCTATTGTTCATTCTCCAAGTGATGTATTCTTTTCCCTTCCTTCTTTTATCGTTGATTTTCAGTTCCATTCCATTATGATCAGATAGGATGCATGGTATTATCTCTACTCCTTTATATTGTCTAAGAGTTTCCCTGTGACATAATATATGATCTATTTTTGAGAAGGATCCATGTGCTGCTGAGAAAAAAGTGTAACTGCTTGATGTTGGGTGGTATACTCTATATATGTCAATTAAGTCTAGGTTATTAATTGTGTTATTGAGTTCTATAGTTTCCTTATTCAACTTTTGTTTGGAAGATCTGTCCAGTGGTGATAGAGGTGTGTTGAAGTCTCCCATGATTATTGTATGGTGGTCTATTAGACTCTTGAACTTGAGAAGAGTTTGTTTGATGAACATAGCTGCACCATTGTTTGGGGCATATATATTTATGATTGTTATGTCTTGTTGGTGTATGGTTCCCTTGAGCAGTATGTAGTATCCCTCTTTATCCCTTTTGATTAACTTTGGCTTGAAATCTATTTTATTTGATATGAGTATGGATACTCCTGCTTGTTTCCGAAGTCCATATGAGTGATATGATTTTTCCCAACCTTTCACCTTCAGCCTATGTATGTCTTTTCCTATCAAATGCGTCTCCTGTAGGCAGCATATTGTTGGGTCTTGTTTTGTGACCCATTCTACTAGCCTGTGTCTCTTGATTGGTGAGTTTAAGCCATTAACATTTAGGGTTATTATTGAGATATGGGTTGTTCTTCCAGCCATATTTGTTTATTTATGTTACTAAACATGGTTTGTTTTCCTCTTTGATTATTTTCCCCCCTTTAGTGTCCTACCTCCCACTGTTGGTTTTCATTGTTATTTTCCATTTCCTCTTCCTGTAATGTTTTGCCAAGGATGTTTTGAAGAGATGGTTTTCTAGCTGCAAATTCTTTTAACTTTTGTTTATCGTGGAAGGTTTTAATTTCATCCTCCATCCTGAAGCTTAATTTCGCTGGAAACACAATTCTTGGTTGGAACCCATTTTCTTTCAGTGTTTGAAATATGTTATTCCAGGATCTTCTAGCTTTCAGAGTCTGTGTTGAAAGATCAGCTGTTATCCTGATTGGCTTACCCCTAAATGTGATCTGCTTCCTTTCTCTTGTAGCTTTTAAAATTCTCTCCTTATTCTGTATGTTGGGCATCTTCATTATAATGTGTCTAGGTGTGGGTCTCTTATGATTTTGCACATTCGGCGTCCTGTAGGCTTCTAGGATTTGGGGTTCTGTCTCATTCTTCAAGTCTGGGAAGTTTTCTCGTATTATTTCATTGAATAGATTGCTCAATCCTTTGGTTTGAAACTCTGTCCCTTCCTGTATCCCAATGACTCTTAAATTTGGTCTCTTGATGTTATCCCATATTTCTTGGATGTTCTGCTCATGGTTTCTTAACAGTCTTGCTGAGCTGTCTATGTTCTTTTCAAGTTGAAATACTTTATCTTCATTGTCTGATGTTCTGTCTTCTAAGTGTTCTACTCTGCTGGTAGTATTCTCAATTGAGTTTTTAAGTTGGCTTATTGCTTCCTGCATTTCTAGGATTTCTGTTTGTTTGTTTTTTATAACCTCTATTTCCCTGTGTAGTTGATCTTTTGCTTCTTGGATTTGTTTATGTAATTCATTGTTGAAGTGATCTTTCATTGTCTGATTTTGCTGTCTGATGTCTTCCTTGAGACTCCAGATCATCTGAAGCATGTATATCCTGAATTCTTTATCTGACATTCCATCTGCTGCAGCTATTACCTCTTCTAATGTTGAGTTGACCTGCATTGCTTGTGGTCCTTTCTTTCCTTGTCTCTTCATACTGTTTGCGTTCCTTTCTACTTAGTGAAACTGTTGTGTTATTGAATTTTCCCCCTATATATTTATATTGGTCTTGTATAGTTGCAAAGTCTCCCTCGCAGGCGCGGGCGGCGGCTCTGTCCCTCTGCGGGCCGCTAGGCTTGTTCTGTGGGTGGTCACAGTTCTGTCTACTTTGCAGGTGCAGGCAGCGGCACTGCCCCTCTGCAGGCCTCTGGGGCTGTACTGCCAGTGGGTCGCAGGTCCGCCTACCTTGCAGGTGCGGGGGGGGGGGGGCGGCTCTACCCTTCCTCAGGCCACTGGGCCTGTTCTGTCTCTCGGTTGCAGGTCTGGCCTGTTCTGTCGGTGGTCACAGTTCCACCTACCTGGCAGGCGCGGGGGGTGGGGGGTGGCTCTGCCCCTCAGCAGGCCGCTGGGCCTGCTCTGTGCGTGGTCACAGTTCCCTCTACCTTGCCGGTGCAGGGGGAGGGGGCGGCTCTGCCTCTCAGCAGGCCGCTGCTCCTCTTCTGCCAGTGGGTCGCAGGCCTGCCTACCTTGCAGGAGTGATTGGAAGCTCTGTCCCGCCGCGGGCCACTGGGCCTTTTCTGTCGGTGGTCACCTGGCAGGGGCGGGGGGTGGTGGGTGGCTCTGCCCCTCAGCAGGCCGCTGGGCCTGCTCTGTGTGTGGTCACAGTTCCTTCTACCTTGCAGGTGCAGGGGGAGGGGGCGGCTCTGCCTCTCAGCAGGTCGCTGCTCCTCTTCTGCAGGTGGGTCGCAGGCCCGCCTACCTTGCAGGAGTGATTGGAAGCTCTGTCCCGCCGCGGGCCACTGGGCCTTTTCTGTCCGTGGTCACAGTTCCCCTACCTGGCAGGCGTGAGGGGTGGGGGGCGGCTCTGCCCCTCAGCAGGCTGCTGGGCCTGCTCTGTGCGTGGTCACAGTTCCCTCTACCTTGCCGGTGCAGGGGGAGGGGGCGGCTCTGCCTCTCAGCAGGTCGCTGCTCCTCTTCTGCAGGTGGGTCGCAGGCCCGCCTACCTTGCAGGAGTGATTGGAAGCTCTGCCCCGCCGCGGGCCACTGGGCCTTTTCTGTCCGTGGTCACAGTTCCCCTACCTGGCAGGCGCGAGGGGTGGGGGGCGGCTCTGCCCCTCAGCAGGCGGCTGGGCCTGCTCTGTGCATGGTCACAGTTCCCTCTACCTTGCCGGTGCAGGGGGAGGGGGCGGCTCTGCCTCTCAGCAGGTCGCTGCTCCTCCTCTGCTGGTGGGTCGCAGGTCCGCCTACCTTGCAGGAGTGATTGGAAGCTCTGTCCCGCCAAGGGCCGTTGGGCCTTTTCTCTACCTTGCCGGTGCAGGGGGAGGGGCAACATGCGGATTTCATCTCCTTTGATACATACCCAGTAGTGGAGCTGCTGGATCACATGGTAGTTCTATTTTAATTACTTGAGGAACTTCCATATATGTTTTCCATGATGGCTGTACTGATTTACTTTTCCACCAACAGTGTACCAAGGTCCCTTTTACCAGGGAGCTTTAAGAACTAGTAATTACAAATTCAAATTCGTAAGCACAAACAGAGGTCACAGGTCTATGTGTAACATACGAGAATAAATATTCAGATGTAGCATTTCACAACTGAAGCATGGAACGTATTTAACCTGACAGTAATGCTGCTAGAATCCTGATTTCTTCTTCTAATTGGAAAATTTGTATGTAACTCATTTTCCAGTGGAGACCAATCTCTCATTCTCAATTTTCTTAAGTAACTATGGAAATGCCTAGTGATGTTCCTGAAAAAGCAAGTCATTTATTGTCTACTTTATTTAACACCATGATTATTCTTGCTTTCCTGTTCCATTGAGTGTTGGAAGATGAGGACGTTTCCATTAATCAACTCATACCAAAACGCTAAGAAGGAAATAAAGTCATTCTGTGGGAAAAAAGCTTTAGTGTACTTACTCATTGATGAAATGGCCCAGAGAAGTCAAAATTCTTAATGGCCTCATACTTTACAGAAATGAAACATTTTTCCTTTTTTCTTTTTCCAGTTTCTAGATATTGTTTCAGGATAGCATGATCCTGCTTCAAAGTATTAGGAAACATCCAACTGTTTCCTAAGTCATTTAAAGTTTAACTGCCAGATGGAGAGCTAAGTTAGTTTAAAGGACAGGCAGTCTGACCTGCAGCTGGAGGGAGAGGCAAGGGTTGAGGATCTCCTAGTCCAGCAGATGACTTCACTTCCTCCTGAATTTACCCAATCTCAGGAAGGAGAGGGCAGGTGAGAAGGAGGGTGGAGTAGGCACAGGATAGAGAGGATGTCTGGCAGCTGTGGTTGCACATTAGCCCGGAGGCAGCCCAGGAGTAGGAGCAGAAGGGAGTGGCCAAGGTAGGGCAGAGTCTCAGTCTGGATCCCGGAGAGTCTGCGTCCACAGTGGCAAGGACAGTGCTGGAGCCCAGCAATTCACCCTGAGCACCCACAATCTCCTAAGCTGCTTATGTTTTTATTCAATTTTGATGACACTGAGCCAAGCTGTCCTGGGCCATCCCAGTAAGAAGGAGCAAGGATGGCGGAGGCAGTGAGGAGAGGCGCGGGGTTTCACGGCCTCACCTGATCTCGCTGTTCTTGACTTCCTACAACCCCTGGAAGTATTTTATTACACAGCAGGAATTCCCAAAGAGGGGAATACAGTGCTGTGGGAGCAGGAGTGGAGGATTCCAAGAATGAAAGATGATGGGCATTTAAAAGGAAAGTAACAAATGGGCCTGAATATATTAATTACTGAAAAAAACTGTTTCTAATAATGCTAAGGGGACACTCCAGGGGGGTTAAGGTTACCTTAGGTTGAGTGACGATGGGGCATGCTGGGGGCCTGGTACTGAGTCTACCATGGCCCACAGGCTCTGTCCCTAGCCATGGCAACTGCAGCAGGTAGAGGGACGCCCCACCCCTTCTGTGAGAAATCCTCTCACTCTTTATCCACCCACCCTTTCATTCATTCATTCAGTAAGTACTGATGGAGTGCTCCTGTATGGTTTGGACATGAAGTGTCCCCCAGATGCTCCTGTGTGCAGGCAGCATGTTTGGAGGTGACATGATTACACTATGAGAGTTGAAACCTAATCAGTCTACCCCACTGAATGGACTGGATGGTGAGTGTAGGCAGGTGGGGCATGGCTGGAGTAGCAGAGTTACTGAGGGCTTGCCCTGGAAGGTGCATCTTCCCTGAAGCCCCTTCGCTCTCTCTCTCTCTCTGCTTCCTAACTGCCACAAGGAAAACAGGGCTGCTCCAAATCCTTCCACAATGATATTCTGCCTCACCTTGGGCCCAGAGCTGTGGAATCAGAGGGCTGACTAAACCTCTGGAACTCTGAGCCAAAAAACCTTTTCCCTCCTCTAAGTTGCTCTTGTTGGTATTTTGGTCGCAGCAACAAAAAGCTAACACAGCTCTGTGTATGCCAGGCCCTGTTGGAGGACCTGGGACTGCCTCTGTGAAAAAGCAAAGACTTCTGTATTCACAGCACTTGGAGTCCAGTGGGGGAAACCTGCCAAGGAACCAAGTAAACAGGGGAAACCAGGTAAGCTCGCAGTGCAGGTGACAGTAGCGAGCCACACCTCTGGAGGAGAGTGAGAAGGGGAGGAGGGTGTGGGGAGGCTGCAGTTTCTAACAGGGTGCTCCATGAAAGAGACCTTGCTCAATGACTGAGCAAGCTGATGGGGTGAGTGTGAGAAGCCAGTGCCTGAGGCTGAGGAAAGAGCAGGTGCAGAGGCTCTGAGACCTTCATCCGCCTGGACAGACCTGGGGCAGAGCAGGGCTGGTGGGATTAGAGAAGCTTCTGGGGGAACAGGGCACAGGAAGGAGCGGGATGTTCTACAGGCAGAGAGAATGGCCTTTAGCCTGAGTGAATGGGGGTCACTGGAGAAGGGACAGGGCTCTGAATGACATTTTAGTCATCCCACTTTGGCTTCTGTGTTGACACCCACAGTAAGGGGAGTGGAGCAGAGCAGAGAGGAAGCTCTCACTTGGTCCAGGTCAGGGACAGTGGCCTAGACACAGGTGCTGAGCAGCCCAGGAGAGTATGCCTGCAGGATTTTCCAGTGGCTTTCAGATGTCAGAGGCTGGCAAGTGCCCTAAGGTTTCAGCCTGAGCTGCTGAGAAGATGAAGTCACCAGAAATGGAAGCGAGGAAGACTGGGGGTACAGAGACCGGAGTTCATTGACAGTCCCTGCAGGGGTGAGATACCAATATCCCAGACACTGGGAGACCACTGTGGGCAGGGGAGAGGCCCCAGCTTAATGATATCAGACCAGCAAGGATGGCATCCTGAAGTGGGGCTCCCTCCTGGCAGTATTCAGTCTGCTTGCTGACCTGGTGAAATGCTCCCCTTTCCAGAAGCTCAGAACTCGGGGCAGGCTGCTGCTTCATGGTCCATGCAGAGAAGAGCAAGAAAGGCATCCACTCCCAGCCTGTACTGTACTTCCCCTTGCCCTTGGCAGCCCCAAGAATGACTTCCAGTGGTCTCTGGTCCCCTGTGTTCACACCACTGGAAGGCTGGACTCAGTGCCCCAACTAACAAGTCAAAAAGACAGCAGGTCTCCCCTGAGGCTAGGTAGAAATGGCTGTGAGTTACTCATGGTGCCCAGTCTCACTGGTTCTTGTCACATACTCCTATGATAGACTCAGCCTAGCGAGGGCTGATGTCAGCCTGTGGCCAGAGTGAACCTGAATCCTACCGACAGCCATGGTGGTGATCTTGGAAACTGTTCCTTCCCTTTTTGAGTTTCCGGGCACCACTTCAGACAGGGACTGACACCTGTAACAGCCTCAGGGAGACCCAGAAGCAAATGACCAAGTGAAGCCTGCCTGAGGGCCTGGCCCACAAAACTACTGTGTGTTGGTTTGAGCCACAGAGCTTGGGGTAATGTGGTAGGCAGAAGTAAAACACACCCACCACCTCCCGCTGGTGTAAGCTACACAAGTTAGGAGAGACGCAAGGTCCCCTCCTGAAGTAGAGGATTCTTTCCTAAGGGCCAAATTTTAAAAACATCCTCCAGTTAAAGAACTATTAAAATACTGTAATGCAAAAAGTAAGAAAAAAATAAGTGATGGCTATTTTTAACTATTAACTCTTGTCATTTATTAATATTTTAATCAACTGAGCGTGGGGCTAGAGCTCCTCATGACCATGGCTGAATGATCAATTGTGTACTTGAGCCACAACTCTTCATAACGTAGACTCAAGCTTCTGAAAAATATACGTAACTTTGAGGAGCAGACAACTCTAAATCACACTGCTTCTTCATTGGGTACTGGGGATTGAACTCAGGGGTACTCTACCACTGAACCACATTCCAGCCCTTTTTATTTTTTCTTTTGAGACAGGTTTTCACTAAATTGCTGAGGCTGGCCTTGAGTATGCAATCCTCCTGCCTGAACTTCACTGGGTTTACAGGCATGCACCACCAGGCCCAGCTATTGTTTTAAATTCACTATTTTTGTTCTAAAACCCATACTTTTTTTTTTTTTAAGTGTGGGGGGAGGACAATATTCAGAACAAGCAAGAGAATGGAACTAAAAATACCTAGGCTTGTGTACACACAGAGGCTCGCACTGCTTCTAAGCCTGCCTCTTCACTTATTTATATATACTGGGTGTATATATCTTCATGTGAATATATCTTTCTAACTAAAACAGTACTTGATTCTTATTCCAGTTTACATTTTTGCCACAATTTAACTCATTATTATGTTTAACCTGAGGTTGTACCTATCATTTTCTATGTTTCAGACAATTTGATAACCAATGACCAGTTCTTTAATTTTATGTAATAAAAATAATTTCATGAGAAGATAAAGGGCAATGGACTAAAAATTCAGTGTGGACCATCTTTTAAAATATTATTTGCTCTAGAAAGGAATGAATGATTGACACTCCTACAGCACAGATCCTAGGCCCTGGGCTACAGAAACCTCTGTGGGTAAGAGTGCTTAAAGCCTGGAACCTCCTGTCTTAACAAGATAAATGGCACTGCCACTGCCAACTTCAAACACCTGTTATTCAATTCACAATAGCTAAGCCATAAAACTAGGTACCCTTCAACAGATGAATGGATAAAGAAAATGTGGTACATATACACAAGGGGATATTAGTCATAAAGAAGAATGAAATTATGACATTTGCCAGTAAATTAATGGAATTGGAGACTATCATGCTAAGTGAAATAAGCCCATCTATTCACTCTATTGGGGAGGGCAGAATAGAGGGAAGGGAGGGGGCATTGGAATGGGAAAGAGTAAAATGGATCAGACAGAACTTTCCTATGTTCATATATGATTACACGACCAATGTAACTCTACATCATGTACAACCACAAACATGGGAATTTATACTCCATGTCCCTATATGTCAAAATACACTCTACTGTTTTGTATAACTAGAAAGAACAAATTTTAAAAAAGGAAAACAAAAAACGGTGATTCTCCTCATTATTAGGATAATAGTGTTTATGCTAATTCATTAGAGCAACAGCTCTCAAATTATGCATTCATCAGAGTAATCTAAGGAGCTTGTTAAAAATGTGTATTCCCTGAGTGCATTCCTACAAATTGGACTTCAGGGATGTGGAGAGGCCAGGTGATTCTGATGATCTTGGGGCTTAGGAACCACTCCACCAATTCTAGCCTAAGCAGAGATTAGACCATGCAGGCACCACCACTGTGATTTATTATTTTTTGATGCTCAGAGAGATGAGTCAAAGCAGGAGGCAAAACCCATGTAAATTCGCATACCACCATCTTTTGTCTAGAGTTGACTTAACGTAAAAAACTAGTTTGCGTTGTTTTTGCAGCCTTTGTTCAGTCTCTTTATTTTCTTTACCGTTCAACATTTATTGTGCAGAAAGAAGGTTCGCGGACTGCCACCACGGTGTGGGGCCTTTTATGAAACTCTTGGGATTACCACTGAAGGAGATGTGTATCTCAAGAGACTGTTTCCTGAGGCAGACATCTCCACCACAGCACTAGGTGAAGCTCCATAAAAATTAACTTACTGCTCATCAATCGCACAAGATTTTGACTACAAACATTTCAGAAGTTGTAGTTTCCAGTAGAGCAGCTATCTGGCAGGCAATGCCTTTCTGGGTTTCCTCAGATAGGAGCAGCTGTCCTACTCTCCAGCCCCTTGGCTTCCTTGTCGCGCCTTCTCCTGCTCCACGCGGATTCTCCAGACCAGGCCTGGAGGCGAGGATGTCTCAGAGGGTGGCGTCCATAAGTCCTCCTAGTCTCTTTCCTTCTGTTTCTGCCAGTCCAGGGCTGGAGGACCCAGATGCGCCAGAGTTCTAAAGACGACCCAAGAAATGACAGCTTTGTCATCACTTAGTCCTCAACGCCCACGTTTTCCCATCAACTTGAAGATCCGCTCACAAGTTCTTCCTCCCTGATCTCAGAAGGAGGTGAAACCTGTGAGGTCTCGGAGAAAAACGTTGGGGCACCCCACTGTTCCAAGGCGCTTCTCCTGGAATAATCCAGTGGGAAGCAGTGCATGCGTCTCTGTGACGACTGGGACCCCAACCACAGGGGCGATCCGGGCTCGCCCGGAACCTCTGAGCCCCACTAGAGCGGTTCCTACCCAACGCGGCGACGTTCGGCTGGCGAAATTCTCGCCCACCTGCTGCGCTCCGCCCACCTGCGGCATCCCCACCCCGGGCCTCTCAGCCTGGGGTCTCCCCACCCCGGGATGCTCCTCGTAAGCCCTCCGCGCCGCGGCTGCACCTCCCCCGACCTACAAAATCCGGGGGCGCTGCAGACCCCCACCTGCCGTGCTCCTCCTACCCCACGCCCAGATGGCAGCGTGCCCGCAAGCCCCGCCCGCGCGCCGGCCCCGCCCACCAACGCCCATTGGCCCTCGGGCGGGCGGAGGCGGTTCCTGCCCGGTGCGGGCTGGGCGGCGGTTCCGAGGCCCGCGAGCGTGGGCCGGGTCCTCACTGCTTGCTGCGCACCCGAGCGAACCGGCGGTCTCCGGCCTCCTCGCCATGGCCAGCAACGTCCCACCGACCCCCAGGGGATCCTTCCCGAGGTACCTGGAGCACCTCTCCGGGTCCGGCAAAGCCATCGGTGTGCTAACCAGCGGCGGGGATGCCCAAGGTGCGCGCCCGCCCGCTTCCCGAACCCGGGAGGGAGAGGAGGGCGGCGGAAGGGGTTACTGGAACGGGGGGGAGGGGGATGGGAAGAACTTGAGAGAAACGTTGCTGGAGGATGGCTGGGGAGAATGGATGGGGAGGGAACCGAGGAGAAGGGATGGGGGCTGGAGTGCCCGGGAAAAGAGATGGGGAAAGTGACAGGGGAGAACCGCGGAGAAGCGATGGTGTAGGGCGGGGAGAAGCCCTGTTACCTAGGGCCATCTGGGGTTTCTGGGGGCGACGGGAGACGGGGATGGGACTTCGTTGCAGGGCGGGGTGCGGAGGACGGAGAATATGGCGGTAGTATTTTTCATCGGGAAGATAATTTAATTTTCCACCTCCAGGTCTGTTTTAGCAATACTGGCAATGGGGTGGAACCACCCTTGGAGGTCGTTCTGTATTTGAGTCATAGAATGGAGCCAGGCATCCCTGCCAGAGCTGGAGTACCGCACGACTCCCCGGATGCCACAGTACCCACCCTTTGGGGATCTTCCCAGCCCCCGAATTGTAGGAAAAACAGCTCCCCCCCCCCCACCGCGCCTCCTGCCGACTCGCGCCCCCCGCGCGGCGCTGGCGTAGTCTCCTCTGCTGCATTGCGGGACGCGGCGGGGGTCGCGCAGGGGGTCCCTCCTCTGTGCTGCCTCGGCTAACCCGCTGCGCCCGACGTTTCCGCCGGGAGATTTTAAAAAAGGTTTCTCTGCTCTGACCTCCTGTCGTCTTCCGGCTTATGACAAAAGTGAAAACAAAAATGGGTCACTAGGCCCTCCCTGCCAGCCTCCCCTGGACGGGAAAGACCAGGAAGCGGGGACTCCGGGACGTCACCAGCACTCGGGGCGCGGACTCCGGGCTGCCCTTTACCCCTACGCGGAGACTGGTTTCAAGGCGGAAGGGACCCAAGCCTGGGACCCTTCGACATGGAGAGTGGTCAGACACTCACAAGGCCTTTCGCCTGGGGTGCACGTGGGGCGCCGGGGTTCCCTGACGGTGGGGTTCCCCGGTCCATGTAAATCCCTAGTGAGAGTAAACCAACCACTATAAAGTGGATCTGCGCGTCTCAGGTGAACACACCCTTGGAGCCTTCAAGATCACGCGGGCTGGACACATGTTCCCTGAGCTGGGTTTTGGTTTTATTTCTCCCTCTTCTCCTAAATGAGTATGAAGGCACTGATGCCTCATTCCTCCCGTTTTGAGGCTACACATCGAGGAGGGATGCTCAGAGGATGAGCCCAGTACCCCCGCCTTCTGCCCACCCTGCGGGTGACCTTCCCTTCGCCCTTGAGCGAGGCGAGGCGAGGCGGGGCCGGCCCGAGCTGGCGTGGGGGCGGCAGGTTGGGGAGTCGTGAGCACCGCCCCGCCCGCTGCGGGAGCCTACGTGATGCCCAGCCCGTCGCCGCCCCTGCGCCTTGGCCGGGACACGAGGGACACAGGGGCAGCATCCCCGGAGCCTAGCGTCAGGTGCGCCAGCAGAGGAATCCCGCGCTGCGGGATGGGGGTTCCCAGTGAGTCAGTCCTGATTGCTTTAAAGTCTGTTAGCACTGCACCAGTCACCACCTGCACCTTGGGGGCCCGCCTTCCTCAGTCCGAGAAAGGATTGCTCTAGTATTGGTATTATAGTAAGGAGAACCCCAGTGTAAACATTACTTATGAAGGGCTGCTTTCCTAGTGAAGGAAAATGTTGTGAGATAGCAAAGGCTGGGGTTGGAAAAACAGGAGACTGAAATAGGAGATAACATCGCCTGAGTTATTTAAATAAACGCCTAAAGATGTGCTTGTGTAGGGCAGCCTGGAGGTCTGTCTTGTGACCTGAGTGGCTTCCCAGTCCAAGGGCTTCAAAAGCATCTGCATTTTTTCCAGAGACCTCGTGCTAGGTCAAGTTAGGAAGACTTTGAATCTTATCCTGGGCTGCTGAAGAAGAAGCCATAGCCACAGGAAGAGGAACTAGTCTCCAAGCCATCAGGGCTGCACATCAAGATTACTTTAGGATGAAGATGCTGTATTGATTGATAAGTGTTTGTCAAAATACTTGCCCCAGTGTTTGCCAAAATACTTGGTGATTGGTGTACAGACCTATGAGATACTGCTGCAATTTGCAGAATCAGTTTTCTGTTGCTTATCCGGAATCTGCCATTTGTGAGAGGTTGTAAATACTTAGTAGCTTATGTAATGCTAACATGTCCATCTCTCCCCTTTCAGCAGAAAAGATACCTAGAAAATGAAAATTGTTTGAGAACTTTGTGCTTGGTTAGTGGGAGATGGCTGCTCTTAGTTTAGCAGGTGGCATGGAAAATGGCCTGGTGCTTTTTCAGCTCTGGGCTCTCACTGGAGAAACCAACCGTAGTCTCCCTTGCTAGAGGATGAAGCCATTATTCATTTTCCTGAGGCTCCATGAAACCACCAAGTCTTGTGTTTTCTTGGACCTGCTTGAGAGTTGCCACGTTGCTTTCTTAGAAAACTGGCCTCAAGATATATGCTCAGAAGCTTTGGCCTTGGCAGTAACAGGTTTACCAGTCCTTAGAAGAGGTTATTCTGGAGATGGTAACTATTATATTCCCATGCTTTCACCATTTTGTCTTGACTATATTAGTACTTGATTTTCCTTGAGAAGATTTTTGCACAATAGCTAGAGAGCAAGGATGAGTATTTGGTCTCATTTTTAGGGTCATTTTCTAATCAGGTATGGAATTACGGTAAAATTTCATGTTGAGATAGTTATAGGAACTATTTTTTTGTGTGTGTATTTTATGTACTAAGAGCTTTACAATTTCTATCTCTGGGTCTAATCCTATAGCCCCAGGATATGTATTTCTTAATTTTGGCATGGGGTTTTTCTCCCCACAGAAAGATGAGTAATTTAGGCAAAGCCATGAGGCTCCAGATAGTTTGGCAAGATTTAAACTAAGCTTTGAAATCTTACCCCCCCCCCCATACTCTCCATTAAACCGTGTTCTTAGGGGGTTTTTCTCAGTGAGGTCTTGTGATCTAGTCATGCTCAAATGTGAGCGGAACCCATCTCTCTAAATTATGCAGAGTAAGCCTTTGGACATCTTTTTCTGGTGGAACAGAAAATGCCTTTTTATAGTAATGACAATCAAGGTGGCTAAAATGATGTACCATCACACTTGATATCAAAGTAACTGAGCACTTTTATTCCCAATGGAGTTTATATAGCATAAAGTAAAACTAAAAGTCCCCCAGCTGTATTCCTGACTTTTTTAGTCCCCACGTTAAGAAAGAGTATTTTAAGGCAATTTTTTTCATCTTCTTAAGTTTTACAGTATATCTGCAATATTAAATTGATTTCACTTTCATCTAAAATTAAGCTCTGCTGTATAGACAGGTTTACCATGACCTAGTACCTACCCTCAGACAATATTGTTTCACACACCAAAAATTATCCATGGTCTTAGACACAGGCTGTAGTGTTTGCAAGGTTTCGTGTATGGTGGGGCTGAGAATGAATGAATGCTCAGGAGTCAAAGTACATTCTTAGGGGAGGTGAAAGATGCTCAGGAGTCAACATGCATCCTTAGGGTGGGTAGAAGGGCTCAGGAGTCAAAGTCCATCCTTTGGTTAAGTAGTGGACAATAAGGAATGTAAAGGCACCTTTTTTGCCTAAGGCAAGGAGAACATTAAAGCCGAATTTATGGACAGTACATATAGTGTAAGTCTTATCACAGAATAGCCAACATTGAGTTAGTGTTATGAAGCATGCTTGCTGCCCCCAGGTTTTACACACACGCACTTGAAAACTTATTCCCGTTTTACACACACGCACTTGAAACCTGAGATGAACTGGCATTCCAGAGTTTGCAGAGCTGAGTATTAGTGCCTGGCCTTATGGCTGCAGTGAAAAGGTGCCAGACTGAGTACACCTGTGTCTGTTCAAGAGACTGTATTTCCAGCACCCAGCACAGGTGGCAAATACTCAGATGTTTGTTGATTGTTCCCCACCTGGAGTCACCCCTGAGGAAGTGGCAGGTGATTAGGGTTCCAGGTCATTTCCTTTGTCATGAGGTCTTCCAAGTGAATGACTCAAAAGTTCTCTTTAATCCTCAGAGCAGGAACATACAGACTTGACCAGAGTGCTAGTTGGTTCTTCAGTGTCTGTCCTCCAATTTGTGCCTTCCGCATTTACAGATACAACCGGCCTCAGATTGAAAAATATTTAAAAAAAATTTTAATATTTACATTGTATTAAATATCATAAGTAATTTGGACATGATTTAAAGTGCATGGGAGGACTGTGTAGATTATATTAAAATTCTGCATTACATAATTTTGTAGAGGGACTTGAAACATTCAAGGTTTTGATGTTTTTGATATCTGAGGGGGTTCTTGGAACCTAACTCTGGAAGATACCAAGAGACAACTGCATTTATTGAGCACCCAATCAGCGTACTGCTTGGGTCCCTTTGGTGCCCAGAGCTTGCCCATGAGCCTAGTAAAATGCACATTGAGAATCCTGGCATTCTGTCTCACACAGCTCTGGGGCCCTTCAGTATCCTGGAATTCTGTGTGCCTATTCTTTAATGGGATCATTTTAGTTTAAAATGTAATGATTAACTTAGCAAAAATTAGTGGGCCTAGGAAGCAGTGCTTGAGAATTGTAGCATAGCCCAATTCTGTAGGAGAGTGGTGGATTTGTGTAAATGCATCCTTTTCTATGAATTCAGGTATTTTTTGTGGGCCATATGCAGATGACCCTAAGGGAAGACATCTTGTTGTCTTTCACAAAAATGCATATTTTCCTCCTTGGTTCCAGTTGCTGAAAGCTTTTGGTAGAGAACTCAGACCTTCTGGCAGGCAGAATTGGGGCTATTTAAATAAGCGCTACCAATCTTAGAGGCTGTCAGAAGCCATTAAAATTAGAAAACCAAGTTAACAGCATGTTAAAGGGCAAACATCAGTTTATAAAACTGTGCATCCACTACCGTTGTGATGATGTTAAAATGCATATATGGATAAAGAACAGATGCTTCTATGTTAAGGAAATGATTGAGTCACTTTTTGAGTTACTTTTTTTTTTTTTTTAATCAAGCTTTATCTGGTGGTGTATTTTTATGGGTTACAAAATATCTGTGGGAGGCTGCAGTTCCTCTTCACTAGTGCTCTATTCTTTGTACCTTTGTCATCATGGACTTTCTTTGTAATTACAGTAACTGCTTGTTTAGAAGAAAGAAGCAAAACATGGTAGCACAGTATACTTGAAACTCAAGAGACTTATTTATAGATCCTGATTCCTGGCTTTGCTATCTACCAGTAGTGAGATAGGATCCTGGTTTTTGTTTTAGGTTTTTTTGTTTGTTTGTTTGTTTTTGCATTTACTGCATGAAGACATTGAAAATCACTCAGTCTTCTCTCCCTGCCTCCCTTTCCTCCCCCAACTCTTATCATTAATGAGAGTCTCAGGCAAAATAGGAAGTGTCAAAGAAGCAATGCAGGACAGCTCTGGGCCCCTGTCAGTGTTTTCCCCAGGGCTTATTATCCTCTGCAGCCACCTGAGGATCCTGAGTAGAAGTGGGTGCTGAGTGTGGGGGTTAGGTGAGGCCTGAGCCTCGCACTTGGAGGCCACTGGTGCTCAGGTCCTTGAGACTAGGCTCCTCTGAGGTTTTTCCAGAGGACACCATCCCAGGAGTTCCCTGGGATGGTGTCCTCTGGAACACATTTTGAGACTTTTTTTTTTTTTAACATACATTGTTTAAAAATGTATAGATAAGGGACTCAACCACAAGTTTCCTGTTTAGAAAAATGACTAAAAGAGTGACATACAGTCACCTCAAGCTCAGTCAGTTGTCATTCCTTCTCAGGGTTTTGGGTCTGGGCTAATATTATGCAGATGGAGGAGGAAAGCTGCTGTGCACATCGCCACACTGATGACACAAAACTCTTCAAAGCAGTGAATGGCCTATTCCAGGAGAACCCATGGAATTTTAATTTCCTGTGGGTGGTTTTTCACAATCCCTCCCCCAACTTTTTTTTTCCCTGCTATTATGAACACTGCTGTGAAAAAAAAAAAAATACCCTTTAGCCATCCTACGTGCATCAACCTCTGCTCACATACCCCAGCAGGAAGCGGGAGCCCTGGGGCTAGTGGGAGGAAATGGTCCTGGGCTGGTCCTGGCCACTGGTAGACCAGGTGAGGACTTTGGATTTACCTTGTGTGACCTGGAAGCTGTGTGAAGGTTACTGGCTACCCCTGATAAAGGTGGCTTTCTGGAGTGGAGCAGGGAGTGGGCAGGGAGCCTGAGAGAGCCTGAGGTTAGAGAGTTGTTAGGAACAGGATCAAGCCACTAATGGAGGTTTGAGGGGGTGGTGGGTCTGGGGTATGTGGGCAGAGGTTGATACAGGTAGGATGGCTAAAGGGTATTTTTTTTTTTTTTTTACAGCAGTGTTCATAATAGCAGAGAAAAAAGTTGGGGGGGAGGGATTGTGAAAAACCACCCACAGGAAATTAAAATTCCATGGGTGTTCCTGAAATGGGCCATTCACCGATTTGAAGAGTTTTGTGTCATCAGTGTGGCGAGATGTGCACAATGCATCAGGGATTAAGCACTCAGGACCACTTCTGTCCAGTGGGAATGAAGCTTGCATAGGTAGTTGGTGTTTTATAGGTAATTTCAATTGATATGGTTGCCACATTATTCACAGTAAATGAAAATAATGAAATTATATTTCACCTAAAAACATTTTCTTTAACCCACTATTTCAGAACATAGTTATTGATTTGGGTATTAACAAGATACTTAAATTATTTGCACACCAAGTCTTTGAAATCCATCGTGTGCTGGTACCTACCGCACATCCCGATCTGGGCAAGACACATGTTTCTCTGGACAGTGTGGTGAGAGAGACATGGGTATGTTACCACCTGTAGTTAAAAGATCCCCATGAGTTTTATTTGAGAGGTTTGAGGAAGGCAGGGGAACAGCTGGTAATGGTCCTGACTTCTGCAGAGGACCCTGAAGGTCGCACACTTCCAGCATGCTCTTTTAGGCCTTTGCTGGCCTGGCGTGTTCTTCTCTAGATGCCCACTGGCTAACTTTCACCTTCTTCAGATCTTTCCTCAAACACCAGGTTTTCAGGGATGCCTTCTCCAATTCTTACCTGACTTTTGCAGCCTCTCTGGCACCCTCTACATCCTAGGTAGCCTCTTGTCCTCATCTGCTTATTTTTCTCCTTAGCACTTGTGCCCTTTTACCAGTGGATATAGTTTATTTGTCTGTCATGTTTATTGGTCTCCCCTGACTGTAACAAGCTGCAACAAGGTCTGTTTTGTCAATGTTGAATCCCAGCAGTATCTGACAAGCAGGAGACTACAACCCATGTGACTCTGTAGATGGTGGAATGAATGAAGGCCTCCTCACAGATGTGTCTGCAGTTATCCCCTCCCTGACTTAAGCCATGGTGCAGCAGCAGCGGTTGGGCAGTCCAGGAGGCCAGAAAGAGAGGCTATCCTGGCTTGATGACTTTGAACTATGAGGGAGTCACCATCCCAACAGGATTCCTCCTGGGATTCCCACCTGCCTAAGTTATCCAAAGAGAAAGCTTTAGGGAGAACTTTAGTAGCAAGATAGGGCATATTTTAAATTTGTCGTTTATAAGAGAAGCCAGCAACCTGACTTTATTTTTCAAAAAGGAATTTATAAATACTGAAATTCGTGAGTGAATGATGGCAAGTACTGTGAAATATTCAAGAAAAGTGGCTCAATACTGTCAAAGGTCAAGTGAGGAAATTTATTCCACTATTTGGATAAGAAAGGAAGTATAAGGATGGGTCCTAAGTATTTTATTAAATCAATATTTTTCTCATTTTTAGTAAGTTTTATTTTTAATTAGCCCAATTTGTGGGGTACAGTGTTGTACTAATTTGTGGGGCACAGTGTTGCAATCTTGATGCGTGTATATGGTATATAATGATCGGATCAGTGTAGTTAGCCTTTCCATATCCTCAAAAAGAATCATTTCTAATGATGCACAATATAGATTTTATCAGAGCAGAGTCTCAAGCATTTGGAAACTGTGAGGCCACCTCAGAGTAGCCCACAAATGAGGACTGACCTGGTGCTTTCTTGCCAGGCCCTGCTGGTGGCACATGCAAGACTCTGGACCTCAGGGAAGAAATCACCTGATCACTGTTAGTTGCACTTGACCTATGAAAATGTGTAATATCAAGAAAATAATAATCTGGGCCTTTCTGTTGCATTGAATTATCACTTATTTTCCACTTAACTAGCTGTCTCAAGGTCTATTTTTGTCTATGGTTCCCATACCTGGATTCTGTGTTCCCTGAGGACTGAGGATTAGATTTTGGCAAATTATGAAGAGGTTACTTTCCCAATACCAGGATTCCTGCTCAGTAGGAGGATTACATTTTCCCACGGAAATGCTGATGAACTTTATTGTGTCCCTGGTCTGGCTACCCAAACCCAAACAGAATGAATGAACCCTACTGGGACTGGGCTGTCTCTAAAAACGGTAGCTTGAGTGTTGAGTAGAGAACCCTGAAATGGCCCTTTGTCCCAAAAGGCCTAGTGGCTGAGCCCAAGGACAGCCCTAAGCAAAATGAGGAAACCGGGAATGTTGACCCACAAGGCTGTAAAACCAGACGGATTTTCAAGGATTGGTCTCCTGCTTATTTCTTCCCACCTTGCCTCCTGTTCTTCAGACTTTGGCTCCCTGCTGTGACCCCTCCTAGAACACTTTGAGGTTTTCCTTCCTCAGGCCTCTACCTACAGTGCTCAGGGGAGGCAGCCCTTTGCAGTGTAGATCACACCCCAAAGCAGGGAGCTTTCAATCCTATCAGGCCCCACCCCTAAGCGATGAAATGAGAATCTGGCCCCTGAAGGCATTCTTATCCTGAAGCCTCCTTCTGAAGCCTCCTTTGGTGATTCCTACACTTGGTCTTTGTAATAGGTGAAACTGGAGAGCCTTTTAAGTTTTTTTTTTTTTTTTTTAAAGAAAGGTTTAAATTGCCACTGCACCATTTATTGATTTTGTTACCTTGGGCAAATCAATATATCCCCTCAGAGCCCAGCTTTCTCAGGGACCTCTGGAGGGTGGCAGGATCTTAGCAGGCTTCCTGCCTGGTCCCAAACAGGCTGCTCCTAACTCCTGAGCTGCAGGAGTGAAAAAGACCAGCTGGCTTTCTCCATTAGGGTAACTTGCAAGTGAAAAACCCCCTAGGGCTTAGAGCTGAGCTTCTTGCAATGTGGTTCCCACAACAGCTGGGAGCCTGTTAGAAAATGCCAACAAAGGCCCAACCACCTGCCCCAGGGGGTTTGAGCAGGACCTGCTGGGGCTGCTGCAGGCTTAGGAGAGCTGCCTCCAGGGAAACCAGTTTTCTCCCCCAGGTGGGGGATGGGGAGGCGCCTGGAGGAGGCCCTGGAGGCTCACCTTGTCTTTTGTGTCCAGCTTTAAAAAATTTCAGTCCTCTTGCTATTTCTTTTCCTTGGACATTTCTCAATCCCGTGATTGTTCATTTACATGCCTTTATGAAAGGCCCTGGGGAACTGTGGTCTTCAGAGAAGAGGGGAGTAAAGGGGAGTAAATTGGAAAAGGGCTCTTGTGGTACAGTTTATCCCCTCGTGCCACCCAGTATCTATCTACACAGGTATATCTTTGGTGGCTAATCCACCTGTTCTTAGTGTCTGTAGCATTAAGTCCTAGAACAACACAGTCTGTTGGAAGGATCTGGAAATTGCTGCTTTTATCCCTAAGTGTAAGGCAAGATGCCTGCCACAGATGTGAGTGCCAAGAGGCAGGTGCTTCTCCCTGCAGTGGATAAGGAGAGACAGATGAGGGAGAGGCCAGGGAGTCCTCTTGGAGGTACAGGAGCTGGGAGGCTGAGGAAGAGCCTCCAAAGAGGAGTGTTGACAGGGGATGCTGACAGGCACTTCCTGCAGCCCCCAGGCAGGAAGGAAGAGTCCCCAGAGCAAGGTCTCAGAGTCCCCCTGAGGAGTTTTCTTCTTGCAGGGCCGGGAGTCATGGGGGTGAGGGACCATGGCACTGGAATGGTTTAAAACAAAACATTTATGCTGATGTTGAGTATAAAAAGTATAAAAATCGTGTATAGGAAAGAAGTATGGAACTATATTCAGGAAGATAGCCATACAGCATCTGAGGCTTATGTGTCTGTTACTTTATCTGTAATTAAGTTAACGGAATGTATTGATAAGTTATTTGCAAAAACACAAAAAAGAAATTGCTTCAGTCATTGTGGCCAATTTCTGGTGTGGATAATGATTCAGGGAGAAGGTTTAGGAAAATATGTCATTTTTATAGGCAGGAGCTATTGGAGGTATTGGTTTGAATGGCACAGAAGAAAATTGTTGTGTTGAGCAAGAGTGAGTACAGGGGAAAGAGAAAATTACCAGGATAAAAGAATTCATTGTATTTAAAAATTTTAAAAAAACCCTTTTTCTTTTTGTTATTATTCATTTATTTATATGTGGTGCTGAGAATCCAACCCAGTGTCTCACACATGGCCAGGCAAGCACTGAGCCACATCCCTAGCCCTTTTTTTAAATTTTATTTGGAGACAGAGTCTCATTGAGTTGCTTAGCACCTCACTGTTGCTGAGGCTGGCTTTGTACTCACCATCCTCCTGCCTCAGCCTCCTGAGCTGCTGGGATTACAGGTGTATGCCACCCACCATGCCAACAAGTTTGATATTCTTGAGAGATGGCCCCAGTTAATTCAGCAGGTTGTTAAAATTTCTTCACAGTAAACTGGCTTTTAATATGAAGTAATAAGGGTACTCAATATACACATGTACATAGACATCAGATGTATATCACATACATTTATTTCTAAGACACAATCCCAAGGCTTTTCACTAAAGGGATATTGTCATTCAAAAGTGGTAATGGACTTATTCCAGAATTGCAGAACTGGCTTAGCATAATTGAGGATTTTTTAAACCATCTTCTGGGCCAATTCGCCATATAAATATACTCAAGTTTAGTCTCCTCATGAGTTACAGTATACTTTTGAAGAGCCACAGCTCATTTTTATGGGGCATTTACTTACCAAAAGATATTGTCAATATATTCTGTGACATCTCTAGTTCTAACATTTATTTCCAGAATGTAAATACATGGAGGAGGCAGATTGGGAGTGGTTGAGTGGTAGCAATTTGACTGAAATTTCGCTTGGGTGTCCCCCCTTATGAAGGCATCTTTCTGGACCTGGTCCTCAGTCCTTCTATTTCTCTTGTTGATGCCCTTAGCTCATTAGCCAGAGCAGTGATGCAGGACTGTTCAGGTTCCATGCCTGTGGGGGGCGATTCCAGTCAGTTGTCAGTCTGCAGAAATGGGACTTAAGGGGAAAGCAAAGCAGATTCGAGTCCAGTGGACTTGTATGATTCCACGTTGCATTTTGTTTCTTTTGTTGCATTAGTTTCTTTTAAATGTGAAAGATGTCCTTGAGTTATCCTGGTTAGGTTTAATATTAACAGTAGGCAGGTTTTTATCTTCTAATAGAATTGCATGACTTATATTGCACTTAAAGCCATCACCTAATTGTTTATTATACTAATAGCTGGTAATGAAATAACCAGTTTTTCAGCTCCTCAACTTACAGACTAGTTGCCCTTTTCAGTATTGATTTCTTTGACTGTGGCTAACTCTAAGAAGACTCTGTCTTCTCTTCTGTTCTGCCGCACGTGGAGCATCTTGGGAACTCACACCAAGCCCAGGCACCTATGTTCTGAACTGAAAGTGCTCTGGATTCTGTTATGGCTATATCTCCCATACCCACTGTACCCATGGATGGGTGACCTTGCTTTATGTTCCCTGTTTCTCTTAATCCTTACCCTAATCCCTCACTTCTCACATAGGGGAAAAGGAACGTAGGAGAGGTTGCACAATTTACCTGTAGTCTCAGTTAATTAATGGCAGAAGCCTGTTATTGGGCCACAGGCTCTTGAGTAACAATTGTTCCTGTTCTTTCTCAGGTATGAACGCTGCTGTCCGTGCTGTGGTGCGCATGGGAATATACGTGGGGGCCAAAGTGTACTTTATATATGAGGTCAGTGTTTGCTTCCCATTTATTGTTTATCTGTGCCTCCTACCTGCTCAGAGCTCTGCCATTGCAGGCCTGTCTCCCACTTGTCTCCCAAAGCTGAGCACAGGAAGTGAGGGAAGAAAGGAGATAAGACTGAGCACATGTCATTTTGCTATCAACTTCCTTTTCTTGATTTGGAGGATCAGTAATCTCAAATGGTGGTATTTGTCTGCAGCTCTTATTCATGTACAAGTGATGTAGTCCTTTCCAGGGTGGGCTGAGCTTGACCAAGCACTCTGAGAAATGGGGTAAAACAGCCACTTTGAGCTCTTCATTATTCATATGAAACCCAGGCCACCTCCCTAGTGTCAGTTCAGGCTTTAGTTTCAGAATGAAGAATCTGTGACCAAATAGCAGGGATGGCACCTAGTCTTTGACTTTTGAGGTCTTGGCAACTTCAGAATCAGTAATAGTTGGGTGAAAGGTGCTAATAGAGTTTGAACCACATTATTTATTTTAAGAACTATTTGGAAAATTTTACCTTTAATTTTTACATTTATAAGTCAAAGCTTCAAAAAACTGGGAAGAGGAGAATGTTTATTTTTAAGATTGAATTTTTCTTAAGATGACCATTAGTGAGTATGATTCCTCCCAGCATTGTATATATAAAAGACTAGAAGGAAATATGTACATCTTGAAAAGTATAGCAAATATATATTTATATGCTGTATTTTATACCTGCCATTATGACTGTTTTCTGTTTGGTATATTGATTCCAACTCTTCCTTTATTTATTTATTTTTGGTACTGGGGATTGAACCCAGGGATGCTTCCCCCACCCTCCCCCAGCCACATCCCCAGTCCTTTGTATTTTTTGAAACAGGGTGTCACTAAGTTGCTGAGGCTGGCCTCTAACTTGCAATGCTTCTGCCTCAGCTTCCCCATTTGCTGGTGCTTACAGGAATGTGCCACTACTCCTAGCCCAACTCTTGCTTTAAATGATCCAAAATGCTCCATCGGATTGATGGCCCATTGTGTACTTGGCCCTCACTTCCATGATTCCTGATTCACCATAGCACTGCAAGATCTATATAATATTTAAAACCATCTAGGGTTTTTGTATCACTACCTGCCAAGACCTGGCATTGACTGAGTCCAAACTCATGGTCCTTTTAATGCCAATGTCTGGCCAAAGTGATTTCAAAAATTTCTAACTCCAGCCTGAGGCCCACCCCCACCCAGCACTGTGCCACCCATGCTTGCCAGATACGTGTGTGGCTGCATTCATGCGACTTCCCGGGAGCTGGCGAGATTCCCCTGCACATCTACTAATTCATTTTCCCCTTTTGTGAAATGTCTGTTCCCATTCTTCTCTCATTTGTCTACAGAACCATTTGTTTATCATTTGCTGAAAAGAGGATTTTCCTGTGTTTTTGTTTGCTTTTTTTGAAGTGTTATGTGGTTTTTGTTTGTACTTATCTGGTTGGGGCAATTTTAAAATGATGGGTTTAACCTCTGAGTTTCTAGACCACTGTTTTATCATTTTGTGTTTGGATTGGTTTAAGGTCAAATTGCCCTTGTGAATTTCCATTCCTGGGCTCTGGCCAGGCTCTGATGGCTGCTTTCCCCTGCTTATTGACTTGGAATGAGCACATTAGTGTCAGTGCCACGGGCACCATCCTTCCTTCCACCCCACTACCTTCCAGTTTGCATTCAGTCTCCAAGTCTCTCACCTACACCCACTGGCTGCCTTTTCCTGCTCCTGCTGCATAGCGTACCTGTGCACCCTGAGTGGTTTCCGCAGCCTTGACTTTTTCTTTTCTTTTTATTTCTTTTAAGAGGTAAGGTATGCTCTCTGCCTTAGACCTGGAGGGACAATTTGGTGTTCTGGCCTGGAAGCTGTTCCTAATAAGTGAATGAGCTCTTTGGAATTGGAGCAGCCTCAGATGAGGTTTTTCTGTCGAAATTAGCAAAACGTGTTCAAGTTCAACAAAGTACAGGAGGTTTTCCCAGGAAACCTTGTGATTTCAATGGCTGCTACAATCCCTGGCCTCTGTTAATGCTCCTGTTTTACAAATGCCTTCACAACAGCGACTAACTGGATCTTCGTGGTGACTTTGTGGGTGCAGGTTGTGAGGAAGGAAGTTATTTCTGTTATTTCATAGTGAAAGGAGCTGATCCATCCTTTACAGTTTATTTTCTCTGGGTCACTACGCCTCATTTTTAGGGCTAGGAAGGTGTGTTGACTTCTCAGGCTCCCAGCCCAGGGTCAGGGGAGTGACTGACCCCAAGGACACTTGCTAATGTTTGAGACTTTTTGTTACCTCATTCTTGGAAGGGTTCTTGGTGGTGGCACCTAGTGGGTAAGTCCAGGGATGCCATCCAGCACTCTAAAATGGACTACGTAGCCCCCACCACTGATGCCCAGCTGGCTTCAAACGTGAGCAGTGCAGAGGCTGAGCATCCCTCCCTTAAACCAGGGGTCAACTCTGCACTGGGTTTGGATATTGGTAGAAGGGGGACCTGGTAAGGCTGATGGATATACGAGGGTTTCATCTTTGAAATAGTAACTGGTCAACTTGATTGGATTTAATGGTTTTGTCTTCCTGGCCCTTGTGTATCTGTTTTTATTGGCCACCGTGCACTGTGGTTGTCCACCTGTGTTCTGGTGATATTCAGACCTATGTCTACGAGACACATTTTAAAATTAAGGAATTGGTATGGAACACATCTCAAGGGCTTGTAACTGAGAACATGTGGTCTTTCTTTTGAGGTAAACCAGATTTATTCTCTACATCATTGTATTCATTAAAGTTATAGCTGGGGATTTGTTAGACGGGTCCATAAGCTCGGAGGTTGAAAAGCCTCACTATGGCCATCTGCAGTCCAAGGAAATCAGTAGTTGCTCTCTGCAAGAATCTGGAAAGCTCAATGTGAGAGAGGCAGCCCCCAGCCACAGGCTGAAGGCCCACAGCTGCCTAGAGGGCCACTGGGTACAGGTCTGCATTCAGAGACTTAAGAAACCAGATTCTGAGGTCCATGGGCAACAGAAACACGCACTCTTCCGCAGGGCACAGCAGGACTGCAAGCTGCCTCTTCCTGCTGCTTTTTCTTCCATCAGGCCCCACCCTGTAGGATGGTGCCATGTTCAGGGCAGATCTTCCTCAGTTCAGAGACCCACACATCAGCCTTCCCTGAAACACCCTCATAGAAGTGTGCTCTGGAAGGCTCTAGCAGCCGTTCATCCAGCCAAGCTAGCACCCAAAATCAGCCGTCACAGTTATCAACTAGAAAAGTTGGGGCTCTGAGGTCCACACTGCCTGGTAGGCAGCGAAGGTGCCTGAACCCAGTGGTCTGTAGGGGCTGTGTTTGTCCTTTCCTCTCTGAAGCGGTGGCTAAGGGAAATTTTGGCTGGTGTGGGCTCTTCTTCCTATCCTTTCCTGGAGGGGGAATGAGGAGTCCTGGCTCTGGGCAGCTCCCATTTCCTTTAGGAACCTCCACAGTTCTTCCATTGAGATGTTGCCAAAGAGAATCCTGTGTGCAGATGTTGTTTAAAGACGACTTTAAGTTTCATGGTAATATTTTACTAGGAGTGGGCACCTTAGATAGAGGCTGTCCCATATCTGAATGTAGTAGTACCTGGATTTTAAAATTCTGTCTTAGTGGAGTGTAATGGAAACACCCCAAAGATGAACTCTTTTGAATTGAAATTGCCCATCCAAAGATGATGAGGTACTTCTCATGATACCCCTGTCTCCCCCCAAAAGGTAATCTTAGTGGAAGAGCTCTATTCTTCATATCCTTACAGGAGGATAGTCCTCAATATCTACCTTACCTTGGTTGGGCTCACTGGAAGCAGATTCTCAGACCACCTAAGACCAGAGGGCCTTTGTGCAAGTAGCAGGCTCTTTGCTCAGTAGCAATAAATGTTATCTACTTGATCGGTTTGGAGAATCATTTCCTCTCTATTATAGATTTAAAAATTTTTATCTGTAATTCTGAAATTAAAAAAATTCTAAAATCTGCAAGATTTTTCTAACTTACTCAACAATAACATCCTGGCTGGCCTGTAAGGCTACCTATAAATCCTGGCTCACCCACCCAGTGTATATGTACCTTAATCTTCAGAATCCCACATCTGTAGGGGTGGGTTTGAGGTGGTGCATGCTCCTGAGAGCCCCAGGTTACACAGCAGTAATGTTCATACTGCTTGCTAAAATCCAGTGTCTTTTGAATTTTGGTCTGCCTCACTCAGAGAGTTTGGGTAAAGGATTGTAGACCTATAGCAAGCATCTTGGTGGCAAGATGAATAAATTAACCCATATTCCTGTGTCTTCCTCTGTCCAGTGCAGAGGCCTCCCTACACTAGCACAAGGGGGCTGTTTATGACCAGACACAGCGTCAGGGTCTGCCGCTGGTTTGTTTATAGACCTGCTGGAAATTGTGGGTGCCTTCTCCCTGAGCTCTTGAGACTGTACCCATATTTTGGAGCTTCTTTCTTGACCTCAGCACTATGACATTCAGAGCTGGGGAATTCTGGGAAGGGAGCAGAGTCTGCACACTGCAGGATATCCAGCAGCATCCTGTCCTTACCAATGAGATGCCAGGAGCACCCCCACCCTTCAGTCATGACAGTCAAAAATGTTGCCATACATTGGTAAAATGTTCCCTTGGCAGAACGACCCTCATTGGGGACCACAATTCTTGACATATGTGGGCTCAAATTTAGAAGATGGTGCCATTTAGTATTTTATTGCATTTGTAATTTTTTTTTTTAGTCTAATTTCTGTGTTTTGCCAGAGCTTTGGAGGTTACCATTAGACTAAAGCAGTTAAGCAGGTTAGTATGAAAGAGGGGAATTGAAGGTTCTTTTTTTCCTCTCTGGTAGAGGGCGTGTGAAAGTGTATTCATTGGAAGGCGCTGGTGTTTCTGGTAAAAGTCTGGCACCATATTAGCCTGAGCTGTTCTATCTGGCTGTGGCTTGCAGACCTGTAAATCTGGGGCAGGCCTACGTGTGGTGCATGCGAAGCCCTTGGCTTACGAAGCCCTTGGCTTACGTGCCAGAGAGCTGGGGAGGGATGGTGGATTAACCCGTTCTTTTCTACGTAGTCTGCTGATTATTGACTCCTTCTTGTTCTTCCCCTTAAGCTAGGGTTTTTCCTTAAAGACATGAAAGCCTTTAACTTCTTGGTGATGCAAGAACAATGGTTTGTGGCCAAGGCTGTGTCCAGCCGACTGCCGTGGTTAGGGTGGGTCACACTGAGTAGGAAGTGTCCCTTAGCTGTCCCCCAGATAGCCGCTGTGACTGCAAGAAGACCCTGCAGAAGAGGGCTGTCTCCTTGAGTTTAGTTTGATATGTGGGTTTAATATCCTGTTGTCAAAAGCTATTTTGCAGATTTAAAAAGAAGCATTAAATATGACCAAAAAGTTTCTCATTTTAAAAAGAAACTAGTTTGATGCTACTCATAAACAGCCATTTGTAAATATTATCAGTGTTCATCTCTCCTCTTGCACACCCTGAAATAAAAACTAGGAGTAATCCCATCACTTTAACTGCTTAATCTTACTGTTATTAAAAAGAGCAGATTTTAAATGTGTCTGTGTAAACCCTCCTTACAGTAAAGGAATAAGGGCTAATAGAACGGCATGGGCAGGTAATCCTGTGGTCTCCAGAGCTGCTGTGGTAGCACCTTTTCCCCTCCCTGTGGCCTCAGGGCTCAGAGTCCCCCCTTCCATCGCAGCTTCCAGCTTTCTCTCTGAAGGCCCAGGTTCACCCCAACTGGCCATCTGCCATGAGCTTGAATTATCAGCATGTAAATGTAGTGTTCCTTGTTCAGGCCTGAGCATTGTGACTTGACTTAATACACTAATAAAGAAGTTTTAATTAATAGATTGGTATCATTTTCTTTTCCTAATGGAACCCCCTCCTTGCCAGAGGAAACACTGTCTGTCATCTGGGATAGGAAGCACCACCCTGCTCTCCAGTGTTTAAAAGCAAGAAATGCCACCCTGAGACAGGCTCACAAAAGTCTCTCCCATGCACCTGTCCCCTGCTTTGCTCAGAAGTGCTGCTGCCCCCTCTCTGGCCTCAGCACGCCAGCCACTGGAGGAGGGGCCGCGAGGTGACTTCTCTGTAGACATGCTGGAATCCAGAAAACACCTGTGCTCTTGGAATATGTGTACAGGGGTCGCTGGTGAAACAGGACGCCAGGCCTTGACTGGGCTGACCTTGTAGGGACATGTCTGTGCCCCATCTCACCCCTCCCATTCCTGACGCTGACCTCCACCTTCCCCCATCGATGTTGAAAATTCCTCTGGTGTGTCACTCA
The DNA here is from genome assembly GCF_021218885.2 of Marmota monax. Lineage (NCBI taxonomy): Eukaryota > Metazoa > Chordata > Mammalia > Rodentia > Sciuridae > Marmota > Marmota monax. The sequence continues at coordinate 98,945 of NW_026695217.1, read as the reverse complement.
GGCATGTCTCTTTGATGTTTTAAATGTAACTGTGTTTCTTTTAACTTCATTGAAGCCGAAGCTGCTTAGCCACTGTGTCTGCTGGAAAACGACTGTCCCGGTTGAGTGTGTCCCTCTGCATTGCTGCCTGTGCTGCTGCTTCCCACCACTGTCTGAGGGGTGGGGTGGGGTGGGGGGCTGTCCCCCCACTAACATGCGGGCATGGTGACCGCATTGCTTAAGTTGCTTAAATCGATTCACAAAAAGCCCATTTGTGTGACCTAGGCCTCTGCCTCATGCATTATTACCTTTCCACTGGAACACGGGCCAGTACACGTCCTGGGACATAGTCATAATTACAGGAATGAGCATTTTCTTTTCTTTTATTGAATGCTCACTGCATGCCAGCTCTTAGGGTAAATTCTTCAAGTGTGATTTGTCTCTGGTGACATGTCCTCAACAGCCAGCGGTGTCATGCTCCATGTTGCTGGGAGCTTCAGCCAGTTTCATCACAGTTAGCATTTTTAAATTGCAAATGATCATGAGCTCCTTCCCCTGCCTCTGCCACTTCCACTGCCACCTTTGTCGCTGTGGGGCTGGGGGAGCCCCCTTTGAGTTGTGAGATAGCCTCTCTCTGGGAGGACGGTGACCTGTGTCTTCCTGCTGTTCTGTTGGTGTGACCACTGAGGTTGTGTACTGTTAGCTTTGACTTAAAGGACTTTAATAGTGCCAGAGGGCTAAATTAACCGTGTTACCATATTATTTGTTTTCCAAAGTGCCAAGTACAGGACTACATAATGATTTGCTGTGTTCAGCCTATTTTAGAGCTAAGTCTTACCAAGGACATCTCCTAAGGCTTCTTTCTCTGTTGGAATTTTCCATGCAATAATTAAATCAACATGCCCACTTTTATGAGATGACTGTTCAGGTCTCTGGACAAGAGCATTTCTTTAGTTCCCTAGTGGAAAGGTGAGCATGTTGGGGAGGAACTCTCCAATCTCAGGTTCTACATATGCATTCCCTAGGGAAAAAAGAAAGTCATGGCCCTCAACTTTGAAAATCACTGACAGAGAACTTTCTGCTGCCTCCTTTTATTGAGTGCCTAGTCTTGAACAAGGTTAAGACTGCTGAGCCATTATGTAGCCCACATAGCCATTCAGAGGCCCTGTGTGCTCACTCTCAAGTTCTCTAAGTGAAATGCTTTGGTTTATTCAGATATAAACTAGGGGAGTCCTAGTGCTAGCAAACTAACAGAAAATGTGTACACATGGAAGCATGAAAGCCCATGGATAAATCTTTGAATGCAATAACCTCATTCACAGGAAGTCAGTTGTAACAGCATCTAGAAAAATGCTTTCAAAGTGCATCATTTTCAGCAGCTTGTTTTTCAGTTGTGGCTGGAATGTTTGCTGTTCAAACAGTTATTGACTGAAGAATTCAGGAAATCAGATTGGAAAAACAAGCTCCATCCAATTAAGATGCACGGATGCACTGAACAAAATTTCTGGAAGAAGAGGTATTTTGCTATAACACCAGCCCATAAATTCCCTTTGAGCCTTTAATTAAAAAAAAAAAAAATGCTTCTTAGAAGAGAAAGCCACCTATAGCTGGAGTAGTTCTTTTTCTGTTTATGGCAGATTCAACAAATGCCTGAAAATACTGGCCCAAACTATTTCTAAAGAAAGCAGTGTCTGGGCTGGGGTTGTGGCTCAGTGGTAGAGTGCTTGCCTAGCATGTGTGAGGCACTGGGTTCGATCCTCAGCACCACATAAAACTAAAATAAAGGTATTGTGTCCATTTACAACTAAAAGATATATATGTAAGAAAAAGAAGAAGAAAGAAAGCAGTGTCTCCTAAGTGATCAGTTAGACGGTTACTAATGTTTATTCTGACGTTGCTCAAAAGGATTTCAAACAAGAAATTGAAATGACTTCGGAGTCTGTGGTGTGTTCTTAGATGTGAGCAAGTGACTTGCATTAAAACTTCTGCACGACAGTGGGTTGGGCACGGCCTGTGCAGGTCTCTTAGATTCCACTTATGAAGTAGGGTCCACGAGACAGATAATGTTTTTGTTTTCGGTCAAAAGCTACATATAGTCTTAAAGGTATTGTGGTTTGTTTGTCTTACATGAGTCATAGAACCGACTTGGCAAACAAATTCCAAAAGTTGTAAAAAATATTTTGCTATGTTAAAATAAGTATGTAGCCTTGCAGGGAGATTTCATTACGAAAAAAACTCATCTGAATTTATACATTATAATACATTTGGGTAAAATTAGACCTACAATTTGGTAACATCTCCTTATTCCTAAAGACAGTTTAAAACTGCAGTTAGCAGTTAGTTACTTTTCAAATGTTACATCTGTGATGACTTTGCAAATTGAAGAATGAGTCATTTCCTAGCAACTTACCACATGTGTACAATGAAGAGACCTTTGAATGCTATGCTAATTGCCCATTGAGTCATTCTTTTTTACTTTTTAATTGTTTTCTTTATGTAAAATAATCAGATTATTTTTGGAAATATGTCACTTTTTAAAATGTGTGTCATGCTATGTTTGGGGATGTAAGCAGTATAATTTTCACTAATGGCAAGATCAGACAGGTTGAATTCTTATTCACCTGTGCTTTAAAAAAAAAAAAAAAGAACTTTAATAGATCCCTAATAAGCCTGCAGTGCCTTGGCAAGTTGGGACCCTGACAAGATGCTTTGACATGTGCAATGTGTTGGTAAACAGTTTGTGTGTGAGTTTGTGTCAATTTATGAAGACTCACAATAAATGTGTCCCTTTTCCTAAGAACTAAGAACTAGGGCATAGTAGGCAAAACACTTTATTCCCAGATTTTCTGTTTGGATGAGTCTGGGAAAAAGCTTCCATTATTAAAGGGTAACTTCAGAGGCTTCATTACAGTGTAATACTATCATCCAGTCCAAGTATCGCGCTGCCTTCTAACCTTTATGTGTGGGGGAAGCTGTATTTGTAGCCATTTGTGATTCCATTTTGTGTAATTTGGGGATAAATTAATGTCACTGCAAAGTTCAACCCATTTTTAAGACCTCCTGTATTTTCTCGCCCAGGGCTACCAAGGCATGGTGGATGGAGGCTCTAACATTGTGGAAGCCAAATGGGAGAGCGTATCCAGCATCCTACAAGTGGTAGGTACCACGATGTCTCTCTGAGGAACTGTTTTAGTTTGAAACCTTTTTTACTTGGGCTTCAGTAACACTGAAAACACATTTATATGCTGACTTCCGTTAGTTATTTCCTTACCGCTTGCATCGAATGAAAACATTATTAATTTGCCATTTAATTAAATTTTAAAAAATAAGAATTTCTCCGTAATGTAAACCCAGGAAGTATCCATGATCCAGAGTGTGTCATTGCCTGTTTTCCTGTGGCCCTACAACTGGATTTTTGTTTTCTTTTTAGATAAGACTACAGTTGAGGTGACTTTGTGTGTTGTTGCTGTGTGTTCAGTGGCAAATCTCTGTACTCATTAGGTTTTTGCATGTCTCTTGGCACTGGATGTAACAAATCCTGGGAGCCCCGAGGGCCACAGCTTTAATGGGGAGCCTGCATCACTGTTCTAGATCAGGCAGAGCTGATTTCTGTGTAGTGCACAAGGAAGAGGTGATCTCCACTGCAGGGGGGAACAGTTGTTTACTCTGAGATTAAACCTAATACCTTCCTGGAACATTTCAGCTCAACGAAGGCTCCAAGTTGAAAAGTGGAAAAGAATAGACTTCATGAAATGCTCGTAATTTGTGGTTTGTTTTTTTACAATGTGTAGACAAATGCTGTGACTCATTTTGAGTACTTTTTATTAGAAACCAAACTCTAGCACATTGGCTCAGAAGATGCTGGTGGAATGTACATTGTAATGCTGGCCAATGACTCAGTCTGCACCTAGCTCTGCTGTGCCTAGACAGAAAGTGAAGGAACTTTTGACAGCCATCAGTAATTAGATAGAACAATACTTGTAAGACTTCAGGCTGTGTCGGCTGAATTCCACAGAGAAGAACTTTCCATTCTGCCATTGTGATTGAGACAGGATAATAGGAGGTGTTTACTGGGTTGGAGGGTGAGGGTGAGGGTCGTAATGGCTCTGTCCATCTTATCTCTCCAACCTTGGTATTTCTGGGTATTTAACTCTTCTTCCAGGTCTAAAAACTCACAGGATCCTCCAGCTGCTCTCTGTCAAGTGAAAGTCCAGAGAGCCAGCATACCCCGCTCTGACCTCTGCCCCTCCCACCCAAGGCCTGCCCCCGAGGGAGCCAGGTTGTGTACTGTCGCAGTCACACTTGGAACTAGCATTGTGAGACCAAGATCACTCTTGGTGCTGTTAGTAAATATGAGTTTCAAAATTGGGAACTTCTCATAATGCCTTGGCCAATTAAATGGTGGCGATTTTAATGTAGAAAGAATATGCATTTGTGTGGTTTAAAATGGGTCTTCATAAACAACGTGAGTTATACAGTGCACTTTTGGTGTCCAGACGAATACCAGCATGTGAGTGCCAGGACTTCAGGAAGTCATGTCCCAATAGAAGTCTGCGCAGTCCGGAGATGACACTGTTCCTAAGCACCAGCAGACACTTGAGACAGCTGGTCCAAACTGGAGTTCTTATAATTGTATTTGTTATTTAAAGGAGTCTTGCATTTCTCCAAATGCTACAAACAAACCATCTTCAGTTTTTTGAACAGCTGAGTATGAGAAGTCATGATTCATCTCTCTTGGAAGTTTGAGGGATAAGGTTTCAGTTTCCTCAAGATTTAGCCTCTGAAAAGGGTGGAGGGATGTTTCTCGGGCTCCCCGTTGGTGTTGCTTGAACCTGTGGTGCAACCTGACTCAGGGAAGGAGCCTTGGTCACCTGGAAACAGCAGCACAAGTTGCTTCTGGGGTCACGGCTGATGACCACCTGGTGGCCGCATGCCACTCTGTGTGCACCTGGTCACACTCACCTGCTGTGGGTACAGCTTCCACGCAGGCCTGCTAGACAGCTGTGGTGACACCACAGACTTTCAAGTGCTCTGCATACTTGGTCCATGGCTGCCTTTGTCTTCAGCTCCACACCTTCTTGGCCACTCTGGGCATGACATCTGTGTCCTTCACCACAGAATTCCAATATGGGACTAAAAATGAGAAAATCGCCAACTTTCACAGTGGGCTGACGAGACATGCCAACGAGGAAAGTGTAAATTGAAAGTCCCATGTTTACTCATCAGTCTGCATGTGCTGATCCATCTGGCCTTCTTTCCAGTTGAAAGGAGATCAATACACATGATTTTATCTTTTCCAGGGTGGAACGATTATTGGCAGTGCCCGTTGCAAAGCCTTTCACACTCGAGAAGGTCGCTTACAGGCTGCTGGTAACTTGGTCCAGTGGGGCATTACCAACCTGTGCGTGATCGGTGGGGACGGAAGCCTCACAGGGGCCAACATCTTCCGGAAGGAGTGGAGCGAACTGCTGGAGGAGTTGGCCAAGAATGGTACATTTCCCTGTCTGCTCATGCTGGCCTCTGGAGCTTCTGTTTTCCCCATTCATCTTCCCTGGCCTTTAGTGAGATTTGAAATGCAAACATTTTGCCTTTGTTTTATTTTGTGTATGACGGACAAATAGCAATTGTGCACATTTATGGGTCCTTTTTACCGTGTGAGCCTCTTAACTGTAGCCAAGTAGATTGGGCATCATTGTGGCGGTCCTTACAGCTTGTCATTTCAGGATTTAAATTGTGTTTCTCAAATAATAGCAGTGATGATGGTAAGCCCTACTGTGTGCTGGGAAACAGTCAGCCATTTACATAGATAGTCCTGTGGAATTCCCACAGCAATCATCTGAGATAGGTTTTTACCTTATCTCAATTTTACAGATGAGGAGTCAGAGGTGACAGGGGAAGTGCACAGCTGTGGAAGTGGCTGGGACTCACGCTAGCCCTCAGACACCAGCTTCCACCCTTTGAGCCACCGTGGTACATTCCACTGGCTCTGCTGGGGTCACTTAAACCTAAGTTGTTGCAGGAGTTTAGACGATGACGATCTGCCATCTTGTCATCCTCAGTCACCTTTGATGCTACCTAGGGAAGGACTTTGGAGAACCCTGTGTATCCTGTAGCTTTCTCTCTTTCACAGTTTGTTTTGTATGATATGATGTGTGATTAAAAGTGTGTATTGCTCAGGCTGGTAGCAACTGCATGAAAGATGTGAAGGTGAGCTCACGCATTTGTGCTCAGGTTTGTACTTAGGAATGGAGCATTACCACCAGGCTAGAGGTGGCGAGGGCCTCCCGCATCCTGCCGTCCACCTTGTCTGATCTAACACAGGTCTGTTGGTAGCACAGAATAGGAATAGTGACCATGAGTCCAGGCCAAAGCCTGTCCCTGCTCCTTTGGCCATTCTAATTTATTTTTTTTGCAGAACTGCCTGATCCAGGTGAGTCTGTCCAGAGAGCGCTAGGTAGGTGGATACCCACCAACTCGCTAGCTCCCTGTGGAGCCATGAGAAAGGAAAGTGAAGCTGGCATTTGTGTCTTAGTACTTAATTATGAGATTGTAGTGTCACCTTGTTTGTAGTGATGTCATTTTCTAAAGGTGTTGCTAGGTAAAATAGAGGTTCATATGTACTGATTGCAACATGTGGGTCTTTTCATTTCTATAATTCAGTGCTCTAGTTAAGTGCCCTGTGCCCACTCATGCTTCTGTGATGACTTCTGACTGTGCCTGGCTTTTCTTTCCTTAAGTCTACAGATGCAAGCTGCATATATTTCTGAGGAAACAATGAAGAGAAAAGTGTAGAATCCTTGCTGTCTTTACCTGTGGCTGTCTGCCTAGTCCCTGAGCAGCTCTTAACTGTGTTGCTTGTTTCTAATGCAGGTAAGATCAGCGAGGAAGCCGTGACGAATTACTCTTACCTTAACGTGGTGGGCATGGTGGGTTCCATCGACAACGACTTCTGTGGCACAGACATGACCATCGGCACGGACTCTGCCTTACACAGGATTATGGAAGTCATTGATGCCATCATGACCACTGCCCAGAGGTAAAATTCTCCGCAGGAACCAGGGGTGTTGACTGTAGGCACGTGATGTGCCAGCGCTCACACACAACTGCTGGCTGTGCCCAAGGTGCTGTGGAGGGCTGTCAATATGGTGCAGTTCCTAGCACAGAGAGTTGTTCTCTGGTTTACTTTTCACTTTAAATTTTAAAATATTGCTTTTTTAAAAAAATATGATCATAGAAGGAAATGCACTTGTGGGAGAAAAATTAGACAACAAAATTAAATTATCCAAAGCCTTGCCCAAAATTTCCTTGAAGGAATAGCTTGCAGGTAAAGGGATGGAGCGAGTGAGCTTGTTGGAGAGCAAGGAGGCATTGCCTTGTGCTGGGATTCCAACCTGCAGTTAACAGGAATATAGACGGAGCCACATCAGCTTAGCCGAGCCTGCCCAGACTCATGGCAGGGCATTACCCGTCACTTCAGGGCGACTGAGATTTCCTGAAGCACTATTCATAAAAATCATGTGGAATAGGAAGTAGGGCAAGTGCCTCCCATTTTGAGGACAAGAAGCTTGAGACTTGGAATTTTGGAAAAGTACCCAGAGGGTAGAGCCTCCCAAGTCCTCACGTACCTGTCCTGTTTGCCTCTGTTGCAGACCAGTTGTGAATGTGGTAGACACCTAGGAAACCACTTCATCTCTTCAGGTTTGGAGGGATTGCTGAGAGCAGTTGGCTGTTGCATTTCTCGGAGAGACAGTAGTCACTGGGTGTTCATGGAGCTGATCTGTGGCACTCATGTCTTTATATGGGATGTATCCAGCTATGGTTCTTGACAGAAGCACCTGCCTTTGCCCAGCACATCATCACCTTTGAAAGAGCATAGAATAAATGTGCAAGTTAGTCTTAGGGTCAAGCAGGTGTAGAGTACGTGCCTAGAACCTGCAATTGCTGCTAATGCCCCTCTGCTCATAAGATTCTGAAATACTGTTATAGTGGCATTTGCTTTTGTAGAAAATGAGTCATTTTTTGGAAGCTTGGGTACCTGCCATCATTAGGCAGCAGACTCTGTCTCACCTGGCTGGAAGAGCACTTTTCTGTTCACTTTGCATACTGTTCCCACTGGTGATGACTGGATTTTCCCTTTATATCTTTCCAGCCACCAGAGGACCTTCGTTCTAGAAGTGATGGGGAGACACTGTGGGTACGTATCTACAGACACGATTTGAGTGGAAAGGATCTTTCATTTGTCTCCTCCAGCGTCCTGCACCCCATATCGTGTGGCTCCCAGAGAAGCCAGCATCTCCTGGTTCAAGTCCAGTGTGACAAACTGACCTGGCTTGTTTTTGTGCTTGGGTGCCTGTGGTAGTCCGGCTGGAAGGTTCCTGCTCCGTGTATTCATCCTGTCATTTTGTTTTATGTAGGTACTTGGCCTTGGTGAGTGCCTTGGCCTGCGGAGCAGACTGGGTGTTCCTCCCAGAGTCTCCACCAGAAGAGGGCTGGGAGGAAAACATGTGCGTCAAACTTTCAGAGGTAATTGGTGATTTTGCCATGCATGGCTGGGGGATTCTGGCTGTTGCTTTAGTTAGGATCTGTAATGGCCTTTGGGATTGCCAAATTGGACAGCTCTTTAAACAAGTGAAAACTTGCTGATAGTAAAACAAAGCAAAGCCTGTTGCAGAGAAGCCTTCTCTGTGGGCTGTCCACGTGTCTGTCTCCTCCTGAAGTGCCAGGAAGGAGCAGCTAGCATAGCACTTGGTTGCTTTTCATTCAAGGTAGTAATCCTAGTTTGAGAAGTGAATTCCATGGGATTATGGCTATTAAAGGAAACCAGATTTGGAAAGAGAATCTGTTTGTTGGCTTTGCTACTTCCGTGTGCCCAAGCGTGAACAGACCCTTGTTCACCTCTCCAGTTTTAGTTTCCCCAGAACACTAGGAGTCAGGTATTATGGCATTTCCTTCTCCAAGGTGTGGGATCTGGAGGTTTGCCTGTTTGCTGATTGACATGAGCCAGGCTTCTTTCTTCCTCTGTCCAAAGTGAGCTGCACATTTGTCTCATACTGTGGCTGTTAATGTGGCTTGTTTGCCTCCAAGAAGGCTTAATACTTAGGGTATTAGAGGTCTCACTTAAGTCCATGATTAGCTTTTAGGATAGCATCTCAATATGTGGGTTAATCCCCCACCTATTTTGTAGTACTAGGGATTGAGTCCAGGGGCCCTCTATTACTGAGCTACACTCCCAGCCCTTTATTTTATTTTGAAACAGTGTCTTGCTAAGTTGCTGAGGCTGGCCTCAAACTTGCAATTCTCCTTCCTCAGCCTCCTGAGTCATTGAGATTATAGGTGTGTGCCACAATGCCTGCCTTCCTTCTCTTATTTTTATAATCGTTATTAATTTTTCAATAGGTAAATTGTGCAAGCACCGTGTCACAGACCAAATTTAGTTGTATTCAGCAAGCGCATACATAGTGCCTGTAAGAATGGCCACGTGTTCAGTAAGGCTTTGACACAAGAGCCTACGTTAAAAACTATTGAGTAAAGCTGAGCTGTAGCTAGGGGAAATCATGCATCCTTTTGAAGTTCAAGCTGTTAGTTGACATAGTACAAATACTGCCATTTGAGGAAGAGGTTCCCTGGTCCCTGGTTCTGACCCAGGGACGTAAGCAGCATCTTCATTGGGCTTGGATTTCATGAGATGTAGGTCCTACTCCTTTTAACAGGCATGTTCACTGGGCCCTGGGGAATATGCAATTAATTATACAGGACTTTTCTTCTGAGATCTCTGAGCTCAGTGAGCTTGGCCAGTCAGGTATCTGGCCTGATCCTCAGTGACATTGTAGGCCACAGGTCCAATGACAGCCTTCAAGGAAGACTCTGGGAGGCTGGTTAGAAAGAAAGTCTGCAATAAGATTGGTTCAGTCATTTGTTTTCTAGATACTTCCCTCATATTTGCAGGTGATTAAACTGTGTTGTCTCATCAACAAATCTAATTGAATGCCACACTTATACCCTGCGCTGTCAGGTATGACCAGAGGAGGGACACTGGCATCCTCCTTAGGCTTTGGCAGAGGCAGGACTGGGTGGTCTGAAGTAATCCATATGTGGAAACACTTGATATCATTCTGTCATTTATTCTTAATTGATCATCAATGCCCCACTGCAAGAATTTTTTCCAATATTTTGGGAAATGAATTAGCCTAGGAAACAAGCCCTCAAATGTCTCCAAGCTGTATGTATTTTAATATAAAATTTATTACACCTTTCTGAGACATCAGAATTCCTAGGTTGAAACCTTGGCTCTACCACTCAACGGGTAGTTTAGGACAAGTAACCTCACCTTCCTGCATCCAGTTTCTCTGCTGTAATTTGCAAAATCCTCAGTGATTTTGCAAAGAGTCAGTGAATGCATTCGTCCAATCCAGGTACAGGACAAGGAGGCGATCCATAAATGACAGAGGCAAGGTGGCTGTCTTCCCACCTCAATGTCCTGAGGACTGTGGTTTGTAATCAGTCCAGAATGGTGTGTTTGATGGTTGTTTAGCCAACCAGTTATTTATGGATATTGTTATTATCTCTGCTTTTTCTCTTTTAAGCAAGGCTGTAGTTATCACTCTGTACTTTGAACCCGTAAGAAGTTGCTTCTGCATACCAAATTCTTCAAAGCATAGCACATTTCATATCCATCAAGAATGAAAACAGAATATGAGTTTAACACTGATGTTATCAGAGTGAGCCATGTTAGAACAACCCGTCTTACCCTGGTTCTGGCAGGGTTGGCTGCAGTCATGGCCAGGGGTCCTCACAGCTACCACTGACACTTTCTACGCAATGGTCTTTAATTTGAGACCTTACAGAAATGTATCCTTAAGAATGAGTTAATCTCCCTCATGCAGTGGTTGCTACATGTTATGGTTCATTATAGGCTCACGGGACTTCTGTAAGTATCTAAGACAGTGCCACCGACAGTACCAACTAGAGAGTCCAGACAGCATGAGTGGCCACTAAGGTACAGCTGCCCAAACCCTCTGTCTGGGCTATGGATCTGCATTATTCAGGTTTCTGTTGTTGTGACAAATCACCTGAAGAAATCAACTTTAAAGGAGGAAAGGTTGATTTGGGGCTCATGGTTTCAGAGGTCTCAGTCCATGGTCAGGACTTGCCTGGCAGAGGAGGGGATAGGGTCCCAGTGTCCCTTCCATGGCCCACCCCCATTGACCTATTTCTCTCCCTTGGCCTCTCTTTAAATGTCCCAACACATCCCAGTGGTGTTTTGGGGTGGGAGCGGGCCTTCAACACATGGAACTTTGGGACATTACAGATGTAGACTGTCACAGGGTCCTTTCCCGCCTTCTTATCGTGCCCCACCGGTCCACTTCTCTGCGTGTGCAGTCCTGTTCGCCGCAGTGGCAGCAGATTCCTGGCCCAACATATGAGTGGGCTGTGTTGGGGGTGGGGCTCTTAGAGAGTAGCAGGAAGCCCTAAGTGTAAAGGAGACCAGACGTGGTTTGCAGGGAGACACAGCTCTGTGGGTCCAGCCTGTGTGGGATCCACCTCCCTGTTGTGGCCTATCAGCAAGTTGGCACTCTACCCCTGCCTTGGCAGGCTGGGGGTTCAATTCTGACCAGTATTTGCAATGCCACTTAAGCCATTAAGTCCCACGGAGACCCTCAGCCCTCCCTGCTGTCACCCAGGCTACCTTGTTCCTTCAGTGTCATCGGGAAGCACTTCTTGAAAGGATTTCTGCCTACAAATAGGCCAGTTTAATTTGGGACAAACTTCTGTGGTTTTCTTGTTGTTGTCAAAAACAGGTTAAGAATGCGAATGTTTTCATTTTCTGTTTCTTTAGAACCGTGCCCGAAAAAAAAGACTGAATATTATCATCGTGGCTGAAGGAGCAATTGATACCCAAAATCAACCCATTTCCTCTGAGAAAATCAAGGATGTAAGTTTGTGTAATTTCTCATTTTTACTCTGTTGTGTACCTGGAAACAGGAGCTGTTAGCATGATTGACAGGGTTTTGATCTAGAACACTGCATAGTACTAATTTTTTTTTTTTTTTTTTGTCCATGATAGTTTAGAATTTTTTTCCTAATGACTAGTAACTTCAATGGCCTGGGGAATACACAGCTCCCAGGCCGGCACTTCTTCTGTTCTCTCTTGTGATATTCCTCAAGGCTATGTGGCTCCAGCAGAAATAGGGAGAGACATAAGGTGACCAAGCATGTTCTTTTGGTTAGGAAGTTCCAGCTATTGAGCGTCAATTGCTCTGAGGGTGAGCAGGACTGACCACATGGCAGCTGACCTGGGCTTCTCTGTTTGCAGCAGCAGAAGTCCCTCCCCCAACCCAGAGCATCAGCTGAGCACATTCTCAACAAGCTGCCTCATTGGCCATGAGTCATTGTGTCTTTATGGCCATGAAGAAAGGCAGGGTCTGGCAGGATGCTGGCATGAGGCTGGCTCAGTACATTTCTCTCACTGATTTCAGTCCCAGCACTGCACATCCATATTCAATCACTGACCCATACCTATCAAAGACATCTGCCAATGTTTACGAAAAGTGATCCATAAAACCAAGGCAAAGATTTTCCTTCTCACTTAACTGAGATTAAATCATGGAATACTATGCCAAAAAGGGACCATGGACACAAGGCAACCAGCCCTGCTGTTAGTAGAGAGGAAGACTCTGAGTCCTTAGAGAACTTTGCCTCTGCACGTCAGAAGCTGGCATTGCTTTGGATGCAGGGCTGACAATCCTGGGTGATGTTATTCAGATGACAGCTGTGCAAGTTGAAGGTGACTGAGAAATTGCTTACATTTTCAAAAAATATAAATACCTGAAATAGAAGCTACTTGAAACAGCGCTTTTTGGAAAATAAATGTTATGTTCATTAGCTAGTTGGGAAATATATCTGTTAGCTGTTCCACTGAACCTTCTTTAGGAACAATCATCTGTGCCTTTAGTTCTGAAGAAAGAGTAGAGAAATCTCTCCTCAGCACAGTGACTGTCTCCACAGCTCAGTTGATGTGCCACATCACAGTTTGGTACCTTCTAATGGAAGTCTTTCCCTTTAGCTTGTGGTGAAGCAGCTGGGATTCGACACTCGAGTGACTATTCTTGGACATGTGCAAAGAGGAGGGACCCCTTCAGCATTTGACAGGATTTTGGTGAGTGAGGATGGCAGGTGCCAATCACAAGGTCTCTGGGAAGGAAACATTTGTGGACATTTAAAGGAACCTGTTTGTCATAAAGGCTGATGGGCAGCCCATCCCTTGAGATGCCAGCAGTCTGCATCCTAAGGTTAAAGATCCTTTGAGACTTGCTCTCCTAGAGGGATTTCCCAGTTTAAAATCACCTCAGTTGATGGGGAAGTCAGTGTGCCATTTCAGAAAGGATCAGGACAATAGGACCCAAGAGGTGGAAACGCAGTGTTCTGAGTGTAGGTTTCCACACGTCGGCCCGAGGGGACAGCGGGAACCCCGAGTCCAGACCCTCAGGTCTTAATACTCTCTGCTCCCTCGCCTTGTCCTGCTGCCCTCTTGCCAGTTCTCACTGGAGTCGTCGTGTTACAGGGAGGTGGACCGGAGGTGAGGAAGCAGGGTGGGAGGTGAGCACAGAAATGGCAGAAAGCCTTGCCATGATCTCTGTGGGCCACCGGTGCCTCCTGCTGAGGATGTGGAAGAGGATGGTGGGCCATCTTTGTCCCCACTCTCATTTCCAGGCTAGTCGCATGGGAGTGGAGGCGGTCGTTGCCCTGCTGGAGGCCACCCCCGAGACCCCGGCCTGTGTGGTGTCGCTGAGTGGAAACCAAGCTGTGCGCCTGCCCCTGGTGGAGTGTGTGCAGATGGTAAGTGTGGCCAGTGGGTGGGCATGGAGAGGGGCTACCCATCTATGACCAGTGGGTCATAGTGTATAAAACCCATGCAGTCTCTACTCTCTTGTTTATAAGTTGCCATCCTAGGGGCACTCCAGTGGTAACATCCCCAAAGATGAGTCTGCAGTCAAGAACCAGTGTGCTCTGGGGGCCTTGAGTGTCTCCTACAAGAGAAAGGATCAAGTGGCACCAGAGTCTGCTGGGAAAATAAGAGCAGGCAAATGGTCCTGCTGGGAATGTGTAGTGTAGCGCTTCACAGGGAGAAGGTGTGGCATGGTGCATTTCTCCACTTTCAGTCACTCCCTGCCTGTCCGTTTGTCCCATAGGACATTCAGATCTGTGGTGGGACACTGGAAGAGCTTCCGGTGACATTCTGGGAAGCACCATCCCTTTTGTCCACAGGAATGTCTGAAACAGGATGGAGGAAAAATGAGTTATAAGTTTTCAACCTTTGTTCAGTAGGACGAGGTGGCAGTGAAGTTAGTTGCATTAGAAATTGCTCTTCTATTTTTCCAAATATTTTGGTGACTATAACTTTGGTCTTTCCAGTGACACTGAGGTGAATGCCTTTCATGATATGGAGAAGTGGATAAGTAATTAAATCAAGGGGCACAGTAACCCTAATACACCTTAAAAATATACTTCCCGAAGCCATCAGGAGGGAAGAAAGTCTGTATATGTGTGTGGTCAGGTGTATGTATGTGTGAATGTGTGTGGGCATGTTGTGCAAGCGTGTTCATGTCCATGTCCTTGGGGACGGGAGGACAGGAAGTGTCTGGAAGTGTGTGAGGGGTGATGGGCTTAACAGGCCACAGCTCATTGATTTTGAGCCTGTTTCTCATGTCTCGTGTCTGTTCTAGAAATTAGGGTGGCACGTAAAACTTGGCTCCTTCTTGAAACCATCATATTAAGGTTTTGTTACTGAAGGCCACAGTGAGCCATTTGCTGGTTCCCTACAGTTTGTCTGGTGTTTTCCTAACTGTCTGTTTTTAATAACCTTAGACAGCTTTGGAGAGGGGTTGGGTTTTTCCTCTTATCTTACAGACGAGGAGATTGAAGTTGGGAAATGGGTAACTTGCCCAGGGTCCTAAAGTTAACTGGGATCACTGGAGCTTGTCATTCCTGTCACACCCTTTGTACTGGTGTGGCCCCAGCCCCTCTGTCCCCTCGGCCTGCTGTGAGCACACTCAGGTCCCGTACAGAGGCCCCCAGAGAGGCTGGGGACTATGTTTTTCTTCTCCCTATCAGAATTAAATTGAGAAATTTTCAGAACCTTCCCTGAGAGATTGGTTTCCTTTGCTCTTGTGGAGTGAAATCCTTGTGCATTGGAGGCCATAACAACAGGTCCCACTCCTCCTCCTCTTTCTGGGAAGCAGTCTGGGCTGGGTGGGTCCAGGGCTCTGAGCTCACAGCCAGGCACTGACAGTCCGACTGCTAACCACAGTATTGGATGCCTGGCCACCTAATCTTGGGGCTGCTGGTCATCCAAAGTGAGACTGAGAGGGTCCAGCTGGGGAGGCATTGACCCTTTCCGCCCAGCAATCCCAACCCAGGGACATAGTAACTCTTGGCACATCCTTATTTTTTTCTTATTTCTTTTAAAAGACCCAGGATGTACAAAAGGCGATGGATGAGAGGAGATTTAAAGATGCTGTACGACTCCGAGGAAGGTGAGATATTTTGAAGAACATTCTACTTCATGAGGAATTTATATTCCTTGGGCTTGGTCATCTAGACTGTGCTTAGAGCTTGTGCTCATCCTTTCCCAAAAGACCTAGATAACTAGGTGGAGAAAAATAAGTTGATTTTTGTTTTGTTATGTTTTTAGCAGGGGTTGTTCAGACCCTAGTGAGATCAAGGTACAAGGAGACATGCTGCTTGCATTTTGAAAAGAAACTTAAGAGGAACTCAAGAATGCCATTTTTCCTTAGCCTGTTTCTGAAGTAGGCCCTCATAGGCCCTCTCAAGCTCCCTGTAGGACATGTGTAACATCAGGGCCTTACTCTCCCTAAGTGGCCACTTGGGCATTTGCAGGGTATCTGGTAGGATTATTCTGTGGGGCCCTGTCCCCCAAGTGAGCTCCTTCCTGGTGTGTCCAGTGTTCTTGGCCCTCACTCAGCAAAAACCTTTCATTTCAGGAGCTTTGAGGGCAACCTGAACATCTATAAGCGACTGGCCATCAAGTTGCCTGATGATCAGATCACAAAGGTAGGTGACTGGCCTCCGGTGCCCCGGTCCTCCCAGGGCCTGGGTGCCCTTCTGCCCTCGTGCACACAGTCCCCAGCTTAAATGCTGGCTTCTGGAGGATTATCCTTGAGCTCTGTGGCTGGCCTTCCCACTGTGACCTTTACGATACTGTGGAATGTGGTCACCTGCAGCGCAGCCCGACGTGGTGTGGGCCAGGTGTAAGGTGTGCAGCATACCTGATGACCTGGGCCTGCCCTCTCCTGTAGAGCAACTGCAACGTGGCTGTCATCAACGTGGGGGCACCTGCTGCTGGGATGAACGCGGCCGTGCGCTCCGCCGTGCGAGTGGGGATCGCAGACGGCCACAAGATGCTGGCTATCTATGATGGCTTTGATGGCTTTGCCAAGGGCCAGGTGAGTCTCCCCAGAGTCCCAAGGCACGTGACACTGTCTCTGCACGTGGGGAGGCTAGGCTCCCGGTGCCTTCCAACATTTGTCATCCAGGATTCTGTGACACTGTGATGACAGTAGGTTTTCACTTCAGAAGTCACTTCTGCTTGAGACTCCTTCTCCGAGTTAAGAGTCTGGGCCTTCAAGTTAAGCCCAACATGTGACATGTTTTCAAGTTTCCTGAAAAGGTGCTGGGTGATCGCAGTGGTGGTGACATCACGGGCACTTGTCAGGTCCCTGGCACTGGGCCCTGGCAGGCAGGGCGCACGGTCTCTGCTGTGCCAAGCCCTCGGTGAGATGAGAACAGTGCGCCCTTCTCACCTGCTGGCACTGGCCCGCATTCCTCAGGATTTACATATATTAGCTCATTTCCGCATTCATCTAAATCTAAGATGTTGTCCTGATCTCACTGAGGAACATAAGGCACAGAGCCATTGACCGATTCAACCCAGTTTCCCTGGTGTGGGACTGAAGCAGGGCGGGAGGACTGCAGAGCAGACACCTCAGCCAGGAGCCATACCTTACACTGTGGAGGTTAAAAGGGGGCAGGGCAGACCTCTGAGAGAGAGGTGACAGTAGGAAGAGATCCAGTAAACCATCTAGGTTCTTAGACTGGGAGCAGTTCTGAAAAGACACTGAGGTCAAGAGGGTGATGGAGCCCAGCAAGGTTTGCATGAAGGTCCTACCCAGCCGCTGCTGGGAACTGGATTTTAGACCAAAGGTCTGGAATAGGCAGGTGACTCCTAAGCCTGTTGTGCTCATCCTGGGCAGAGGAAAGGAAGTGCAAAGGCCCTAAGGTAAGGTGTTGCTGTTCTAGGGTGATGGTGGCCATCTTGCCCGGGCAGGGGAATGAGAGGGTGGCAGGAGGGGGTGGGGACAGAAAGGAAGCTAGGGTCACATCATTGGTAGACAGTGGGGAGTAAGAAGCTTGGATTTTATGCTGAGCTTTTATGCTAAAATGGGATGGTTCTTAGCAGGAGAGTGGTACAAACTGATGGGCTTTGCCAGGATCCCTGGGTGTTCTTCAAAGGCCACAGCAGGGAGCACCAAGACTAGCTGTGGGGAGGGGAGCAAGAAGTGAAGGTAGCATTGTCCAAAGGTCTGAATGTACTCTCAGGACAGGGTTGATGGGATTTGTTCATTTAATATGCAGCTGTGGGGAAAGAAAACAAAAGGGAGGAAGGGTTACTCCCCTCTGGCCTGGGCCGATGGGAGGGGTAGAACTGCAGTAATGCAGTTAACTGCAGGAGAAAGCCTGGGGTTGCCAGCTTGCAAGGAAATACAAGGAGCTGAGGTTTAACAAGGTTCATGAAAGATGTCCAGGAAGCAGGTGGACACTGGGGCCAGGTGTCATCAGAGGTGTGGCCTAAAATGTGAGCTGGGAGGCTTTAGCATCAAAAGGTTAGACTTAACAAACTTGGCATTTCCCCAGTGGAGTGGAGGTAGGACAAGAGCAGGAGCACAGTCTGGGGCCTTGTTGAAAGAAAAGAGTCAGAGGAGCCAGCACCAGCCTAGGAGGCAGGAGCGGCGGAGAGGTGGGGTGCAGTCACCTAATTGGTAGCCCTGGGGAGCACCCCATAGTCCCTTTACACCTTGGGCAGCTGAAGGACAGCACCCAGTAAGACAGGGTCCCTCTGTCCTAGTCTGAGCAGCAGAGAGGGGACTAGGAACCCTGCCATCCTCAGGGCATCTCGCTCTGCCATTGTTCCTGCTGAGGCTTTGGGAGACTTACTAGTATTAAGCTGTTCTTTGCTTTATGTAAATAATTAAGCCAATCCCAAAGAACCAAATGTTTTCTCTGAGAAGCAGATGCTAACTCACAGTAAGGGGCTGGGGGCAGGGCTAGGGAGAATAGAGGTACTTTGGATTAGACAGAGGGGAATGAAGGGAGGGGACGTGAAGGGAGGGTAGGAAGGACAGTAAAATGAATCAGGCATTGTTACCCTATGTGAGTATATGATTACCCAACTCCTGTAACTACCCCATATACAACCAGAAGAATGAGAAGTTATACTCTATTTATGTATGATGTGTCAATATGATGTGTCAAAATGTATTCTACTGTCATGTATAACTCATTGGAACAAATTTTTAAAAAAGAATTACAAAACTGGCAGTTATAACTTCCAACTCGTGGCTCTCAGCGGCATTATGTTGGATCCCCCCCATCACGGTCTTTTTCTCTGTCTCTGTCACACATACTCTGTCTCTGTCTCTCTCTCTCTCTCTCTCTCTCTCTCTCTCTCTCACACACACACACACACACACACACACACACACACACTCACGCGCGTTTGTTCTTGCATATGGGCCTGGATAGTCACACTGGAGTGGGATGATATCTTTATTTCAAATATACGTTGGCAGGAGCCCTCACAGCACATGTTAGAGGCCCCCGGGGAGTTGACATACCCAGGCACATGGCAGAAGCTGGGCGTCCTGGCCATTAACTCCCTCGGCAACACTTTGAGAGCATGGTTTTGTAATGCTTCAAAATCTTCCCGGGAATGCAGCCTATTGAAAGTACAGGAATCTGAGCTGCTTTTTAAAGTGTCCCTAGTCCCTTTTATCTCTCACTTTGCTGTTTGTGTTTGCCTCTCAGATCAAAGAAATCGGCTGGTCAGATGTTGGAGGTTGGACTGGCCAAGGAGGGTCCATTCTTGGGACAAAACGGTAATTTCCAAATCTTAACTCTCAACCTGCTCCCAAAGAAGAAGAAACGGGCACGTTCTAGAAGAATGGCTGGATGTGGGTGCCTCTTCTGATATCTTGGAAGGAATTCCTAAACAAAGAGGCATTGGGGCACCTACCTATCCTCGCTCTGGGAACCCGATTATGTTTGGGAACTGGGGGTGAGTCCCAGGCTTGGAAAGAGAGAGAAGGTAGCTTTTGGACACTCTTGTCCAATCAGTTCTTCATTCCATACTTCGGAAGAGCAAAACCGCACAACTCATTGGAAGTTTCACTGGGCTTTAGTAACCTGCTGTGTGAACAAGCACTAAAATCTTGCTGGAGCAGGTTTGTGGTGTTGGGAATGACACAAGGGAACCCCATAGTGGCTTGGGGCTCATTTCCACACTTGAAAAAAATAACATGAGTAATTTTGATGTGTTTTTCTGAATTATAGTATGCTTCAGTGTTTCCCCATTGCTGGGGGGAGGATAGTCTAATGAGATGTATTATTTAATATTAAGTGAAAGTTCTTTTCATCTTTGATTATCCCAGGGGTGCAATATTAATGCCAGTCATTATTATAGTTTATATTTTGATATGGAAAGAAAGCAATTTTTAGGTAAATGTTATATAGGGTTCCATCTGATAGTGGCTTATTGTCCCTAGAAAATTATCTCAACCCTTTGTTCTGCTTTAAAACTAGGACTTCCAAGATCCCCTACTGCTAGCAGGGTCCCATAGGGCTGGATTAGTTCTTCAGATCTGCCTGTGTTCAGTCTTCCAGTCTGACCATGTGCCCTGGGGTTGGTTTCCTGGAAAGCTCTAGTGTAAGGAGATGTATCTTTAGGTACTTCCAGGCTTCAGCAGACTGGCCAAGACACTTCCAGCATCGGTGTGCTGGGCGTTGCTCTTGAGTCAGGCAGAACAGGTTGGGGGCTTTGGACAGATTCTGATGATGTTTCAAAATCTGCATCAGAAGGCTAGGAGGGACTTTGCAGTTAGACACAAACACTCTTTTGCTCTGTTTGAGTATTTTGGCCCTACAAATTTTTATAAATCTGTCAAAAATATAAGTACTTTACATACTCACATAAGCATGAAAGGAAGACAAGGGATCTGGCTGGGGATAGAGCTCAGTTGGTAGAGTGGTTGCTTCATATGCATAAAGCCCTGCATTCAATCCCCAGCACCACAAAAAAAAAAAAAAAAAAAAAAAAAAACACCGAAAGAAAGACAAGGGATAGGTGTTAGATGGAACCTTGGGCAGAACATAGAGCACGGTATCGTTTGCGTGGTGTTACACTGTTGATCATGTCATTTGAAGTAGGCAAAAACCCAGAAGGGTACGAGCAAAGTAAGCCTGGATAGCAAGTGTGGGTGTATGAGATTAAATTATAAGCTGGGTGCAGTGGCACATGCCTGTAATCCCAACGATTCAGAAGCCTGAGGCAGGAGGATCGCGAGTTCAAAGCAACTTAACGAGACCCTGTCTCGAAGTAAAATATAAAAACGGGCTAGGGATGTGGTTTAGTGGTTAAGTGCTCCTGGGTTCAATCCCTGGTACAAAAAAAAAAAAAATTTTTTTTTTTTTTTTTGAATAAAAAAGTTCTTGGGAAGCTACAAATTTCTATTTAGACAATTACTGTTAATAATTACAAGCTGCTTTGGTTTATTGTTTTCTAATAAGGCAGAAGGAGGCTTTTCAGGTGCAGGATTAGCTGAAGTGCTTCTTCTCAAATATTTGTGGAAAATACTCTCTCGAAATGTGACTTGTGGCCACTGCTGCCTTGGGTGTCCATTCCCTGAGACTCTGCTGCTGTCTGTGCAACAAAGGGTCGGAAAAAACGCAGCTAACAGTCCACTGCCATAGTGCCGAAGAATGTGGCCACGATGGGAGGTGGGAGGCAAGACCTGGGGCGGAGGGGTTGCCGAGGGGCTGCAGGCGTGATGCACATGGGGGACTGTGTTCAGCTGGATGGTGTCTGACCTCACCTCTTGGTTCATTTGTTTCTAGTGCCCTGCCCGGGAAGTTCTTGGAAGAGATTGCTGAGCAGATACGTGCTCATAGTATCAATGCCCTCTTGATCATTGGTGGATTTGAGGTAAGTCGTTGTCTGTTAACCTGCTTGATAGTTTTGGACATGTGACTATCGACCCTGTTTTCACACAAGCACAAAACTTGTTGGCTGCTCTTCAGGAACTTGGGTTATGGATTCTGAGGCTCGTTGCCACTGGCTTGTTTGTAATGCAGAAGAATAGCAGGTGGCCTAAGACTGACCCAGTTCCAGTAAAGACACCTAATGTGGAAGCCAAAGCTTGACTTCTTATCTGAGACTCACCTATTTGGTGAGATCTGTTTTGATTCCTGTCTATAGAAATCATTCCATCTCTTCAATGTGAAGCCCATTGGCTCTTTACAGAGGAAGGTAGTCACACGGTTAGATTTTCTTTTTCAGTTTCTTACAGAGTCACGTGTTGGACTACAGTCCTTAATTATGTACTTTTGGATAAAGATCAGTCCTGTGATAATCTTTTGATTTACTTTGAAGAAATGTAAGAACCTCAAGTAATCAGCCTCTCACCAATAAGAGTTAGTGTTCTACTTGATAATGTCCTGCTTTCTCCTCTGTACTCAGCAAACCTCTCACCCTTGGACTGAATGTAGTTCTGTGGTATCCCAATATGTACCTCGTGTGCTGTGCTGGAAGTGGCTCCCTGAGGCTCTCCCGTGCTTGCACTCCCAGCGATACCCTCTGTGCCCGCTGCGCCCCTCCCAGCTTCCTGGCCCCACAATCACACACACTTGTCTGACAGGCCTACCTGGGACTCCTAGAGCTGTCAGCGGCCCGGGAGAAATACGAGGAGCTCTGTATCCCCATGGTTATGGTTCCTGCCACTGTCTCCAACAATGTGCCCGGTTCCGATTTCAGCATCGGGTCAGACACAGCTCTGAACACTATCACCGACGTAAGTGCGCGTGCCAGCAAAGCAGGCGCGCTGCTGCTAACCTCAGGCCTGCCCCTTTTATCTACCAGTGCACTAGAAATAGGCCCCAGGCAGCTGGGCAGTGCCTGCATGGGCTTAAAGAAATCTTTCTCTTTTGTCTTTTTGTTTTTTTTTTTTTTCCTAAGGTATATTCAAAGTCCTTTTGCCGCTGAAAAAATTGATCTAGCTCCTCGAAGTTTTGCAGCCTCTTCTGTGTAGCTGAGGCACTATCACTGCCAAGGCCATTGAATGGTGTTGGCACCGTAGCTCTGAGATTTGATAACTATTAAGATTTTTGTTTGTTTTGGCTGAGCCTCATTTACTTCCAGTCTGTAAATCTTACTGTGATAAAACCTGGACCGTGGTTCTTTGCCTTGATGTCTAAGGATGGAAATTCAATATTTGGTAATTTTATTCATTGATTATTGAATTCTCTGTTTGCATTTGTTGTGTTTTTCATTATGCTGTCAATGTCATTTCCCTCTTAATTGGCAATTTCTAAATTACAATCTAAAAATATTGATGCTGCTTTGATTTTTAATTTTTTTGCCAGAAGGCAATAAGGAAACATAGAAGTACATTCTATGTATCATATTTGTAGTTAGCCTTGATAATTCATATGGGAGTTTGAAGATCAGTATCTAAATCAGAATAATTTTGACTTAATTTTTTGTCAAATATTTCAGTAAGTCTCTGGTTTATATTTTCCTTGTGAGATCTAGTTCTTATGAAAGTTTTTGGAGTTTTTTTTTTTTGAAACTCTTATCACCAAAAAACCTATTTCTAGTGCTGGTAAATAAAAGCCAAAAAGCTTTTAAGATCTCAAGGGTAAGTAATGATTAGCACTTATTTCTTGCTTTTCTCAAGTGCTTAAACTTCTTTCTGCTTTGTTACTGTAGCAGTGTGATCCTGTCTGCTGAAAGTGGTGTTTGTGGGTTTGCAGTCACTAATCTTTTGCTTAGATCTTGCATGTGCTTCTTGGTGATTGTTACTGTTTTTGCTGCTTTCAACTGATTTGGGCTCTGGATGGATCTTTGTGAATGTAAAGATCTGCGTCTACCACAATGAATTTTCTTTTTCTTTCTCTCTCGCCTGCCCTGCCTAGATTGGGGTGTCTGTAGGCTGAGTTCCTCAGAGAAGCAGTTGGACTTGAGTTGCTTATTTACTCATTGTCACATAGTTAAAGCTCACCTGGGGGGGGGGGGAGGATGGGTGGGGACCTGGAGGCTATCCTTTGCTGTGGGTGGGAGCTTCTGCAGGTGCCAGACAAGGCTTTTGTCCCCTTGATACACACTCTTAGGCACCAAAGAAAGAGTCTCCTATCTTATGATTCTGAGCTTCTCTGCTATAAAAAACTGTTTCTTCCCAGATTGTTGAAAGAGAATAGATACATAGTTGAAAATCTGAAAAAAAAAATAAATAAATTGGAGGACAAAACCCAAACCATCTATCCTACTTCCCTTAGAGGGAGTTTTTGTGACTTTTCTTAAATTTGGTCTTTTATTTGTTTGAGTTTCTCAAAGCTAGGTTAACCAACAATGATGTCTGAGAAAGAAAAAGAAGGAGCAGGTAGTTGATCATTCCTGAGAGCCTCAGGCATGATCACATGGCAAGGGATGTGTGTGGTCTTCCTCATGTGCTGTTTCTGAGGCTCCAAGGAGCTAAGTCCTCTTGGTTCTGCCATCTCAAGGTAGGTGGCCAAGGCCAGGCCAGTGACTGCTCTGATTGCTCTGGGGCCTGGAGCCTGGTGAGGGGTGAGAAAACAGCTAAGAGTCCTTCCACAAGTCCTAAGGGGTGAAGACCAAACCTGAATGTGTCATTGGCTTCTTCCAGAGATATGTTTTTTGGGCAAAATGAAGTCAATTCCAGTCGTTTTGATTTGGGGTTAAGCTAGGCTAGGCTGGTCATAACCACGAATCCTCTGCAGGAAATGGGGCATGCAGCACTCTACACAGGTCACCCGGGGTCCCTCCTGCCACTGTTCTGGTGAGTCAGGGCCCAAAGCAAGTTAGTATCAGCTCACTCACCTTATTGGTAGCATAAAGCTGGTGTCCTACACAGGTCCCAGGAGCTCCCTGCACGTTCACATCTAGGTGCTCTGTTTCTACTGGTGTGAGCTGCCTGCTTTGCCCAGGATGGCCTTCTCATTTAGAATCCACGGGCATCTCCAATACCAAATCACTCCTTTTGTTCAGGGAGCTTGGCGATTCTCGGCTGTGGATAGTTTTGCACCAAGGGGCATTTTGAGCATTGAAGGGTATTTTGGATTGCTGCAGCCGGGAGAGAGACTGCTTCTGGCATCTCACTGGCCAAGACCAGGGATGCTGCTCAGTGTCCTGGGAGGTACAGGACAGTCTCTACCACAGGGAGTGATCTGGCTCAGGATGTCAACCCTGTTGAGGCTGACAAACCCTAAGCTAGTCTTATGTGATACAGATATCATTGTCTTTGGATATCTGATTATTGTCTTCGCTGATCCTTTCCCACTTGGTAGCAGTGATGCTCAGCTTGCAGATGCATCCCTTCAAGGGGATCTCTGTAGCTGCAGTATCAGTGGGTCTTCTGGGTAGAGCAAAACCCACATAGTACCTCAGAGCAGGCATTTAGAAAACTTTCCTGAGGTAGCTGTAGGCTTTTCTGTTAAACTTTACTTTTTATTCCTCCACAATCGTACAACACTTTGTTCTAGGCAACAATACAACCAAAGCAAGCTGAACGCGAGCTGCCGTTGATGCCACAAAGGTGGCAGTGACTATAGCCCTGCCAATATCCCTGGTCAGTGATGTGACCATGAAATTGAAAACCATGACTAGGTCCTTATCTGATTGCTCTGGGCCCTGGAGCCCGGTGAAGGGTGAGAAAACAGCTAAGAGTCCTTCCACGTATCCTAAAGGGGTGAAAACCAAACCTGAACGTGTCATTGGCTTCTTACATGACTGTGCCCCATCTCTGCTCTTGGTGTGGTTAGCTCTATCCAGGGTAGCTTGATGGTGTCTTAAAGTGTCCACCCTGGAGCCCTGAGCAGGGCAAGTCACTGGTGCTCACTCAGGATCTGCAGGCAAGACTTGCTTGTATGTCTTCGGAGTGTCCTGACTTCCTGGGCAGGGGGCTGCCCTGTCCAAAGTTTTCCTCTCATTTGCTTAGAGATTGAAGGAATCAAAAGGAGCAATGGGAAACAGAAGGTAGGAAGTGCTACAGCAGTACCACCGCCATCAGAGGTTTCATGAGAAACAAAGTCACTAACCCTGCTGCTCACCTGCCGCCTCCTCCACCCCACCCCAGCTGGCCCACGGGGAGCACTCTGTCCGAGGCCATGGCCTGTGTTCCTTTGACTTCCAGCAACAGCTTTCTCAGACAACTGCTTTCCCCACAGCCTGTCCTCAAGTGACCCTGAGCTAGAAAGTGCTGAGGAGCCCATCAAAAGAGTATGGGTACTGGCCAGTGGGTTCCCCCAGATGAACAAGTGCTGTACTAACTGCCACACCAAATCTGGAAAGACAGAGGCCACACAGAGACTAGCCATGGGCCCAGCTCGGATGGAGGCAGAGGACCAGGGAGGGGGGGCCACGTGGGGGCACCCTGCTCCTGTTGCGTTCATCGTCACCCAGTACAGATGGCCCCATGTCACCTCCAAACTGACTGCTCCAAGGACTAACCTGCACAGGTCCACGGCCCACTGTCCAGAATCTTCAGGCTGTGCATATTTGGGGTTACAGAAAGGCAATACAGAAGGACAGGGGCAGTGGCTCAGTGGCAGAGCACTTGGTAGCATGCACAAGGTTCCGGGTTCATCCCCAGCACTGACAAAAACAAAGGCAATTCAGAGCACATGCCATTTATCATAGAAGTTTCTGCAGCACGCTAAGAAGATGTGTTAAGTAGAACCAAAAAAGACTATAACTGGGTCAGATTTGCAGCAAATGTTTCATAAAAATGCCTTGTTCTGTTGGAGGCTGCATGGATTTAGGAACTATGGGTAAGTGGACCTGTAACCTACTACTAACTTGGTTACCTCCCTGAGGCAGAGAGTTCAACCCCTGACTAGGGGCTGAACAGCTCACCTTTTGACATCAAAGCCAGTTTCCATTGGAATTCCAGAGCAGTTATCGGACTCTGGCTGATCTATCCTGCTTAATGTAAGCTCTTCCGAGGCCCCTGAAAGGGAGGCTCCCTTCAGAGGGAAGCGGATTCCCCAAACAGCAGTTATGCCCCGGAGCCAAGGCTGCGGGTAACGTATCTGCACGCCTTCTTCCGCTTCTGCCCTCCGTGGCGCCGCAGTGCCTGCCTGCAGGTGACCCTGCTCTGCATCTGTGATGCCAGTCATTTGATGTCGACCTCATAGCCCTGTGCTCTCCCCACCCCTCCCTGCAGAA
This sequence comes from Marmota monax, assembly GCF_021218885.2. NCBI lineage: Eukaryota > Metazoa > Chordata > Mammalia > Rodentia > Sciuridae > Marmota > Marmota monax. The sequence continues at coordinate 72,436 of NW_026695217.1, read as the reverse complement.
GTTACAGGATCGGTGTTGTGCTTAGATATCCCAGCCTAATTGGCTCTCCCACTCGCTCTGAGATGCCAAGAAATGAGCTGCTGTCCGTCTAATGACTAACACACTCGTGCCGCCTCCACCCCTGCTTTGCTTCGTGCCTGCTTTGCTGCTGCCTTGCACCACCAGACTCCACTGCTTGTGGCCTCTGCTGCGGGAAGCGGGGGAGGAGGACAGGCTGCACCCTGTGGCCCGGTGTTGTTGGAGCTTGCTCTGCTCCTGCAGTGCTCATCCGGGCCCCGTGGGCTCTGTAGCCCTGCATGAAGCCGCTTCCCACTGGCGACTCAGGCCCCTCCCTGTCACATCCCTGGAACCACAGCCCACACCCAGTGACTGGCAGGTGACGAGCCTGTGCCTGCTAACTGCTGTGGCCCTGCTGCTTCAGGCTTACTCCAGCGCGATCATGATGGCTAATGCTCGCGACAGCCACGAGGAGTTTTGCATCCCTGTGTGCGTTCTGCCTGCTACCATTAGCAACAATGTCCCAGGCACAGACATAAGTATTGGCTCTGACACTGGCCTGGATGCAGTGGTTGAGGTAAGAGAACTCTGTCCGCTTTTGCTTTGTTGCGTTTGCTTTAACAATTTGATTCTTCTGCCTTAAGAACATTGCCATGAGGTCCAGCTCTCATTTCCAGTTCTCAGTTTCCCTTCACCCCCTGCCTTCCCCCAAATGGACATTAAAAGGGGAAACCCACCCACTCAGTCTCTTAGGATGATTGGGCCAAATTTATTATTATTTTTTTGTTTCCTATGAGATTGGCTTTATGTCACGTTTTCTGTAATAAGGTAATTTTTCCTAGTTTCTTGTAGGGAGAGCCTGTTTGTATTGACCAAAGTGAGACATAAAAGCCCTTTGCATAATGTTTCTGCACCACCTAAACAAGGTGAGCTGTGGGCATCCTTTCTGGCGAGGCCTGCTGCTCCTGCCTGAAGTTGAATAGCTAGAGGTGTGACCTTAGTGGAGCGTCACAGAACAAGTCATGGGAGCGTGCGAAAGGGGGCTTAGGTACCTGGTAAGTATGAGGACTCCAAAGTGAAGCAGTGCTCATCTGCACAAAAGTGGGATTCCACTGCCTGGAAGCATAGTCTTCCTAGAGAGATGAAGAGGCTCCCTAGGAGCTCACTGACTGCCGCACCCTGTGGGTAGGGACTAATCCAGCAGGTGCCAGCGTCCACATTGCAGCATGTGTGACGTGCTAGGCCTTCATGGCCTGTGACTCCTGTACATTAGACCTGAGAATATCTGGTAGCTCCAAAGGCCTTTGCTGCCTAGACTGTTCCTCACCAAACCAGAAAAAGGATATTGGCCAAGCACGCTGGTAACTTCTGACTCAGTGTGTCCTGTGGGCCCCTTAGACATTCATGTCTGAGTTAGTTCCAGAGTTTGCAATGAAAAGTCATGGCTGTTGGAGAGTTTCCTTAGCTCAATTCGGTACAGAACTTCAGAAAATAGCAGTTTTATCCGAGGTTTTTGTTCTGGGTTGAATAAAATGCAGGAAAAGGAGAGGACCTCCCCCCACACACACACCACATCACACACACACACAATCCTAGCATTTGACTCTTGAACCTATGAAAACATCTTCATTATTGCCTTCTGGAACTGGTTCTTGTGCCTCCAGAGTCCCCAGCTCATAACCACCAGGGTCAAGGCTCCCTTATATCCCACTTATCCTTCTTGGAGTTCTGTTTCTTTGCATGTTAAATAAGAGCACAGATAAATCAGTAAAATAGCTGCCCATCACTGAACTCTGTTAGGGCCCAGGACAGTGCCTGGGCCTTACTCTCCTTGAACACCTGGGTTAGTTTAGACTGCTCAATTTGCAAATAGCACAGAACTAACTACCCATGTTCACTGACCGGAAATGAGACTTGCTGGCTCTGTGCCAGCAGACAGTGGCACCGGCCCCTCTTGCCTCTGCACAGCCGCTGCTCCTGGTCACTGGAGTTCAGCAGTCAACCAGCTACCTTGGGGGAATCCCGTAGTCAGGAAAATATGACTTCCTAGCTTGTTAGCAGAGCAAGACTGTGTCCCCACAGTACAGCCCACTGTCTTTCCTTCTGTCTTAACACTGTAGTAAACCCCTCTTTATCTTTTCACCTTTCATTTATAGTTTTGAAAACCCAGTGTAAAATATTAAGGGTATTTAAACTATAGCTTGTGGTTTTTCTTCCAGTACAAATTTTCCCAGAAGTTTTCCCCAGGGCTGTGTCCTCTAGTGACTTCACTCTCCATTAAGTGCCCTGGAGACTAGTTTAGGGAATCCTATATGATGGGCTCTGGACTGGCTGATGGATGGGCCAGGGGTATGTGCATCTATTTCATTCTGTGACATTGAGTACCTAGCTCATCACTGGAGCTGCTGACTGTGCTACAGTGGGTAAGCCCAGCCCAAGATGCCTGCCCTTGTGGAATCTAGTGAGGAAGAGACACCCAAATCAAATACCTTCACAAGTAACTGCAGGACCTCGTCCTGGGGGGGTTTCTATCAGGAAAGCACCCAGTGTCACAAGAGCCCCTACAAGACAGAACTGTAGAGTCCTAGAGAGTTTTCTTGAAGAAATGACGTTGAACTGGGTCAGAGGTAAGGAGGGAAGAAAGTGTCTGTGAGTTTCCTGTGGTTGTAGTTACTGTGCATGCGCCAGTGTGCTCTCAAGAAGCACTCACTATTCTCTGAAGGCAGAAGTCAGGAAGCTGACGTCAAGGTGCAGGCGCTGGGTGCCTTGGCCTCTGGCCTTTCCTCCTTCCTCCAGGCCAGCATGAGGTATATTGCTCAGTGTTTACTGGTCTGCCGCTGCTGTGTCCCATCTCCTCTGACTCCCCTTGTAAGGACACATGTAATGGCATTTACAGGCTACCTGGATAATCCTTAGCTTAATTTATAGATTCTAGGATTAGGATCAGGATACCTCTGGGGGCTTCTGTGCAGCCCACCACATGCCCAGAGTGTATGAAGACCACCAAGACAATCCAAGTGCAGCATGTCTGCAAATCAGGACAGGGGCTGGAGCCAGGAGTGGACCTGGCCATGGGAGCTGGCAGGACAGGGGTTCCATCTCAAGGTTTTGAGCTGTACTTGAAGTACTTAGTGGAAGATTTTAAGTAAGGCAAGAATTTGATCAGTTTTGAATTTTAAAGTTGGATCTCAGTTTTATGTGAATAGATTGGGTGCTGGGGCTGGGGTTAGAAGCTTTGGCAGAGTACTGAGGAAATAAATGGCACCTAGACCTGTGCCCCAGGTAGGAGGCAGCAGTTGGATGTTCCTGAGTTGCTTGCCAGGAGCCTGGAGGTTGGATGATAAGACGTTTCATTTTGAGACCAGGTGCCCATGTGTCTGGAAGACTTCTCTGGATGCCTTTGTCTAAGAAACTACTGTCTGTCTCTGACTAGAGGTACCCCTAAGCATGATGTGGCATGCATGCCGGAACTAAAGGTGAACAAAACCCCAATGGCACAGACAGAGCTTTTCAAACATAGTGTAGTGATTTCCATCAACTAAGCTGGATAGTTGGCATTTGCATAAAATCTAGATTTGCACTAGCAAGGGCACATCGAAAAATCAAAGGTGAGCTCGGTGTGGTGGCATACACCTATAATCTCATCAGCTTGGGAGGCTGGGACAGGAAGATTGTGATTTCAATGCCAGCCTCAGCAACTCAGGGAGACCCTGTCTCAAAATATAAAAAAGGGCTAGGATGTGGCTCTCTGTTTAAGTGTCCCTAGGTTCAATCCCCAGTATGAAAACAAGGAAAAAAAGCAAAGGTGAACTGTCTTGAGTGACCATTTTCCCCATCACCTCCTAAGGCACCCAGGAAAAGGACAGTGGCCAGGCCCCCACCATGGGTGATCATAGCTTCTAGCTGGCCCTGGTAAATAAATGCAGAGGCTGGCTCAGGTTACTGAGGCAGGGTCCAGGCAGCTGTGCATACTGTTCCTCACTATGTCCAATGCTCATGACTGCTCACTCGGGCTTGGTGGAGGGACTTGCTATACCTCTTGAGGGGTGCAAGGCTCTAGGCTGGTGCACATCTGGCACTAGCCAGTGTCCTGGGTTGGAATGACTGATCTCTTTTTCTGTGACCAGACATGTGACAGAATCAAACAGTCGGCCAGCGGGACCAAGCGTCGAGTGTTCATCATAGAGACCATGGGGGGCTACTGTGGCTACCTGGCCAACATGGGGGGCCTCGCAGCTGGAGCTGATGCTGCCTACATTTTTGAAGAGCCATTTGACATCAGAGATCTACAGGTTTGTAAAAGGGTCAGGCCCCCATGAGCACTGTTTAGTTCAAAATCCATGTGGTACCGCTGAGTTCATAATCATATTTGTCACTGATTGCGTTTTTAGGGGATGGAGATGGTATTGTAAAATATCCCAAGCTGTATGCCCTTCAGTCATTGCCTTGTTTTATTCAGATTCTGTGACTTTAGTATTAGGAGCTCTTTTGATGGGTGAATAGACAGGGTCAAGGACACCTTTTATTCCTGTGTGTGAAAACAGGCTTGTACAGAGATTTCATCTCTGTATGTCTCATGTGTGTCATAAGTCACTGAAAGGTGATACTTGTTTAACTGGATCCAATATGTTGAGCAGGCCTATTATGTATGACCTCAGTCCCAGGCCTCTGGAATCTTTGTGGATCCAAGGGTGGGGAGTTTGTGGTAGCTGGAGAGTGGTCTTTGCCCTACGGTGCTGGGGATGTACCAGTTGATGGACCTACATTGCACATCATGGCACCCAGTCCTGATTGACACAAGGACTCACTGGTTGCATTGAGTGGACCTACATTGCATCATGGCACCCAGTCCTGATTGACACAAGGACTCACTCATTGCTGCAGCTCTTTTAAACTCCTAAGATCTGTGATGACTGATGAAGGAGGCCTAAGGCTTCCCATTTCCTTCAGTTTGTTCAGGCCAATGGCTGGTTCAGCCAGTCCGTCCAGGCTCTTCCCTGACTGGCTCCGGCCTGGCCAGAACCAGGCTGCTGGATTGGAGGAAGGACCAGTGGGCATTTGGCAGAGCTGGTGGCAGCCTCAGTACCCGCAGCAGGTGGTCACGGATTGGGTGGGGAGGCAGGAGCAGGCCCATGAGGGCCACAGTGTCTGCTCAGACTGTAGGGTTAGGCCTAGGCATGGACCACTCCACCTTGAAAAAGGATAAGCATGGACAGATGAGACAAGTTGAGCAACTGTTTTTAAGCAAGTTATGTTTCTGAACTAAATCAAGTAATGAGATGTTTGGTGACATGGACATTGCATGAATTTATTGACAATATTGAACTGTTAATACTTGAGGTCTCTCTAAAAGACAGTGCCTTATTGGCACTTTTGGCTCCTGGCCCATGGTAGATGGTTAAGAAATGTAATTATGACAAATTCAATGACACATTTTTTAGGATGAGTCATTAGGAAATTACTGCCCTTTAGTAATCTTCCTTGCTGGACTGAAATGTTTCTGTACATTCTTTCAAGACCGATTTTTTTTTAAGAGAATTTATGTATGCATGAGCCTATAAAATTTTTCCTTGGTCAGAAAATGTTTCTTAAGCATTTGTATGAGATTTTAAATAAAATCAGGCAACAGGTAGTTATTTTCTGAGAGCTCTAAGAAATACAGTCATGAAAACAGATGAAGAACAATGGATAATTGTATAAACATTAGGCAAATGCACAGAATAAAATAAATAACTGTAAGAGGGAAATCCACTTATTTTGGAGAGCATTTCTTGTGGAAGTTATGATTTCCATTCACTAAATAAATATGCCCAATAACTCAGCCCTGTTGCCACCCTATGTATTATTATCTTGATTATTGTTACTGGTGCATTTATCACTACTATACATATATCACTAATATATTTTTGTCTACTATAGTCTCCCACAAATAAATAAAATAAATGTAAGCTATAAAAGCATCTGCCATCTCTCTCAATTGCTGTTTTATTCTAGCACTTAGGATCTTAGAGTAGGCACATAGTAGGTGCTTAATAATTTGATTGTCTGATGAACAAAATGCTCTTTCTAGTCCAACGTGGAACACCTGACAGAGAAAATGAAGACCTCCATCCAGAGGGGTCTTGTGCTCAGGTAATGAAACAGTATTTCTAATCTTACTTCCTTTTTAGACCTAGGTTCTTAGAATCTATCTTGTGATCTGAAACCTAAGGTGCACTCATTACTCCTTTGCCACTCTGATTCTCACTATAAATGCTGAAGGAACACAGAAATATGGCAATTGCATGCTGTTAAAAATATACTTGCATTTAAATAATGGGTGATTTTCTGGCAAGGCTGATATTCACTTGCCCTCACTTAAACCATAGTTTTGTTGAGTAGAGCATTATTCTGAGCCAGTGTTAAAAAAATAAAGCAATGAAGGGCAATTTTCAAATTTAATTTTGCTCTCGTCTTTTTCTTTTCCCCATGATATCTCCCAATCATATCTTTCTTTAAGCCCCTTGACCTTTATGAAGAAAGGGGAAAATACCTAGTCCGGTAGGGATGAAGGACCAAGCGGCCCACCTGACAGGTGGCTGTGCATCCTGGGCTGCTCGGGTAGATCGCTTCCTGGGAGACCCCTGCTTGCCTTTGCCTGGTGAATAACCTCAGCTGTTTCCGTTCATGGCAGGAATGAGAGCTGCAGTGAGAACTACACCACGGACTTCATTTACCAGCTCTACTCGGAGGAAGGCAAAGGGGTGTTTGACTGCAGGAAGAACGTGCTGGGCCACATGCAGCAGGTAGGGCTGGAGGCCCAGGTCACACCGAGGCCTCTGTGCTCCTCAAGACGAAGGAGAGCTGTCTTCCAACTGATGCCTCATTATGCCCATTTTTGGAAAAATGTGTATTCAGAAGTAAATTCTAGGGTGACTAGAAACAGCGGCTGAATTATTCCATCTTAAAAGTCTCATTAGCTTTAGAATTTGTTCTCGTTTATAATTATTACAGTGTATGGAGATTTTAAGAAATTCTCACCTTTCATGTAAATAGTGACATTGGTTCATTTGGAAATAGTATACAAATTAAAATATATATATATATTTTTTGGTGTCTGTAATTGAATCCAGGGTCACTTAACCAGTGAGCCACATCCCCAGCCCTTTTAATTTTTATCTAAGTTGCTGAGGCTATCTTTGAACTTACAACCCTCCTGCCTCAGCCTTCCAACCCACTGGGATTACAGACATGTGCCACCATGCCTAGCAAGTATTTTCTTAAATATAGGGTTTAATAAGATTTAAAGTAGAATATTGGACCAATGATACTTGATATTTATAAAAAAAATCAGAATGAATTGGAAAAGAACTGTAGGGTAAGCTTTAATTTTACAATTTCTGAGTGTGCCCCCAAATAACAACTGGAGCTCAGCTGGGAAGTACGTAGTCCCAGGTTTCCCAGTTTGAAGGTCTCTGCTGTTTGCATCATTACCTCCTATTCCTTGTATTTTAGAGAACTTTTAAAGTAGGGTCCACTGATTTATTTCAAAAGGTTCATGAGTCCTTAAATCATATGATGAAATAGGCAAGTGTGTATTTGGGGGGGAAAAACAAAAATCCACAGTTTATCAGATTCTTAAAGGAAACTGACATCTCTCCTTACCCCAAAATAAGTTCAAGAAACCCTGATGTGAGACTCTGCAATACTGAGGGGACTCGGGGACTCGTCGGTGATGGTCCAGTTGATTAGAAGGAAGGCTTGCCAACTAGGTGAGCCATCAGAGTTTGGGTTTGTGACCCAACCAAATCCAACAAGACAGAAACAGGCCAAACCATGCCATATTTGCAGGTTCACATCTCTTAAAAATGTGAATCTTGTTCAACTACAGAAACTGTCATTTCTGCTTGCTTTGTAACTAATAACTTAATCACAAACAGGGTGGAGTACCTTCTCCATTTGATAGAAACTTTGGAACCAAAATCTCTGCCAGAGCCATGCAATGGATCACCACTAAGCTGAAAGAGTCCTATGGCAAAGGTAGGAGGTCATGGGAAGGTCATGCTTTTTGTTTAGTTTTTGCTAGTCTTAGCATTGCTATATGACTTGCAAGATTAAAATAAATATAAATCCTATTAATAAAATAAAATACTTTACTCCTGCTTTTAGTGGTGGATGACATTCCAGTAATTTAGTAGCTTTATATCTATTAGGCAGAAACTGCTGCACATAATGTTAGACTTTTAATAAGACTGTAAAATGGGCTTGTTTTATCGATGAGAATCACTTTGAATTAGCTTTTACTTAAGGTACTTAGGACTTACTAATTGCTTCATTCACAACTTTTAAGAGCACAGAATCCCACAACAGAAGACAGGTGGTATCCACATCATGTTTCTCCTTCAGAACCCAAGTGTGTCCTTCAGTATTTTAGAATTTTTGTGATGACCTGTGCTCGTGCAAATCCATCATCTCTGCTGCTCCAGGCCAGCTGACCATTCTGGTCCTGGCACTTGAGTATCCCACACAGTATGGTAGTGCCCAGGTCCCTGGGAACTGGCTCAATTGTATGCCTGGTTTCTGCTGGACTGTAAGGTCTTCAAATTAGTTTACCAGTCCCATGCTCACCTGCAGGCATGCAGTGTCCTGTCACTGCCATCTGGCTTACATCTGATACCCTGACCTTTATTTGGTGTTTCACTGTGGCTTGGAGAAGTGGACTCAACAGGTAAAGAGGAAAATGGCAGGTTGCATGACATTCTTGTTTCTCTGTTTTGCCTATTTTTCTGTTGGCTAGTTGCTAAGAGTCCAACATGTACACAGCATTTTCTGGTTAATAGAGGCAAAGCTACTATATTATTGGAATATCACCCACCTTTCCCTTTATGGCTTTTCTGTTACTAGAATGTTCTTTTATTTGTAATTTATTTTAATCTGCTTAATGTGAAGCTTAAGATCTGAGTTTATTTTTTCCTGTGTGGTATGGGTAATCAGTTATTTGGGTGCCATTTATGGATTAAAAATCTCATTTTTTCCCCACTTTATAATCATAGGCCAGGTAGTAACTTAAACCTTTTTTTTTCATTTTTTTTTTTTTTTATCTATCATAGGTGGACACAATATCTTTATTTTTATGTGGTGCTGAGGATCGAACCCAGTGCCTCATGCATGCTAGGTGAGCATACCTCTGAGCCACAACCCCAGCCCACTAAGCCTTTTTTTTAATATAATATTTTCTTTTTTTTTTGTAGATAGACACGATACCTTTTTATTTATTTTTATGTGGTGCTGAGGACAAACCCAGTGCTTCCCACATGTTAGGCAAGCACTGTGCCCCTAAGCTACAATCCCAGCCCAAACCTTTGTTTTTCTTCATAAGACCTCACATATTTTTTGGTATATTTATTCCTAGAGTCTTAATTTTTTTAAAATGTTACAAATGGTACTTAAATATTTTGTGCTGGTATGTAGAAATTAACTTTTCTATGCTCTGAATCCTGATGTAAGAATTTATAAATTCACTTTTACATGTACAATCATATCATCTATATACCGCCCTCATTTTTTGAGACATTTGTGATGTCACCAACTCTCATCCCCAGTCAGCTCTGGCTTCACTGGGTATAGTGACATTCGAGCTCCTGCCCTTCTCAATTGTGATGGGAACCAAGAATGCCTTTAGCATTTCCTAAGAGTTATCATTAGTATTTAACTCAAGTCTTTGTGATTTCATATTTACTATTAGTCTTTGATATATTTTCATTATTTGCTAGGCATTTTTTCAATTATAAAAGGTTATGTTATTTATCATATTATATATCATGAGATAATTGTTTTTCATCTGTTAGTGTGACAAATTAAACTGACCAGCCTTAAATTTCAGAATTAACTTGGTCACAATGTTCTTTTTAATTCACTGCTGGATTCAACTTGTAGTTCTTATGTGCAGGCTTTTTGTGTCAGTGATTGTGAACATGTTAGCAATGTCCTCTCTGCTACTGTCCTTGTCAAGGGTTGGGGTCAAGTTTGAAGGAGGAATTCCCTCAAAGTATGTAGAGGATGGGAGTTTTGCTTTGTTTTGCTTTTGAATATTTGGAAGCATCTTCTAGTGAAATCATCCATCAAAATACACAGTTTTCTTTGTAGAAAGATTTGACAGCTGAATTTCTCTCACATTTATAGAAACACTTGTGTTTTTTTCTTTTTTCTTGAATCATTTTTGTAAATTGCATCTTCTAGGAAACTTTCAATTCATTTAAAATTCTCAAAAAAAAAAATTGTCACTGAACTTCCCATAACATTCTTCTTTCAGTGCCTGCAGCACATATTTAGTCTTCATTTAATCCTGAGATGGGCTTTTTGTGCCAATTTTTGTCAATGCCACCCCTGCCCTACAGGTTTCTGGGCCAGTCATCTCAGATGTGTGTTTTTATACAATTTCTAGTCTGGTTTACAAAAACACAGCTTATGTAAAGATGGTGATATAAGCAGTTCCAACCTAATTTTAGTATTGAAGAACTGATGTTGGCTTTAATTCCTTCTACTTTGATAGTTTTTCTACATCAATTTATACTTTGATATATCTTTCTACTTCTTAGATTTCATTTGTGGATACTCCTCTCATTAACTTTCAGTGTCTGCCTTTCTGCAATTTAAGTTCACTTTTCCTTACTCCACTAGTTAGTGAAATATTTATTCATTGTTAAAAACATTCTTTGCATAAATCCCTCCCTCTATCTGTGGTGGCCACTGTTCTGGTAAGTGGCAGGTGAACAGCCTCTTTCAAGGGAGGGAGGCCTCACCACAACCTAGGCCTTCCTCCTCACTAGTCCTGAAGGGCCTGGAGGAGACTCTGGGAAAGTCTCAAAGGACACTGGCACACTGTGCACTGGCTGTCCCCACTGGATACACAGCTGATTATCAAATGTAATCCATGGCACACATCAGGATTTCCAAGCTTACTGGTCAAAACTGGAATTACCTGCATCCACCCCAAGGTGGCTCTGAGGCATCCAACTCTTACCTCACCTTCACATGACATTTTATCGACATGATGCATTAGTAGTTCCTAATTTCTTTCTTTTTTTTTTTTAACTCTCATAGGAAAGAAATGTGTTTCTGACGACTGCATCTGTGTGCTGGGAATAAGCAAAAGAAATGTCCTTTTCCAACCTGTGGCAGATCTAAAGAAGGAAACAGATTTTGAGTAAGTCAATTAAACACTGTACTGTACGAGTAAATGTCATAGCTGTTAGCAAGAATGAATAATAGGAGTCATGAGGACAAAGGGACACCACAATCTTATTGATTGTAAGTAAAGCATGGCAGTGTTTGAAGGAACACATGGGCTCTTCTAGAGCAAGGTTAAAGAATAGTAGACATTGAGAAACAGGGCAGAACTTTTAGAAATACAAAAATAATATTTTCATTTGATCTGTGAAAATTGGCTTTATCATCCAAAGGTTAGTCAGGTGACTCCATAAACCCACCTTTTTTGACAAGTCTCCTTTGGCCTGGCTGCAGCCAGAGGCAGCTGGAAATTGTCTTCCAGCAGGGAAGGTGGCACTGTCTTGTCTTCCTTCCTAGGCACAGGATTCCCAAAGAACAATGGTGGCTGAAACTGCGGCCTCTTATGAAGATCTTGGCCAAGTACAAGGCAAGCTTCGACGTGTCTGACTCTGGTCAGCTGGAGCCCGTGCAAGACCAGAATACTCAAGGGGAACCTGCGGCCATCTGAGTGCTGTGCTGACCATCAAAATGACGTGTTCAGTGAGGCCTGGAACTTACCGGGACCATCTTTTTGTAACATTTAAGTTATTTATCGGCACTTTACGCAAGTATTGTTGGCAGTAACAGCTAATCAGAAAGCATCAGTTACCAGTGTCATCTTATCCCAATCATCTGCGACATAAACCCCTACCCATTCCAGTGAGTTGTCTCCTCCCCCTTGTATTCTATCTTCATGCTTCAAAATGTGTCTGTCTAGTGGAATTAAACATATGGCTGAAACCCTTAAGAGCACTGTTTATTTTCTTGAATTTAAAACAAGATCTGTGGGTGGCCACTAAAAGATTCCTCAGCAGTTTTCTGGGCAGAGATTAGCAAAATGTAGAGGATCATTGAAATAATAAGCACAAAGTCATCCAAACAGCAACTGTGTCATTAATAAACATGGAATTGCCCTTTAGCCCATGCTGAAATCAGCCTGGGCCTGGCTCTGATACACCATGTGGTGGGTAGGTTAACTCTAAGCTCTTAGTCTCTCTTCAAAGTGAGACAAGGTAAAGAAAGAAAAGAAAGAGAGAGAGAGAGAAAGAAAGAAAATAATAATATATGAACAAATGCCTTAAGTATAAGCTATCATATACTGTATTTGAATCCTAGTTGCACATTAAAACCACAAAGGGAAATGTTACAAAGAATCTGATTCCCAGTATGTCCTGCAGACTACAAACAGCCATGCTTCTGGGTGGGCCTAGGTTGGAACTCTTCAGAGGGTTCTGAAGGGCTGCTGGACGGTCAGTCCATAGGCATGGGGATAATCCCACTGAACTGATAAGTCACTAGGGAAAAGCATTTCTGCCTCCTGTTCAGTCCACATATGGGTCTAGTCTGCAGGAGGCAATGTACCAGCACCACATTAAAAAACTGAGCTCTGCCCACTCAACTACTGAGAAAATACGTTACTCCAGATAATGGGGGAAAGAGTTCACAGAGGGAAGGGAAGGAGCAACTTAGAAAGTTCTGTTTACAAAATCTGAGGATAAAACAATAGAGGCGAGCTGGTCCTGAGAAGTGTTCTGTCCCAGTAAAGACAGTGGGAAAAACTCAGTTTAACACTTCTTAATAGAACATGCCTTGTTCTTGAGCTGGACTCCCCTCGGGCTGCCCTGTTTGACTCACATCTGTGGGGCTGACTTTTCCGCTGGTCCATGGTGTGATTGCAACAAGCAGACAGATGCTGGAATACCCTTGTCACTTATTCATCAATTTTTAATGAAGGTTTACAGTGTTCAATTTTAGCAAAATGTCATTTAAAATAATGACAAACAGGTAGGTCAAAGTTGCCTTTTATTTTTAAAATAAATGTTTTAGGATTAATAAGTTTTAAAATCTTCATTTATATAATCACTTCAATTTCTTCATGATGACCATACTTCCCTCATACTTCAACTTGCCAGTCAGTACTTTTGGCCAAATTTTAAAATCAACATGATTTTTGGGAAAAGCAGTAACATTTCTGATCTTCCAAGTTAACTCTGGCTCAGAGGCTTCAGTTTTAAGAGCCTATACACATGTAGGTTCAAATGTGTTCCAGAGTCCAGCCAAAAATACTTGAGACCAGTTATCTTATTATCCATGAGGGGTCCTTAGCAATTTTTGCAATCTCTGGTCCAAGTATAGCCAATCCATGTGTGCTCTTCCCAATGCCAAGGTACCTGAAAGGAAGACAGTAAATCTGAACTATTTTCTACATTACACACATTCTCCAAGTCTACAGAAAGTCTTCACATTTCTGAATTTCACTAACTGGACACGTCACACCACAGCGCGCATACTCACTCATTGCTCACGGCAGCCAGCTTATCGTGGCTGACGGCAAAGAGCTGCTCCCTGTGTGCCTGTTTCATCTCATCTGAAAGACCCAACAAGAAGTGGTCCAGTCCTGAAAGGAAAACCAAAGGTACAGATGGAGGAGCTATCTGGGTATGGCTCAAGTGGGGGCCTCTGTGCTCACAACCAGGCAGGGACACTGAGGTTACTTTATTGATGTATTTCAAACAGGTGTCTGCATGGCCCAGAGAGGTCAAACCTTGACTTCCACTTACCACAGAGCCATGCTCACCTCTGCTACAGAGTCCCACTTTTGGAGTGTGGATAAAGAGTTGGTAAGGGTCACCTATGACTGGTAATACTGTGAACAAAATGGCGCTACATGATGACATGGCTGTTCTCATGCCAAGTCAAAAATACTCAACTCTAATGCAAGGTGTTTTACTGGGTCAGCAATTCGACCTCGCTGTATGATTCCACTCATTTGAAGTAAAACATCAACATGTTCTTGACTTGCTGTCAGGAAGCATGACTTCAAGGTCACTGTTAGGTTGTTAAATACGAAAACCATATCACAATGGAAAAAGGACAGAGATGTGAAAAAAACAAGACGGAGTTGCTGCCTGTAGTCCCCACATGCCAAGAAGCAAGTACTCAGAAAACTCGAGTTTTAGCTGGCAATAACACACATCAAGGATTTCATTATTTACTCAAATTACCTTTGTCTGAAGGAGCAACAGGAGCATCTACAGCAGAGAAAACAGAGAGTTTGGCTTCATCAATGTCCTGCTCTGTGAATTTTCCAGATTTAGCCCAGTCGATAGCCCTCTCAAAAGATTGGAGTGTTTCTACTGAATTTGGATCCCTGGAAAACCACAGTTAAAGACTGAAGGATTTTACCAATGGAAAAAGTAATGAAAATCACATGTTGACTAAGAGTTCATCGACATTTTCTATTTGTTAACAGCTCTACCTTTAACGTGTCGTATTCCAAACACCACACTGACAGAGCAATTATACTCTGCAGAAGGTTAAATCTGACCACAACAACCTCATGACAAACTCCTTATATTTGGTGACATGGTCTACCTGCCTAATTTTATTGACAAATTATTTTAAAATGCTCTTTTGTGATTCTATCAGGAGAGAAAAACACATGGATGCAGGGAAGTCAGAATCACAGTGACATTATGGGAGACTAGTGGAAAAGTTCAAGGTTAAACAAAAATACTTCCACAAGATAAACTCAGAATAGTCTAGAATTTGCCCAAAGGTTGGATAATTATTGAGATATTTCCTTGTATCTGAGTGGAAAGACTTCGAGTCCTTTCTGCCCACCATCATGGTTCTGAAGGCAACTTCTGGGGATCGTGAGGGGAGGGTCTATGGGCTGTTTTCACCCCTCATCTAGGTACGGCCTGGGCACAGAGCAGGTCTCTGAAAACCTAAAACAGATCTCCCTTAGGCCTCTACCACAGAGAGGGGCTCAGAAGGCTCTTAGGTTGCTAATGTGACAATTAGCAAATGAGGATTTACTTAAAAATAAGTAATACAATGTTACACTCCTATTCCTGGTCCTTGCAAGACCAAGGATACTACCGTTGGGTGTGGTTAGGTGACAGTCACTCCTATATATAAGATGATATATAATTACACTGGTAATTAATACAGCCAAGTACTAGAAGTAAAACGAAGTGTGTGTGTTCACACATGAGATGTGGTGAAAAGACAACTCACCTATAAGAGTAAAAAGTGAAAATTCCATTATAGTTGAGTTTGGCACCTCCACCATAAGCACCCCCTTTTTCTCGAATTTCTGTATGCAAGAATTTAGCCGTCATCACACGTGCAAGGATCTTCAGGCTGGAATTAATGTATTAAACAATGCAAGTTAAAAACAACATGGCTGACAGGAAGTACTACATGTAATGTAATCTGAAGAGATGTCAAGAGTATATTAAATGAAAAGAAAACTAAGTAACATACAGTTGGCTCTCTGCAGCATCCACGGATGGGTTCAATCAAGCACAGATCAGAAATATTTTTTGAATCTTTTTTTAGTTGTGGATGTACACAATATCTTTGTTTTATTTACTTATTTATTTTTATGTGGTGAAGATGGAATCCAGTGCTTCACACATGGAAGGCAAGCACTCTACCACTGAGCCACAACCCCAGCTCCACAGATCAGAAATAATTAACAGCAGCAAAAAAAGTATCTGCAATAAACATGCAATTCACGTTTTTCTAGTCATTATTCCCCCAATATTACAGTGGAGCAGCTATCTGAACAGCATTCACATTGTATTAAGTATTCTAAGTAATTGAGATATCATTTAAAGTATAAAGGAAGAGGTGTAAGCAAAATACTATACTACTTCATGCAATGAATGTGAGCACCCATATATGGTATCTGCAGGGACTCCTGGAACCAAAACCCAATGACATGTCCACATTATGGTCCCACTTTTTTTTTTTTTCTTTTATGTAATGAACAAAAAGTAAGAATGTGAGGAAGAACAATTTTCAAATAGCTCCTTGGATCACAGAGTTTGGCCCAGAGAGATTATAGAGATGGAATAGACTTTTCTTCAAAAGACTTCTACATAGCAAACTTATTATATACATATGTGGTATTTTAAAAGTCTCATACAGTAGGAAGAAGCTATTTTTTTTTTTACCAATTTTATTTACTTTTTGATTGTTTTTTTTTTGCAGACTTCCAGAAAATGATTAGATTATATAAACTAAAATATGCAAGAGTTAAAGAAAAATCATAAGACAATGGCCAAAAAAATAAGTTTAAAAAGTGTTAAGATTAGGAGAGGGTTTTTCACAAAAACTACCATCATCATATATTAAAATATTAAACACAGTCCCAAATCATTCAAATATGTCCACACTAAAAAAAGGAAAATTACATACTCAGCATAAAAAATAAAAGGGAAGAATGTAATTTATTTAAAATATGGGGGAAAACCACAGTTCTCCATACCAATTGGAGATGCAATAAAATAAAAAAGAAAAAAGGTCATTACACAGCCAAAGCTTTCAAAATTGATGGGTGGAGCACGGAATAATAATGAGTAATTATTGTAAAGGCAAATGTACAAATGATCTTTTAATTAAATGTCCCACACAATATGGAAAACTGGATAGATCTGCATAGGCATCTCTATCTAAGAAAATACGCATATTCCAATAGAGCACTTTTAGTTAGTCTTTTAATAAAGACTAACTTCCTGATGGCTTCCACTGTGAATAACAACAGTTGGCCCCCTGAGAGAGGAAAAGATTTTAGACAGCATATTAACATAGCAAAAGATCAAATGGAACAATGATGTCCTGGAAGGGAGCCACAACTGGGAAGTCCATGGCAATAGCCCAGGTCTGTTACTTACACTGTGGTGACCCTAGGTCCCTGATCCCTACTACCACTGACTGTGGTCTTCTAGAACACTGAGGATGAAACAGGCCAGATGAAAAATGAAGGAGTGGACATGATCCCATTCCTGAAAGACTGTGATGGAGACGTCACCTAGTATCTCCTGAGTCCATCGGGAGATCTGGTGGCACCACTCAGCGCCAGTGCCAGCTTGTCCCCTGACTGAACTGGGACTGTGTTTAATATTTTAATATATAATGATGGTAATTTTTGTGAAAAATCCTCTCCTAATCTTATCACTTTTTTAACAGGTGGGACAGGCAGGCCCTGGAGAACAGAGCTTCTTCCCTGGCATCAGGGCTGCAGGTTTTATCCATCTCTGTATTATCTTTTCTTGAGATATTCAATTATTTACTATTAGGTAAAAACATATGCTCACTTGTTGAAAATTATAAAATACAAAAACTAGCTTCTTACAACATTTAAGTGTTTTAAATTTACATTTTCCTGCTGAATAGTAGAAACATATATCATATACAGCCTACGGAAATATTCATTTTCTACTAACATGTAAACACTAAAAACACAGTTGAGATGAACAAGGCATTTTTACCTTAAACCCTTTCCCTTTTCTTTTCTCAGCCTCCAGAAGCTCATTCATCTGCTGGGCTCCCATGTACCTGTCACTGACACCTCCACGGAACGCACTCCCTCCTGTCCACCTGGTCACTCGTCCCAGGGCTGGCCCTAAGCTTTCCACTTGGGCGGGCAGAGCAAGGAGTCTAATTACCCAGAGGGATCTGGAAATATGCACTCCTGCTTCCATCATCCCGCAGCCTGCTTGAGGGAGTGTGTGCCTTCTCTGCTCTGCTGGGCAACTGGCTTTCTCCTTGCCCTCGCCCTCTGCAGCTTCCCTGAGTCACAAGCTCCCTGCTCCTCTGCATTCCTGCTTTCTAAGTTTTCCTGAAGCCCCCGCATGCTGTCTGCCACCTCATCTCCATGCCTTCTACCTGTGGCTTTATGCTTTTTAAGACTCTGTTGACACTTTGCAGAGTTACTAGAGGGTTCAAATATAAACACACAGGTTCCATCTGCCACATTTACCCTAAAGCTTCAAGCCTTCACTTATTCAATTTTTACCTACAGATAAGGAGACTAACTTGGGCATTTTGAAAGGAGTTCATTTAGATCTATAAATGTTAGCATTTTTACAGGAATACTGAAGGAATATAAATTGTTTACAAAAATAGGCATCATACTGAAAAGGGAAAAACAGAAAGTACTTCCTCTAAAATTAGGAACAACACAAGGATATCCACTCTCAATACTCCTACTCATTGTAGCTCTTGAAATTTCAGTCATAACAATTAGGAAAGAAAAGGAAGTTAAATGCATACAAACAGGAAAAGAAGTCTTCAAATTGTGTTTGCTGATGTCACAATCCTATACTTGAAAGACCCAGAACACTCGACCAGATGACTTATAGAGCTTATATAGTCAGCTAAGTAACAGGCTACAAGATCAGCATACAAAAACCAATAGCTTTTCTGTACTCCAATAATGACCCTGATAAAAAAGAAAACAGAAAAACAATTCCATTCACAATAACCTCAAAAAAAAAAAAAACCTGGAAATAAATCTAACTAAGGCAGTAAAAGACTTCTACAATGAAAATACAGAACACTGAAAAATGAAATTAAAGAAGACCACAGAAGATGGAAAGACCTTCCATATTCTTGGGTAGGCAGAATTAATAGTGTCAAAATGGCTATGATGCCAAAAGCAATCTACAGATTCAATGTAATCTGCATCAAGACACCAATGACATTCTTCACAGAGTAGCCAAAGCAATTCAGAGGAAGAAGTAATGCTGGAGGCATCATAATACCTGACTTCAAATATATACTACTATAGCACAAAAGCAGCATGGCACTGACATCAAACAGACACGAAGACCAATGGAATAGAAGACACAGACACAGATCTACATAGATACAGTCACCTGACCCTTGTCAAAGGCTCCAAAAACACACAGTGAAGAAAAGATCACCTTTTTAACAAATGGTGCTGGGAAAACTGGGTATTCATATGTAGAAAAATGAGGCTAGATCTCTCTCTCTCTCTTATTCTGCATAAAAGTCAACAAAAGTTATCAAAGACCCAGGAATTAGACCAGAAGCACTGTGACTGCTAAAAGAGAACATAGGCTCGCCACTCCATCGTAGCAGCACTAAATGTCAGCTCCTAGAGCTCAAGAAATAAAACCAAGAATCAATAAGTGGGATGGCATCCAATTAAAAGACTCCTGCACAGCAAAGGAAACAAGAGAATACAGAGAGAGCCCACAGAATGGGAGAAATTTTTTACCTGCTATTCCAAGAGGGGATTAATATCCAGAATATATGATGAACTCAAAAAACTAACATCAAAAAGAAAATAACCCAATCAGTAAATGGACAAATGATCTAAACAGACATTTCTCAGAAGAAGAAATACAAATGGGCAACAGAACATGCAAAAATGCTTAACATCTCTAGCAACTGGGGAAATAGAAATCAAAACTACACTGAGCTGTTCATCTCACTCCAATTAGCATGGCAGCTATGGAGAATACAAATAACAAGTCCTGATGAGGATGTGGGGAAAAGATGCATTTGCAAATTACTGGTAGGACTGCAGATGAGTACCACCACTTTGGAAAGCAGTATGGAGATTGCTCAAAACACTAGGAATAGAGCCAGTGTATGGCCCAGCTATCCCACTCCTTGTATTTATCCTAAAGAACTAAAATCAGCATCCTATAGTAATACATGTGTACCAATGTTTACAGCAGCACAATTTACTATAGCCAAGTTATAGAACCAGTCTAGGTATCTGTCAACTGATGAATGGATAAAGAAAATAATGTATACATACACGTATATACAATGGGACTACACAGAATAAAGTTATGTTATTTGCTGGTAAATTGATGAACTAGAGAACATCAAGCTAAGTGAAATAATCCAGAGTTAAAGAATGTTTTCTTCCTGTACGTGGAAACTAGGGAAAAGAAAAGAAAACGGCATAAAAATGAGATCTGACAAAAACAGAAGGGAGACAAGAGAGCAGAGGAATGAGACGCAAAGGGAGGGAGGAAGGTGTAGGGAAAACACTGAGGAAAGAAATAAAATTATGCAATTTTCTTATATGAATATAATGAATCCCACTTTTATATACAATTACAATGCACTAATTACAAAAAAAAATAATAATAATAGAAGGGAGACCAGCAGAGTAGAGCAAGGGGATGAGGAGGAGGAAGGAGCAGAGGGAAAGCAGAGATACTGTGGAATGAGACTGAGCAAATCATATCATGGGCATATAGGGATATAGCAAAATCAGTTGCACTATTATGCCTAATTATAATACATTTTCATTAATAAATATAATGTTTTCTTTAATTTAACACTAGGCATATTGTTGGGCTGTGTACAGATCCCTCAAGGTGCACACTTTGCATTTTTTCCACAGGAGTTCTTGCCAACTGGGCATAGTCAGCAGATAGATCTCCTCACGTGGCAGTGCTCAAAGTCAGTATGAAAACTGAGCTTGACAAGACAGGCCTTTCTTCTTTCTAATATGCTCAAAAATGCTGTTCTTAAAGCATAGAACTCAAGGTGCACCTACCTGGCATGATCTGGATGCACGTAGGGGATAGTCCTGATACACTCACCCACATAATAGACTGGGAACGGCAGCTGGAAATGTGTCTTCATCTGGCAGGGTTTGAAAGTGGGGTCCTGAGGGACAAAGGAGCTGGGTCACACCAGGCTGCAGCAGCTAACACGGCCCACAGGCACTACAACCTCCCTGAGGGAGTCACTCATGGCATGCTCCTACTTAAGAGCAAGGCACCACAATTACCTCACTCCACACAACCTCTGGCTTTAAAACTAACATGAAACATTCCACACTTGTTGTGATGCTTTAAAATACAGTGTCACCATTAAACTATAAATACTCCATTGCACATCATTTCTATCACAGCTGATTCTTTGGGAGCATTTTAAACTGTCATCTTGTGATGAGCAAAGCCCAATGGCTTCACCGCAAAAGCTGAGTGGGTAGGAGGGATCAATCGGACTTCCTAACTAAGGGCAGACTGCTGATCAAGCACCATGAGCTACAGGAAACTGTGAGGAAAGGGAGGAGCCTGTGTCCTCTACCCAGGAACAGGGCCCTCACTGGGCAGTCTCTAAGGGACAAGGCTCAGAGTAGTAGTGACCAAATACAACTAACAATTCTAAGGACACAGCCCAGCCCAGCAGGATACAGATGAGGCCCAGAGGAGCACTCCCACTCTGAAGGTAAAAGGACACCCATGCAAAGCGACCAGCAAGGTTCGCTCTGGAGTCAAGGGCTTGTGGCCACTTACTGTGATCAGCTTTCTTATGATCTGGGAGCCATTTCCATGTGCACATTCACCAGACCCACTGTGTGCAGGTTTCTGAAAGTAAAACATTTCCAGCAGAAATGAGAAAAACCCAAAACTCACACAAAAGAGATATGGTAGAGACTGTGTAAAACAGAGCTGATAAGGATCCAGGGAGATCTATTTTTAACTCTTAAACAACAAATATTTAGACATTTAAAAGAAGTGAACTTACAGAATTTTTTCAGATAGTCAATGAAAAAAGTCCTTGTTGTACATCACAATGAAAAATATTTTAAGATTTCTTTTCTTCTTTTTGCATTTTCTAGTCATAAAACTGCATCCAGAACAAGAGGATGTATAACACGAATGGGCTGTGTGCAGAGTCACAAAGCAACAGGAAGCTGCCCCCACACCGTCTCCCATAGGTGAGGAAGAGAAGCTAGTGAGACAAGGGGCAGCCAGGGAACCAGGGCACAAATGGAAGAAGGGATGTAAATATCAACAGAGAGAGAGGACCTTGGAAATCATTCCTGCAAAATCCTCCAATTCTCAACACCCTCCAGTATAAAGTAAGGCCTCTCACTGATCATGGTGAATCAGACTAAAACCACCTTTGTAAATTGATCAGATTGATCAGGTTATTAATGACTGATATTGCTTTAGATAAAAATCCATGAACTAATGAGTCACAGCAAAAGAATTTTTTAACTATCTTTGTCTTCCAAAGCCTAACAATGGGAGAGACTTCATCAGATAATTGTTTTCAGCTATTTTTATGGCCATATTCCAAACCAGATTCTGCCTTTCCTTGTCAGGGGACTGTTCAATGCAAGACACAGAACAACAGGGGAGCACAGGATGGAGGGCAGATGACAGGGCATGAATTCCTTTAACTCAGCCAGTGCTAGAAAATCTACGGATACCTCTTCAGTTTCCTCACATCAAATGGTTTTAGAGTTAAATGATTAATATATATAAAAACTGAGACTGACCCCTGGTGCCTGCAAGGTGCCCAGTGACCACCAGCTTTATGACCAGGGTGTTACCTCAACCACGTGTGGGCGGACAGGCTTCCTTTCCTTTTTGCTTCGACCAAGACTTCTGACGAACTTTTCTACCTCTTTTTCTGCCTGAGACATCTGCTGAGGAGTAGCATTCACTGAACATCTGATTAAAAAATTATGTATAGTAAACCATTATTATAAAAAATAAACACTTTGATTCTTCACATTTTGTATAAATCACACAAATATGAAGTGAATAACAATGTTTCTGTATAAGACAATATTCTAAATGTTAAAAAGAAATACTATCCAAATGTGAAAATAACACAGCCATCTTACATCTCTACAGTGTTTTCAAGATATCAGACTTTCACATATTTATTTTAATGTGTTATATCTTCTAAATAGTCATTAAGATGTAAAGAAAAAGTTGTTGACTCTAAATTCTGTGCTCTTAAGAGCAAAGAGAATACAAAGAACATTTACATTTGCCAGTACTGCCTTCAGACTTACATGATTAGAAGACTCAAAACTTTAAAAATTCTTATCCAGAAGAGAGATCAATTTGAAAATATAAATTGGTTGCTAAAGTAAAAAATTATAAGATGCCAAGAATTACTATGCTTCCAAAACATATTTTTATACTACTTTCCAAATTCTAAAAAAATCACAAATACTAACGTATAAAATTTATTTGAACTCCACAGTATGTTGGTAGAATATATTTTCCATTTTAACTAAAAGGCTGGTATAATTAAATTAATACAACATTTAGGCACTCAACTAATGGAATTGGATATATTAGTTCTTTTGTTCCTTATGATAAGCCTGCAAAGTAGGGTTTTATGGCGGAAGAGGCAGAAGACCTGAGTGGTTAAGTCACCCAGGATGGCCGTGGCGTACGCTTGAGCACTGGGCCAGAATCTGCAACAGGCCTGCCGGACTCCAAGCCAGAGCCCTGACTGCCAGGCTCATCTCCTGCCACTCACAGTATGACCCCAGAATCTGCTCACTGATTGTCAGGAACCATTGGTGAAAGGTGCCAGGATTGTGAAACCAAGGACTTGAACATTTTCACACCAGGGACCAGTGAGTACAAAGTCAGGGTCACTGTAATAAGATGCTGCAAATAAACTGCTAAGGATTTAAACAGTTAATTATGCTCAAACCTGAAGGCATAAGGCCAACTTTATGCGCATGAGTAAGCTGGCCATAATATAATTTTGTTTTTATAAGAAACTGCACTTTTACTCTGGTCTTGAGCAAATTAACCTCTATCCAGCTTCACATTCTCCTTATTTAAGGAACATTGCTTTTGGAAACATATAACTTTAAATCTTTGTCTTAAATCTACTTCACAGTTCTAGAATTAAATTAGCTTGCTTTCTTCTCCATCTCCCACAACTTTTATTGAACTTAAAACAAAATTCTTTTCATTTCCATAGCAAATGATTTTAGCTCATTAGAATGTTAAGTCTAGAATCAATTCTATAACTTATACTTATATCAAATAGTCTTTCTTCCTTGAAGATAAAATTATATAATTTCAAGTGAAAAATATCTAAAAACCACACTCAATAAAATAGAATGAATAAGATCTTTCTTTAGAAACAACTCAGGAACCTACCTCATATTATCACAGTTTAAAACATGTTTCTTGATCCGTGGGAACTTTCTCAGGATTGGTTTGATGTCTGTCATTTCAGCAATTCTCTTCATCAACCTCACCTGAACCAAAGGAATCAAGCACAAGAATGATCAAGACCACAGACAGAGCCCCAGTCTGAAAAGCAGAACCCTCAATATCAGAAGCCTGTAGGAGACATGTCCCAATGTTGTGCTTGTGTGTGGCAATCGACAGCTGAGGTAGGGTGGTGTTGGAATAGAGGTTGCACAAGGAGGAAAATGAGTTAAACAATTATTCCCCATGAGATTTGGTAATTATAAAGTTAGTGCTTCTGACATACGTAACTTATTACCAGAAAGAATCAGCAACTCTGGAAGATGTGGCTAAGCCAGAGTAACAAGCATCCCTTCCCAAGTCTCACCTGATTCATGCCACTGAAGGTCTCTTGTAAGTCCCCTGCAGGCGTGAGGGTCCTGCTAGCTCTGAGGGTTGCATAGAAATGTCCAGAGTCTGGGATCCCATTGGAGAGCTCCTGAGCTGTCATCTTAACTAACACTTTGAAGTGTTCGTCTTCTTCAAAGGATGGGCTATGGAGAAAAAAAACCAAAATAAATTCCTGAAGATCCATCTGTGCCCCCTTCAATATCATGGAAACCTTTATTATGTATAAGTTTTCAGACTATTTCAGCATCTTCGGGCATTTTACTGGTCCATAGGAATGACAAGTAAAAACAGGCTAGGAAACCCAACAAGGACACCCTGAGTGAAGTCTACTCTTAGAACATTTCAGTGTTACATTTCTGATACATCTGAAGCATTAACATCTTTTGCAAATAAAGTTACTTGTTAAATATTTCACTCCACAGGTGCATCATGTCTGGAAGATTTCGATTCAGGCAGAAAGATGAAAATAGCACACCCTATATCATGAAAGAAAAAAAAAAAAAACAAGTAAGAACTTATAGCGTAATTTAAAAGAAAAAAAAATACACTTTAGAATCAAACCTTTGAGGACAGCTATGATCCTGAAGTGGAATGCTACCTGCTCGTACGTACCTGCTCGTACGTATCCGGGTCAGACTCGTCAGGGAGCACGTGGGGAGACACGGTCATGTCTCCCGTCTTCAGCTCCAGTTGCTGAGCCTGTTCTCTGTAGTTGAGAGTGCCACAGCCCAGCCTGTCATGGCAAAGCAGCATTTCCTCAATTACCAAGGCACCTGCACTGCATCGCTTTTAAAATTGTGCATCTTGAATTACAAGTTTCTTATACTAACTCACAACATGGCTTTCCAAACCTCTTTCTACATGTCAGAGGTTATAGAGCCCAGATGCATTTTGGCATTAACACTCTCTAGACTGCTCATGTGCCTTCTCTCTAGAGTGGAAACCAGTTCCTCTTATTCAGGAAACTCGTTTCCAGGATCCAGGCCACTAGACACTCTGGCAGCCAGTGTCTAGCACTGAAGATAAAAGTCTGAATTCCATGTGCTCTACCAGCCCTAAGATTGGAAATAGTTGATAAGTACTATTTTCTCCTAAGACATTCTGAAACATTTCATTTATTCAAATATATGATGGTCTTGAGGGAGAAATCCCCAAAATAAGTCTTTTTACTTTTAAAGAAAAACAGTATTACTCTTTGCATTGATGCTTCCAAAAGAAACATTCTCACCAATGCTCCTAAGGCAAGAAATAATCTGAGCCAAGAGGACAACTCTGAGGTATATCTAAAAATGTTACAAGACAAGCACTGGGAGCTCTTAGGAAGGCTGACACTTTCAAAAGGTGGAGGCCCTTTTTCACGTGACCTAACGCACAGTCAGGGTGCAGTGCCCACAGCCACACAGTGTTCCGCACATGCAAGCATCTGTACCTCCACAAAGTACAATCTGCTTCAGTGATTAGGTTCTCTCTGTCTTCCTGGAACAGCAAAGGAAGGCTCTGTCTACTGCTTATCCTGCCACCTTCAGCCTCTGACATGCACAGAGAAAAGGAGCAAGCAGTGTATGTATGCTCCTGAGTGTTTCCCAATCTATTCAGACACCTGCTTACAGAGGACAATGAAGTGACCTGCAAAGTCAGCTCAGCAGAGAAGCAAACCACAGGAGCAGGAGGCACACCATGCTCTCGCAAGTCAGACCTAGGCCTAAGTCCTGCACTGAACTGCTTATATTTCCTGATTAAACACAACTGTTCCTTTTTAAACTCTTAATAGATAAATAGCACTGATATGATCCATTTGTAAGTATTACCTAATTCTCTATAGATTTATAAACTTTTAATGCTATACATTATAGTAAGAAAATGTAATTTCCACAAGAAAACAAATTTTAAAGTATACCATAACATTGTAAGCTTTGAAAAATGAGTCACTGAAAGGTAGTTACTATTAAGACAATATAAACACACAGAACACACACATTTATAAAACTCACAAAGATGTGTTGAATTATATAAATGTGTGCCTGTTGCAAGTCTGAGACTCACTTGGTAAGGACGCTGCAAAAGAGGGGCACATACGGCCTCAGCTCCTCGGGAAGTGTGTTCAAACTAGAGAAGGCTCGGAAGTACACCAGGCCATTGGTGGGCTGCGCGCAATACTGCACGGGGATCTCTCCAGCTAGAAAAACAAAGTGAATAATCGTTTTTAACCAGTAAAATTTTAATCATTTTTAATATTTAAGAAATAATACTATGCTTTTCAAGAATGGAGGTCTAAAACTTAGTAACAAAAAAAAAATACTATTCACTCATTCCAGTTTACATGAAGTTCCCTTTTGTACTTTCATTATGATAAAAAACAAAAACAAACAAAAAAACCCAGAAATGATCTTTGACACTAAAGCAGACACTAATTTTTGAAGAATCAGAATGGAAGAACAGCTATGCTCATCTAATTAGTTAACTATGCCAGCATTCCAGTGCCCGCTGCTCACCTTTACTAAAACCTACCCTTCATTCACAGTGACTTAACTAGGTCATTCCAGCAACATCTGACCCGACTGTTTCACTGACTTTAAATGCTGCTCATCTTCCCCCAGTGGTTGTACTGGCCCTTAGCTGAGACTCTTTCTGTGGTACCCCTATGTATCTCCCAGTACATTCTGTGAGCTCTTAGGACACTGTGGTCCGGGACACCTCCAAGTCTCTGGTGGGTAGGAGCTGTGGATTCCATTTTGTGCATTCCTACCTAGCACAACACCTGAAACCAGAAGAGGGACTAAAGCCTTTACTGATAACTGACTGGTCTTTGCTAATTCTTTTAATGAATACCTAATGAGGTTCACTGGTAAGTAAAGACCACAGGAATTAAAACATCAGTGGGACAAGAGCCCCACTCCCCAGAATAAAGGAACTTATGCCAATATGCACATGCATAAGCACACATGCAAATAAATCAGACATGATAACACAACAAGTACTATTAAAAAATAAGAGGCAGGTTTGAGTTGTTCCAAGAAAACAACATGTGCATGTAGTCTAAACTCCTATTCTCAGTGGTACAAGTTAATGCATAACACTGGCATCCGTTCAGTAAGCTCCAACCATGCCCACTGCTAAGTTTGACATCCACACCTTCCAGAGTATGGGGCTGGGGCCAGAGTAATGTTATTCCAGAGACATGTCTCATAAGCTACCAACCAGAAGCCAAAGTAAAATTAAGTAACTCTGAGAAAACAAAAGCAGTGACAGACCACAGAGCAAAACACTTTGATGAGACAGGAGGCTACCAGCAGCCTTCAACTCTCTTTCCAGTCAGTCGATCCTACACTTTCTGCAGCATTTCTTCATCCCTCCACTTCTCTCCTACACTGACAGTTCAGCTGAAGAGACAGTTTGGCCAAGGACCCAAAAGGGTGCCTACATCCTTTAAAAACCACTTAATACCCACAGCATAACCCAAATCCTTATCTGTTTCCAGAAACAGCAAATTACAGAGCCACTTCTAACCTACTCATAGAAAAAAAAAACACAGGTTGTTACTGAGTAAACAAGTCACTGCCATTGAAGATAAGGAACAATTTACAAGACATATGAAGAGCAAGACAGTCACGTTTTCTGGAAAACATCTAAAATGTGACCCTGCTTCTCCTATGGAAACTGATGTTTAACTTAATCAAGAAACTCATACACCCTGAACATGAGTGACATTAGTGACATGAGTGTTGAGTGAGACCTGTTAAGGCCACATCCAGGCTTGTGAAAGGCATGGAGGGCTCAATGTCTGAGACTTTCAGTGCTGGGAGACAGGAGGCATCTTGAGGTTTACTTTGCTGACTCCGTAATTCTAAACCTAAAAAGAAAAAGAAAAGGGAAAATGAAACACTCAGGACTACAATTAACAGATTTTACCCAACTGATCTCCTCTCTGCTTTTCATTATCTGACATTCAAAATTAGCAACCCCAGACCAAGTGCTGAGTATGTGAGCAACTATGGTGCGGAAGGTATCTGCATTTCCAAGCGAACATTTCACAGGCATTAAATCTGCTTTGTAAGTGGTGTTTGTTCTAAATCTCATTCCTCAACTATTTTGAAAACAAAATTTAATTGGGAAGTGGTTTTTTTTTGCTCAATAAGTTCCCCTCTGAAACTAAAAATTTTATATTGGATAGAATGAACTTATTTTATAACCACTTTTTGCTGAACTGAAAGTAATAACTTTAATACTTGTGTTCTTTTAAATTTTCACTTCCATTAGTAAAACGTTTATATAATCACATAAATTTCACAAATGACAGCAGTATTTAAAAATACACTCCCTACGCCTGATGATCCATGCATCTAATCAGAGGGAATTCTCTCCCTGGGAAATTATTCCGAAGAACCACAGCATCCAAGAGAAGAAAAGATCTACAAAATCCAGAATTTTTTTCTGTCACACAAGCATACAAATGAATTTGTTCACAAACATGGTTTGTAGGATATAGCTGTGCTGAGCTAGGAGTTTAACTAACATCACAATATAGAATACTCCTGCTGACTGGTGAGCTAACCTCCAAAGGAACAACACAGCTGCCCTCATCCTCTGTGAGAGCACGGGATTACCTGACAGTCCACTCAGGCATGGCACCTGGGAGCAGGTGAGCGTCTCATGCACTAATCACTCTACAGGCTGGGCCCAAAATAAAGTAAAAGTTGAACGTACACTCCACTCCCCGCTCCTCAGGCCTGTGACCTGGAGCAGACAATCTCTGCTCCTTGAGGTGTCAGGAGCCCAGGTTCCCTGTGAGTTCAGTCCTTAAGACCTTCCCTCGCCTGACCAAGTTGAGTTTCCCAATCTTATGCTACTCCATTTCTAACTCTGTGTCTGTGATATGAAAAAGCCTTCTCTTACCTCTTTCCTTACCAAGTCTCACCAATAGCTAAGACCCACCTCCTCTAGAACATTCTGCAACTACTCTGACAACCCAATTGCTCCTTCTTTGAGTGTACACAGTGTCAAAAACATTAAATATTTTCTTTTTTTCCCAGCAAATCAAAGCTCTGTGGCGCAGTAAGAATTTTACCCCTTCATAGTACTTAATACATTACACAGAGAAACTAATATTTTTCAAGATGAAAGTTTTTAATAAACTTATTACTCATTCATCTTTTTCCCATTGGTGTTAATTTATGGATTAAACTTTAATTCACGGAACTGAAGTCCATATTTTAAGACATACTGACCTGAAATAACTATTAAATGCACTACTAGCTGCACTGTGTCCTACTTAAAAGGAACTTGGCAGTGAATTGGTAAGAAAAAAAACATACTTTAGTAATATTAGCATCATTTACAATGTACTAGATGTACTGTAGTATACTAAACTTTCTTCAAACAAAGCAGACCTTAAAGGCCAGCCCATAAATATGTTAGCAATTTAGGAAACATATATTCTGTTGCTTAAGCATGGACTTACCTTATGGACTTACTATGGCTTTAATTAAAAGTGAAAGCTCAGAACCTGTCAATCAGCATCATCAAAATGCTTAAAATAGCTCTGTCTAAACAAGAACTCAAGTGTCAAGAAGAAAGGTTACAAGTTGCCATTAAGTTTTCCTTTACTAGATTATATAAATGCAATCTTATCATAATCGAAATGGGATTATTTTCCAGAGTCACTTATACTTCCTAATGAGCCAAATAATTGCTCCCATAATCCCAGCCAAAGCTGCTTTCTTGTGTGTGTGTGTGTGTGTGTGTTGGGGGTGTGGGGGGGGGAAATATGTGTGTATGTTGTAAAAATTTTAATAGGCTTTATTAAACAATTATTAATCTGCTCTGTATCTATAGCTTTGCCTTTCTAAGGGCATCATACAAATGAACTCTATAATATGTATTCTTTTTTTTTTTTTTTTTGCACGCATTGGGGCGGTGGGTATATAAGGATGGAACTCAGGGGCATTTGACCACTGAGCCACATCCCAAGCCCTATTTTGTATTTTATTTAGAGACAGGGTCTTACTGAATTGCTTAGCACCTTGCTTTTGCTGAGGCTGGCTTTGAACTCACAATCCTCCTGCCTCAGCCTCCCGAGCTGCTAGGATTACAGGTGCGTGCTACCACACCCAGCTTGCAGTATGTATTCTCTTGTGCCTGATGTACTACACTTAGTGTAATGCTTATGAGATTCATCCATGTTGAGTTAGCCATAAAACGGAATAAAATTATGATTGAGTCATATTTTTTAGTATGAATATATATGTTGATGGAAATTTGTAATGTTTCAAGTTTTGAAATGTCTTTAGCCCTTTGTAGTTAATTCCTAGCACTAAGACTGCTGAACTTCAGCACTGTGAAGCACTGTAAGAAATTACAAAACTGTTTTCTTAAGTGGCTGTACCATTTTGCTTTGCCATCAGAAATGTGCAAGAGTTCCACTTGTTTCACATGCTGATTACACTTGATAATTGTAGCATTTAAAATTTTTACCTATTGTACCAGGTGTATAATGATAGAATTTGGGGATTGTAATCTGAATTTTCCTAATAAGCAAGCAGGTAGGGTGGAGGAGAGTGTTGGGCAGACAGAAAGGAAGGGGAAGCAAGTGGAAACCAAATGGAGGAGGGCCTTGAATAGAAGCTGATGAGTGCCTGTGTGCGTCTTTATTAAATCACAAGAATTAGGAAGCCAGTGAAAAGTACAGCCTCTTCTGTGTCTTGACCAAGTCTAACCTACACACACCCTCATGGTGTCACATGGCTAGCACAGTCCTCTGTGCCCACGCTGCAACCTGCCTCTCTGAACACATTACAGCTTATATTATCTATACTGTTCATTTGGCAATTAATTAAATAATGTGACAATAAGAAAAACTTTGTTGACATTTTACAGTATCTGGTAAACAGAAAGTACTTATAAAATCTGTAAAATGAATAAATTTCATAAAGCTACTTTCAATTACTCCTGCTTTTCCTGGTGAATCACATGAATTTTCATTTAGGGTTGAATCTCAAAGTTGAGCCCAGTGCATCAGTAGGAATTCTGTAGGTGCCCAATGATTATTTGTTGCCTTCAACTATTATCTATCTAATAATAATACTTGCCTTCAACTGTTATCTAGTTAATAAACAGTTCACTAGGTCTGCATGAAGGAAAGGGAATTACCAAGCAATGGAATATCTGACCTTTTTCATAGATCTGTTGCTTATCTTCCAGAGAGAGAGAATCGACCTTTTGCTTCAGTTTTTCTGTTTCTATTTGTGTTTGTTTCTCATAATACTTGTCATCTGGCTTCATTGATAAAGTCAGTTTATGCTGATTATTCTGCAACAACCACAATAGCAAAAAAGTTAAAATGGGACTTTGTTAATAATGCCCGACCTACTAAACCAGTATCACATGTCCTTGGTTCTGCAATTCATCCATTTTTAAAACAATGATAATAAAACTTAACTCAAGGGTTGCTTTACAAATCAAAGTATGTAAGCCACATAAAATCCTTAAAACCAGACCTGTCATGTAGAACATATATAATTAACATAAGCTGTTACTCTTTTTAGAATTATTATTTTAGTCATTTTGTCTTATCCACAATTGTAAAAAAATTCAACACTTCCTTTAAATTTTGGTTGTAAAAAGAAACTATTTGGGGCTGGGGATATAGTTCAGTTGGTAGAGTGCTTGCCTGGCATGCACAAGGTTCAATCTTAAGCACCACTCACACACAAAAAAAAACTGTTTGCACTCTTTAGTATTATAAATCTTGGATGTCAGTTTAAATTAAAAATAATAGAACTCTAACAATTTCTGTTTAATATTCATTATCCTATCAACTTCCGAAAGGCTGGAACAAGTTTTGATTCAATACTTTGCATATTATTAGGACATTAGATGTTAATTTAATATAAAAATAAATGTTGGGTAACTGGTTTCTCCAATTATTTTAATAATCTAAAAAATAAATACAAAATGCTCATTTGTAATACTATTAAGAAAAGTAAGAGAATTAGAGTATAATGAAAACCTATAATAAAGAGAAATTGCAGGTCAAGTTATCAAATCATGTTCTATGTCTGAAACAATGGTACATATTAAAAGTTACCCTCCAAAACAGGCAACAGTCTGACCCACCAGTCATAGCTTTTAAAAAGTTTAATGAGTATCTAGAGCAAGAATAAAGCCAAGTATAAATGACTAGAAATCCAGGAATGCAAGCAAACACCAAAAGAACTCAGTCATAAAAATAGAGAGTATACAGTGTACTTAACTGTTCTTATAGTTTATATTACTCTTCCATTAACAAAATAGGAAAATGTACACATTTTGTTAATACATACATATATAAAAATGGACACAGATATTAGTATGAAAAAGATCAACTTGCATTAAAACCTGGAAAACAATGTTAGTGTAAGCATTTACATTTTTAACTAGAAATTAAGACATTATGACATCTATACATTATTAGAAACTAACTTACATAAATATACACATTATGTTCCCCTAATGTTCCTTCTAATATTTTGAAATCCAACTTAAAAATTAA
Source organism: Marmota monax (assembly GCF_021218885.2). Lineage (NCBI taxonomy): Eukaryota > Metazoa > Chordata > Mammalia > Rodentia > Sciuridae > Marmota > Marmota monax. The sequence goes on along the minus strand of NW_026695217.1, from coordinate 39,502 downwards.
AGAAATAAATTCTCCAATTTTCTTACCATAAAATATTGTTTCACTTTCTCTTGCAAAAATTTAGGATTTTCCTTAAGGCACTGCCTAAATTTAGTCAACTGATTTCCCAACTGCAAGAGTTCCACAGGGTCTCCATCATGATTCCAGCAGGAAGCTACGTACTAGAACGAAAAACTTTAAATTATACATAGCATACCACCAACATTGTACTATCCCATAAACATTGTACTACTCGGTAAATGTGGAAGGCATGATATTTTACTGAAATCCTAGTTTCTATATTTAAAAAAAATATGGATGATTGTTTATAACAAAAAAATAAGTCTTTAGTTCATTGAAAAGGAAAAAAACTCATTTTAACCATGTTTTGTTCTAAAAAATTAAAAGCACAGGTTTAAATTACTTTTAAAAATACAATTGTAACCAAGAATTTGCTAGATATCATATACATTTAAAGTTATATGTAAATTTATTCCACATTAAAACATAAAATATCAAGAAGCCAATTAAATAAGTTAGTAAAAAGATAAAAATTTACTATAAAACTAAATTAAATTTATATCTGATTTCAAAATAGCCTAACTTCCAAGGTTCAAATGAAAAGCACTATAAGTATGAATCTGTTTTCAGTGCCATCAAGAACCACTAATCACACAAATAAATAAGCAAAACCAAACCAAACCAAAGCCAAAACCCAGATGGTTGAGAAATCATACCGATATCAGGGCACGTCCAAAACTGGTTGACTGATGCTTCATTTGAATTTCAATTTTATGAAGTAAAGCTTCTATTTGATCATCTTCAAATCCTTTCCTAAAGAAAGGAGATGGTGAAAAGAAAAAGTGCAAGCATTACAGGTAGCATCAACTACTAAAACATGTTTTGTTCCATATAGAGAAGGCTAAAATATGGAGAAGCCACAGTCCTTCCAGGAAGAGAACTCTTGAATGAAAGAAGAAAGCAAATCATTACAAAAGACCACACTTACTCAACTACTTCGTCAAAAGTGCTATCCACAAGGTCCCTGACCTTCTGAATATCTTTCTCTGCAATCCCTTGGAGGCCCACGCTGAAATACGCCTCCTTTGTGTTTCCGTTATATCTAGAAAACAGAAACAGGAAGTGTGTTAGAACCCACATACTCTCATCATTACGTCGCAACACACTTTAAAAATGAGAACTAAGAACTTTCAACTGCAGGTTCTAGTAAAGAGAGCTCACGAAAGCCATGTTCTCAGATACTCACTTCTCAGATAACAATTGGCCAAAAGTATATTTATGTCTTTTCAAATACTTATAAAAATCAGTAGAATTTTTGAACTATGGCAAAATCTAGAAATGTAGAACTGCTGAGTTTTAGAAAAACTTTTTAAGATTTCCAAGACTTCTTCATGATGTGACTTTTAAAACAGGCATCAGTATGATATTCTGAGAATTCAAAAATGCTATTTTTTTTCCACTTCGGCCAAAGGTCTCTGGATCCATAACCTAATTCAGAGGTCCCTGTTAGGAGGGGGGATGTCCTGAGCATGGCGGGACACTGAGTAGCATCCTTGGCCTCTACCCACTAAACACAAACAACATTCCCTCCAGTTACAACAACAAAAATGTCCCTGACAGTGTTAAGTGTTCCAGGGTGGGGCAGTACAAAATTGCCAATAATAAAACTTACCCAACATCAGGAGAAAAGTCTGTGCCAAGTCCAGATTCAATTAAAGCTTTGTAAAAGGGGGAATTGGGCCCAGCAACCAAGAGTGAAGACAGAAGACTTAATGTGAAGGCTTCAAATGTGTCAGTGATACTTTATGGGAAAAAAAAGAATGGGGGTAGGCAAAAGGGAAAATCTTTAGCAATTATGAATGTTTCTTAAGTCATTTAAAAAACACTACTAAAATAACAATTTTATGTCCAAACAAACTGAAGTTCTTCTAGAAATTCTTGTGTTTCACATTTGTTTTAAATCATTATATGAACAAAAGAGAAAATTTTTTTAATATATCAGGCTGCTTTTTTTTTTTTTTAACTCCAAACCCCATACTCTAAATGTATATTGAATGCTCATCACATGACAGTTTGCCAAGTACTTTCACATACATTATTTCAATTACAGGTACAACATCACAGCAACACAATAAACGACTGGTGAGAGGACACAAAGAGTCCCCACTGTGCAGCTGCTATACTACATGGAGCCACAGGTGGGACTGAGCCGGTGTCCTCCCTGTCCTCAATACTCGAGGCACCAGTTCTCGCCTGGTCTCCACAGTCTTTAGAATTACAAAGTTTTGTACGTGGTATATTTTTCCATGCAAGATATCACAGTATTCTCACAATCAAAGAGACCTTTGACCATGCAAATATAAACAATTGCTAGAAGTTCTAAGGCAGCTTTTCCTCTGGAGGATTACAGCTTTAAAATAGAAGGAAGTAAATCACTTTTCTGCTGGACAGCTAACAAAAACGGTTTTCCCATGAAATTAAACCACATAACCACTTTCAATGCTATAAAAATGTTCTTGACATTTTGTTCTCATTCTTAAAACCTGCTTGACTCTTGAATCCCAGCTGTATGTTGATTTATAATTGACTTTCAAATTCTCCTCCTAATGTTCTATGCTGGGTATTTTCCTGTTTTCAGCTAGTAAAATCTTTAGCAATGTATACTTACTCTGGCAAGAGGAAGCTAACGCTGACCATTGTTTGTTTAGAGGTGTCTGCAGCAAGTGAATGTGGGCCACATGTTATCTGGAATTCCCTCTGCAAAATGATGTGATGTATTGCGTTAGTGGGAAGAGAATCTGAATGGTGGTAACTTAAACAGGGTTATGTGTGGATATATAAAATGCTCCAAGACAAGAAACTTTTCACTAAGTTTCTTTCTAAACAAATAACAATTCCCTAGTCTTAAAAAGCTCTTATGCATATTGTAATGACCACTGCATTTTAGAATATAACTATTAGTACACAGTTCATCCTCATTTCAATGTATTTAATAGGTAAGATAAAACAGTAATAAAAACTAGATGAGGCACTTACTGGCTTATCCCAGTGCTTCTGAGCTGGCACTGCAGTATTTGGTTCAATTTTCTGAAATTTACTCAGTGCTTCTTCATGAATTTGTCTCAGATGCTGTTCTAATTGAAAATTACCATAAGTGAAGAACCTAAAATTTTGAAGGAATATGTTGGTCTGTTTTAGTTTAAATGATTAGAAATCAACAGTGATGTACAGAATACAAGACAAGGAGACAAATCCACATAAATACAGTTATCTCATACTAGACAAAGGCGCCAAAAACATACATTGGCAAAAAAATGGCCTCTTCAATAAATGGTGCTGGGAAAACTGGATATCTATATGTAGCAAAAATGAAATTAAACCACTATCTCACCATGCACAAAACTCAACTGAAGAGTGGACCAAGGTCCTAGGAATTAGAACACAGACCCTGCACCTAGTAGAAGAAAAAGTAGGCCCAAACCTTCATCATGTTGGATTAGGTTCTGACTTCCTTAACACACTCCTAAAATATACGAAATAATATCAAGAATCAACAAATGGGATGGATTCAAACTAAAAAAGCTTCTTCTCAGCAAAGAAAATAATCAATAATATGAAGAGAGAGCCCACAGAGTTGGAGAACATCTTTACTACATGCACATCAGATAGATGCACATCCCAGATATATAAAGAAGTCAAAAATCTTAACACCAAAAAAATAATAAATGGGCTAAGGAATTGAACAAACACTTCTCAGAAGAAGATATACTATCAATCATCAAATATATGAAAAAATGTTCAACTTCTCTAGTAACTAGAGAAATGCAAATCAACACTACTCTAAGATTTCATCTCATTTCAGTCAGAATGGCAATTATCAAGAATACAAACAATAATAAGTATGGTAAGGATGTGGGGAAAAAGGTACACTCATACATTGCTGGTGGCACTGCAAATTGGTGCAACCACTCTGGAAAGCAGTATGGAGATTCCTTAGGAAACCTGGAATAGAACCACCATTTGACCCAGCTATCCCACTCCTCGGTCTACACCCAAAGTCCTTAAAATCAGCACACTATAGTGAAACAGCCACATCAATGTTCATAGCACCTCAATTCACAATAGCTAAACTGTGGAACCAACCTGCCCTTCAATAGATGAATGGATAAAGAAAACTGTAGTATATATACACAATGGAATATTATTCAGCAATAAAAGAGAATAAAATTATGGCACTTGCAGATAAATAGATGCAGCTGGAGAATATCATGCTAAGTGAAGTAAGCCAATCCCCCAAAACCCAAGTTGAATGTTCTCTCTGATAAGTGGATGCTGATCCATGGTGGGTAGGGGGGGTATGGAGGAACTTTGGGGAGGGTAGGGAAGGAAGGGGCATGGGAGCAGGAAAGATAGTGGAATGAGATGAACATCATTACCCCAGGTACATGTATGACTGCACATATGGTGTGACTCTAACATTGTGTGTGATAGTAGGAGCAAATGTGATTCCATTTTGTTTTACGACTTCATCCTGTAAAACAACCATGCCAAGTAGAAGAGTCATGACTGGAGCAAGATGTTCTTTTCTTTTGCTATAGAAACCTTTAAGAACACGGAACTACCTAATGGAGTATTGTTTCTGTAACTAGGGTAACGGGCTCTGTTTCTGTAACTGGGGTGACTGGGATAACTGTGATTGGTTAGGCTTCCCTCCGCTTGACTGCACTGTCCTGCTTCTGTAACCTGGCTTGCTTGCATTGGCTGGACCCCCCTGAACATGCCTTTTGCGGTTTTCAGGCTTATAAGGAGTGCCTTTGCAATTGTTCGGGGCTGATCAGGGGAACAGCTTTATGTTCTGGTCAGCCACCACAGGTGTGCTTCAATAAAGGCTTGATTTGATTATATGTGAGTGGTCTGGAAGTCAGTTTATGAAACCCTGGGACAAAGCTTTAACTATAACAGTGTATGACCAGAGAAATGAAAAGTTGTGCTCCATTTGTGTACAATGAATCAAAATGCATTCTGCTGTCATGTATAACTAATTAGAATAAAAAATAATCGGCAGTGATTTTTTTTTTTGCATGAAACAGAGAATACGCAGTATTATAACAACTAACAACCCTCTCCATGTTTAAGTAAACTTTGCAACCAATATATATTGTTTTGCTTAGTTTAAATGCAAACACTGATAGACTCTTTTGTCTTTTTAATAAGATAGGTGGCTCAAACAAAACACAAACCATAAGAGGGCTTTATTAAATGCAAATGCAGCAAAAAATATTTTTTGTATTAAAACTAGTATAAAGAAATTACAAAAACCAAATGAGTTATTTGTTAAATATTGTACCACCCTAGCTACAGTACTACAATAATTGATCTAATATTGATAAAAACAAGTAATTTCATAAAATTCAATTTTAAGCTGCAAATTTCGGATTATAGATATAAACCAGAGAAGTCTTATAATGCCAGAGTTGATTGTTTTCTTTACTATAAAGCTGTCTGAGCTACGGTTAAGATTTGGGGATTAGCCTAAAGATTCCTTAAAAACTTTTATGCTCAAGGGTTTAGAAATAAATTGTACAGACAAGGACTTGGATAATCCACTAGCAATCAACATCCCTAGAGACACTTATCTCTCAATACCTTTTGCCATTCAGTCACAGAATCCAGTGGATAAAGGACTAGCAGAAGATTCAGAGCACAAGCGCCTGGATGTGCATGGGGATGCTCAATGAAAGCTAAGAAAGTGTTAGAAATAAACTACCAAGGCTCACAGCTGGGACATTCTGAACATGAAAATATATAGGTTTCATCTGATCATACAATCTCAAAAAAAAAAAAATATATATATATATATATGTAGATATATATATTTAAATACTTTCATAAGATCATAGTGTTATTTAAAAAACAGAGCAAAATGAAGATGGCTGAAGGGCAGGAAAGACAGGAAATAAGCCTCTTTCAACATGCAACCATCTGTCCCACTAAAGTTGGAAAAAAAGCAGTTCTCATCCCACCAGACCATATTTCAGGGTAACGCAAGAGTCCCAACTGATAAGGAAGAGCTCTTCTTTGTGTAAGTCCAGCTAATAGATGTAGAAGTAATTACAAAATGGAAAGACTCAGCAAACTTTAATAAAGTAGTTGATTAATGAAATAGTTATCAATAAGGTGAAAAGGAACTGCGGTAATTTTCATGGAGTATCAGAACCTCCACCTGCCAGATGGCCTGTGATTGTGTGGAGAGAAGCAAACTCTCACCATATAGAGGCTGGGTGTCACCCTCCTACAGGCTGACTTCAGCAGGCCTGTGGAGCATCAACAGGCATCAGAGTGTCTGACTGGAATGCAGCAAATGACATGAGCATCAGCCTGAAAGATTCCCTGTACAAAGGCTTCACCTGCCTCTAACCAAGTCCTGAAATCCAAGTTTCAGTTCTTGAAAAGTCAACAAACACCACGAAGAAGCAGTGGAACAACTCAGAAAGTAGAAAAAGTCTAGAGGAAGCCGGGCCTGATCTCCCATCGTCCTCCTTGAGAAGGTAACCAGGACATGCTGAATAACAAAATGCCATATGTGGGCCTCATTTGGACTGAAAACACATTTTGGGGGATATGGAGAGTTTGAATAAGTGTAAAAATGTTATGCAAGAAAACATTCTTATGTTTTTGGGTCACAAACTATTTAAAGGTGGACAATTGTGATGTCTATAATTTAATTTAAAAAACTTAAAAATTATCTGTATAATAAGTGTATGGGGATTCTACTTTTATATATACTTGAAACTTTCCATAACTAAATTTTATTTTATTTTTTTACAGAACAACCTTGTTAAGTATGATTTTACGCTAATATTTATTTGTAAATAGAATTGTTAGTGATATATTAAGCCAGCAACAATTACTACATCTTCCCCTTTAATGTGCCAAGGGAAAGCTTCAGCTTTTCAGGTACTGTGAAAATTAGCCCTACAAAGTGGATGCCATCACAAGCATTCCCATTTTACAAGTAATGAAGCTGTTACAGAGGCCAAAGAGAAGCACTGGAACTCTCCATCAAGGTGACTCCAAAGACTGCTTGGAATGACCATGTTGTGTGCCAATGACCATTATCACCACACATGTTCAGAATGAACATCAAAATAAGTTAGGCAGGAAACTTAAACAAATCATCTTCCCAAGCCTCACCTACTTCTTAAGCGAACATTTCTTTGCTAAATGTGAGGGAAGCCAAGTCATTCAGTGTAAGAAGACAAACGAATCAATTCTTAATTTACCATTAATCCTTTAAAACACCATGTTAAAGAGTGCTAAAAACAAGTATGTGAGTTGAAAATGATATTCAGAGATACCAAGGGCTCAAGAACAGTCATCTGCTTGAAAAAAAGCCCTCCAAAATAAATAAATAAATAAGTTGAAATCATGAGGCTTCTGTTGGTTTAAAAAATAAATAAAATAAACAAAACTATGAAAAATGAATAAAAAATAAAACAAAATATTACCTGGCATTACTTGGGTGGTAGTGAGTAGCATGAAACTGTTTAAGCTGCTCCCATGTGAGCTCTGGGATGCACAGTGGATCACCTCCGGAGATCACTGAGTAAGTGTGGTCAGGAAGAATTTTGTTCTGAAGGTGCTGGGAGAATATCCTCTCATTATCTGTCTTGAAATTTTAAAAAATAATAATTCATATGCAAAATACAGTCATGCACTGCATAACCACATTTCTGTCAATGATGAATCACAAGTGCAATGGTGTCCCATAATATTTCAATATGGCCTAGATGAGTAGTAGGATGTGCCATCTGGGTTTGTGGGCACATACTTCGACATTCACAAAACAACAAAATCATTTACTAATACTTTTCTCAGCACTAAGTGATATATGACTATAAAACACACTATTATGTTACAATGCAGCAAATTAATCATACTCTGGACCATATCCCTATATCACATGGCAAATAAAACTATTCTAAAGGTAATCAATGATATCCGTGCAGTTATGATTTAATGTTACATTTAATTTACTCATTATCTGTGTACTGGATCCAACAACTGGCTCTCTGGGAAGAGAAGAGCAATTGGCTTTTCAATATGCTCTGGGGGAAAGACTGAACCACTAACGTCAAGACAATGGCTGTGTAGGATCCTTCCGTCCACTAGCCATAAGGACCTGAGGACGAGAAGGTGTCTTGGAAGACATGACACCAAGTGGGGCATGAAAGGATACATTAGCCAGATGAAAGAGGCCACAAGAACCAAGAAGTGACATGGAACACACAAGCCACACCATGCCCTACAGAGACTAGGACAGACAAGGCTTGTCTTCCAAGCCAAGAGGACACACGATGATGCCTGGCCCTTCAACCAAGGGTCATTTCTGGTCACAGCGCTGACCCAGCTAATACAATGTTATTATTTAAAATGAGAATGTGAGACAACTAAATGTTAACTACCTTCAAGCAGTTCTATATTTCAAAATGTTATACAGGTAAAATGATTTTAACTCAATAGATAAAAGAAAAAATACTTACAAATGCTCCCTTCATTTCATTAAAGACAACTCCTTTGAAGATCAAAGGCGTCTGGGGATCACTTGGATCCTCATGTTCTAGTCTCCATCCTTCCTGCCTAAATCATAAATAAATAAATAAAATGAATAAATGAAAGAATAAATAAATAAAATAGTGATTCTAATACTAAAATCTAAGTTAACCATCAGTTAATCTGTACATACCAGAAATCTAGTTCCCGCAAGCATGGAAAAAAGGTTGCATCCAAATATACTGAGAGGAGATTCTGAAAATCCTTGTGATTTTGTGTGGAAAACGGATACTGAGTAAAATCACTAGCTGGGTACAAATAAAAAGTAAGATTTTATTTTTTTAACTTTTTTTCTTTCATGTTAATTTCCTCATTTTTATTGGTGCATCATAGCCGTACATATTGATGGGATTTATTGTTACATATTCATACATGTGCACAACATAACAATAACATTTGGCCAATGAAAAGTAAGATTTTAAAATACAAGAAATTTCTGCAGAAGTTGTTTTCAAGCCTCACCTCACCATAACAGTGAGTGTGAATTGTCAGAGGAACAGAAGCCAGAAAACCCAAGCTCCGGATCCACGCTTCACTTCCACCCTTGGCTGTCACCCCAACTTGCTGAGACCTACCAGATTCAAGGTTTTCCCTTAATAGACATGAGCACTAATTTTCAGTAGATTTTTATGTAGTTCAAATTCCTTTAGAGAGATGTTCATATTCCTGGAAAGGCAGTGTTAATTCTGCATAGGCACTGCTTTAATTTACACTTTAATCTCACTCCTTCCTAGAATACTTGGGCACACCAGCCTATTCACACTCTTGACATTAACCATAATGCTATAGGCACCAAATATAGCCATATTCCCTGAAAAAAAAACTACTCTGAACTTTTTCAGAAAATGCTCAGATATCTTTCTTCTAAAACTCCAGTTTTTATGATCTAACCATGATGTGGCTACCCTAAAGGAATAAATTTCTAACATCTTTCCACTAGATTAGAGATCAGTGATTTATTCTATGGCCAACAACTCTCTTTACTCATAGACACTTACTGAATGTCAGTGTTTGCATCTGGCAAACCCAATAGTGATTATGGTTCAGGATTAGTCTTACCTGTGAAGGCGTTCATGAAAGTGGATAATGACCTGTTCAACATTTTGAAGAAAGGATCTCTACATGGATATTTCTGAGAGCCACACAGGACTGTATGCTCGAGAACATGTGGAACACCAGTACTATCCATTGGGGTAGTACGAAATTGCACACTAAGAAAAAAAAGGATAAACAAATCGGGAAAGGTTAAGCTTAATACTGTCCAATAGAAATCCTAAACATGGGATCACCTCCAATTATTAAAAAGAATTATTCTAACATCACAGTCTTTCAGCATTATCATTTCTGATAATGTTGAAATCACTGAGTCAGACTGTAAGATTTTAACGTGTTTCTGAAATAAGGATAGAAATTCATGTAATCTTTTCCTTATGTTTTCAGGTCTTTCTGTCTATAAAAGTAAAATATCCATGTGATATCATTTTAAATTACTTAATGTACAGTAGATGCTTTAAAGAGAAAGAATATGTTGGTACAGTGCATCACACACCTGAACACATTATTTGTGTCTTCTCTTGCCAGGTGCAAATATCTGGCTCCTGTGTTGTCATGGCTGAGCTTCACTGCAGTTAGAAAGAGTTCAGGAATAGATGTTACCTGAGGTAAGAAGAGGCAATATGAGTGGAAAACATGGGAGAAATGGTTATCTTCAACACATGGACCGAACAGGCTGCTCTGTTTTAAATTAGACAGTGCCAGGAAGCCAGCACTTGAAAGCTAGATGCACAGACCATCTTGTCCAATTCCCTGATCCTGCAAACAAGAAAATTAAGACCTGAAGAAAGGCTGATGTTTCTGTTTCTGTTTTCCTTAAGCACTTACCTTTTTAAGTTAAGCATTTGCTTAAGCATTTTCTAAACATGTCATATGTAACCTGTGAAGGAGATTTTTCTCATCCCCTTTTGTAGATGAAAAACTCACAGCTCAGAGTGATGAAAAAGTGGCCCAGGCCACATAGCCAGGATTCCCTGGTGTCTCTGCTCTTCCCCATTATTCTATGTCACATCTAAATAGCAGTGGCTCAATCTCCGCATGTTTACTGTGCATCTCTGGCTTTTGCACATATGTGCTATTTAATGCTAAATACTGTCCTACAGGGAAGGTAAATGTAGAAATGGCCCTGAGCGTGTGAAAGTAGAAGGATTCTCCTAGAAATAAACTTTGCTTGTTCTAGTTTAGGATGAGTTCTCTGAGGTAAGCAGGGGTTATTACCAGCTGCTGATCCCTCCTGGGAGGATGATCATGCACATAAGCAGGACCTTTAACCAGGACCTCCTGATAAGAACCAAGAGGGTATAAATGCCCTCAATGAAAATGAATGAAACTTTACTCCACAGGGAAGGGGGATAGCAAAAGAGCGGGCAATCATATCTTACTTTAGGTAAGCCTCCACATACGTCTCCAGAGTTCTTAATCTTAAAGACAGTATCCTATCTTTCAACTATGCCAGCCCTCTTTCCTTTAATCAAACGCCATATTGTTGTGGTAGACACACCACTTACCATCCCCTTTTTTCAATGCTCATCAAAGTTACCTGTCCATTATTAAAAAGGATGTTACTGACAGAACTGCAATCAGAACTGGAATCTAATGAGGAGCCCTGTCACATACATGACACACATAAACTAGTCTGCTGATTCCTGCATAATTTACAGATAAGTTACTACTTATGTTCTCAAGTTTATTACACTTTAACATAGGTGATTAATATACTCAAAATCTGTAGACATGGTGAGTTATCCTAATAACAGCTTTCAGGGTAACTATTTCTCAAATAGGAATTGTGGTTTATCGTAAAGTAAGTTATTTTTTTTTAATTTAAAAATAAAGGACTCAACCATTCTGAATAAGATCTTTTTAAATGGTAACTTGTACTATAAATCCAAACTTCTTTGTATGGCCTTCAAGGGACTTAATGCACTGACCCTGTTTTCATGACTTATCGTTCCTAGACTTGCCTGGAATTCCCGTGTCACTGGCCTGCCCAGAGTCAGAGGCTTTCTTTCTTAAATATCACCCTCATCATAAGCTTTTCCCTCTCCTGCCATCAGCTTTCCTTCTCCCCTGGCCCATAGCACCTCTGCACACTGCTCATCAAGCCATGCCTTATCTTACAAGCTTTTTTTCTTTTTATTTTATAACGCAGCACAAAGCCAACCACCAAATATTTAAATATATACTTTTCAACTTACATTAAATAAAAAAAAATCAATACAAAAGGTTTAAACAACAAACAAAAACCAAAAATCAACAAAATCCATTTTAAGATACATTGAGTAAATACTGGTCTACAATCTCTTCTCCAAAATTTTGAGACCCAGATGGCTCAGAAAACAAGTTTAAATGCAAGTTTAGTCCTCTATTTGATGCAAAAACCTGACTGGACAGATATAGGAAACTGAGTTTTAATTGATCACACTCCAAGAGAAGCACCAGATTTGGCTACAGGAACATTAGTGTTTGATTAAGAAACTACTAAGAATGTCACTTCCTAAAATCTGAAAAGGTGTCAGGCTTGAAGGGACACAAGTAAGGGACTGGGACCATTTCATTTGCACAGTTGGTCTTCAGGGTCTGGGAACACAAGAATAAGATCTTCAGTCTTGGCTCTGAAGAATCTCAAATGCCAGCAGAAGTTGTGTACATGATCTGCCTCACTTTAGAAAGAGCAAATGAACACGGACTGTACCTGGTTTACGGTGAAGCCGTGGATCTTTTCTCCCACCTTATACTGCAGCGCTCTCTCACAAGCTGGGTTACTCATCCCCCTCCATACTCTGTGCTGTGTACTGCTGCATTGAAACATCATCAAAGTCAGGAAAACAACTTAGGAAAATTGTTTGGTTAACATAATTCAGCAGTATGCTGAAAATACTGCTGTGATAAAGATGATTAACTAAAGAGAAATTACATTTCACATCTCCAAAATCTTGAACATGTCAGTAAATTAATTTCTAGTACAGTTCTTTACATTGTAACCTTATATCTCAATTCAGATAAATTTCATAATATCAATTATCAATGAAATGTTGAAAACTTTATTTTTACATGTTAACAAATAACTACAATATACAAGTTTTCATTAATTGAATACAAACAATTCTTATGTTGAAATGGTTTCTTTCCATGACAGAATTCTCAGAGGCCTTCACAGTAAAGTAATAACTCAATAATACTTCACAGTAAAGTAATAACTACAATAAAATCCCATAACTTATTTACCAAGTTGGTGAAAATTTAAAAGCTTAATATTACCATGAACCCTCATACACTGAGACTAGGGGTGTAAACTGGAATGATTTTGGAAAACCTTGTGGTATCACTGTATTTAGAAAAGTTGGAGTTCAGCAAGTCCTTCACCTCTTTCTATAGCCTTGAAAACTTGTGCTTAAACACAACACACACACACACACAGAATGGTGGCACTAATCCTAACAATCCCAATCTCAACCAACTCAGACGTCCATCAACAGAGAATGGATAAAAGCTGTGGATAATTCATTCAATAAAATATAGCATTAAAAATAAAAAGATGTGGGTCACATAATGTTAAACAAAAAAATTACAAGATTAAAAAAACAATTTTATTCTAAGCAGGTATTATTCAAACAGGTAACACTATTGTAGGAATGTATTCAGCTGGGAAAAATATAAAGAAGAAGCAAGGAAGTAATTATAATTCAGGAGAATTATTACCTGGAAAGGAAGTAGAGGGTTATAATCAGGGTAAAATCAAGCCTAGTAATGGTGACACAACTTTTTTTTTTAATAATTACTCTCTCAAACATGTTTTATAAGATATTTATTTATATTAACACCATATTCAGAGATATTTGTTTTAAAGGTTATATACCCAGGAAAAGGAAATCACTAGTCATTGGCAATATTAGGGAGATACAATAAAATGAACCCACATTTCCTTATTAATTTAGTAAATTTTAGATTATGAGTTAGAGAAGAATTTTAATAAATTGTTTCTTACCAAAAGCACAATATGTATGAAAACCCGGAGAGACCAAACTAAGGTTGTTCCCCCTTTATACTTTCTGGTAACCTACTACATACATTGTAATCTATTACCTACAAGAATCAAGTTCCTGTTGCCAAATTTAAACAGTCCATAGAGGCCTCCCAATCATTGATACCCCCATGTTTCCCTAAACGGGCCAAAAAGTACCTAGACTGCACCATAAATTAAATTAGATTTTGTGGATTAGTGTGAAAGTTAAACACTTTTTAAATCATCTTTATTTTTCTGTAAATCGAGTCATTAAAAAAAAAAGTTCAATTCCAGGCTACAATTTTATATAGCAGCTTAAAGTATAGCTTGTGGAACCCTCAGGCCTTTAAAGTACTCTGCCTCATAACAAAAATTAAATGGGAGTGAATCTATTAATGAGAACTATAAACTGCCAGTTACTTTTTTTACACGTTAAGATCTACATCAATGACCAACTCCACTTCAAAAAGTCCTGACAACCCACACATAGGGCCACCCACCCTGGGATCACCTGAGGTCAGGAAAGGGAAGGTGGGTCAGATGATTTCCTGGGCCTGGTTCCCCCTTAGACCATAGACTTCCCGGATACATCACCCCAGCCCTGGTAGCTGGGACAGAAACTCCTGGGAGGAAACGCTCTGCCATTCCCAGAAGCTAAAAAGATTTCTTGGCAGTCCCCTAGGGGCACTCCCTCTGGACTTGGGGTATCTGGGTTTGGGACCCTACAGGAGGCGTTTCGGAGTTCAGGAACTCTAGACAAGAAGTTTCGGGTGCAGGTGCCTGCAGAACCAGGAGCTGTCACCCCAGGTTCTGGGATGGCAGAGAATCTGACGCCTCCCGCGCACGCGCCACCGCCCGTTCCCTGGTCCCAGGGTCCCCGCCGCCCCGCAAGTTTCCTCCCCAGTCTCAGCGTCCCCACCACCCCAAGGGTCTCACCAGCTCCTCAGCCGCAGCAGTGCTTCTTGCACCCGCCAACCGCCGCAGCGCCACATGGCGTGTGACTAGCTGCGGGACAGCGGATACACTGCTCTTAACCCGACGCACGGCGCAGTGGGGCGTGACTGCCGCAACTCTCATTGGTCGGCGCTTACGGCAACGTACTCTCCGATAGGCTAAGGAGGAAAAGGGCGGGTCCCCTGCTGCGGGGCCAGCCTTAAGGGCGGGGCGCGGGGCAGGTCCTAGAGGGGGCTGAGCCGGTGCCCATCCCTAGTGGGGGCGTGGCTAAGGGCGTGGCTATAACCGATGCTGGGCGGGGCTCCGACGAGGCGGGGCGCAGGGTAGCGAGGTGCGGTGAGGGACTCAAAGCAAGCCGGTGAGGGGCTCCGCGGCTTGGTGGCCTGGCGGCCTGCGGGCTGGGACTCGCGGTCGGTTCCCACCCGACTAGGCTGAGGCTGATGAGCCTGCTTTCTGCGTGCTCGCTCGCCCGCTAGCAGGGGTAGGGTGAGAGTAAAGGATGCTCCGCCGGGCCCTGGGCAGGTCCTTAACCTGCGGGACTGCGTGGCTTGCGGACGTGGCCCACAGGCTGCCCTGGCCGGTTCCCAGGGCCACGACGCTACAGTGTTAGGCAGGATTTCCCCAGCACTCCGCTGGACGCTCGGAGCTCCCGCGCGCTCTGTGGCCCATGGCTTCCCACCTCCTTCTCTGCATTTCGTGTGTAGGAAGATTGCACCTCTGTGTTCTAAGATTCCCGAAGTACCCACGGGCCCTTCTTGGAAACAGAGCGGGGTGAGCCCTGCCGCTGTGGGTTGGCAGGGACATTTGGAATTAACGACACCTGGGACGTGCTTAAATGGAACTTGGAAAACATCTACGGACTAGACTGACCTCAGGGTCTCAAGAGACTTTGCCTCTTCCCTGCATTCTTCTCTCTCCTCTCCCTGAGCCCACTAATGCAGACTCCAAATCTTCCTCTACCTTCCTTTTGGCGGTAATGTAGAGGGTAATACAGTGAGGAAAAGCCACAAAATGTCTATAGCGCAGGGGATTCTGCAGTTAACCAAGTACTTTCTTACTGATGAACTCGAATGAACCATAACGAAGGCGATAATAAGAAGTTCTCCCTACAGACATGATCTGTTCTAGGGAGTACTTGAGTCATCACAACATCTCTGTGATCTTGGGGGAGATAGTTGGGTATTATTAACCCTATTGTGAGTGTATAGAAAACTGAGGCACTTGGGGGGGGGGTGTTATAGTATTTTTCTCACTCTCTAGAATAGATGCTATATAAATCCAGTAATTACCACCTGCTAGTATGTTCCCATAGGACACAACCTCACTGATGGATAATCTAGATACATGTACACAACAAGAATTTATAAATAGTTATCTTGAGTAATACCTGACCTAATTTTAAGACTTAAATGAAATCTAAATAAATATTAATATAAGTAATTACAATGTAGAAGTAAAAATTATGTATGCAATTTTCTATGTTACAAAAACAGATCCCATGGTATAGTGAAAATCATTGCTTTAGTAAGATTATTGAGTAAGCTTTTTTAATAGAATAGACTGTGCCCTGTCAAAATCTTAGAAGGGTAATCAAGTGAATATTGAGTGTTAGGTATATATAATTGTGTCTCTCCAAACATGCCAGTACTTCAAAATGTGACTACATTTGGAGATAGGGCTTGTATGGAGGTCATCAAGCTAAAGTGAGGTCTTTGGGGGTGGATGTCACTCCAGTATGATTGGTGTTCTTAGAAAATGGAGAAATTTGGATGCAGAGACAGGCATACACAAGGAAAATGCAATGTGAATATAAAAACAAAAATCAGGATGATGTTTCTGCAAGACAAGGAATGCGAAGGACTGACAGCAAATCATTAAAAGCCAGGAGAAGGGTCTGGAACGGAGTTTCCATCACGGTCTCAGAAGGAACCAATTCTTCCAGCACCTTGATCTTGCACTTCTAGCTTCCAGAACTATGAAATAATGGGTTTCTGTTGTTGTAAGTCAAGCAGTTTATGGTACTTTGTTAGAGCAGCCTTAGCAAACTAGTACAGAGAAGTCAAGAGGTATTTAGTCTCTGAAAAATAATATGAAGTGATATAACCAAGTCTGGTATTTTTCAGTATTGCATGTCATTGATGTAAGGTGTGCTTTAGGAAATACTTAATTTCTGAATCACAAACCCAAGTGATGATTGTTGCAAATCCAAAATAAAGAATAAGCTCAGTGCCTTCAAATTTAGGGTTATTGAAATGTACAGAATACCCACAAACTTAGTACAGATCACACAATATAAGGAGAAAGCTCCATACTACCAGAAAAACCTACACACCTTCATTCATCCATTCATCTTTTTATCACTCAACAGATATTATCAAATGTCACTAATTGCCAACTTTGTTACTGGTAAACTTTGTTACTGGTAAATTTATATAAAATATTTCTTCTTTCTGTTGAACTTGTAAAAAATGGCTTACTGTAAAAGGAGAGGAGACCAGATTTTCTTGAATTCTCTTTTCAACTATAAAATTCTTTTTTTTTAAATACTAAGAATCTAACCCAGCATGCTTTACTACTGAGCTCAAATATCCTCAACTTTTTTAATTTTTTGTTTTGAGACAGGGTCTCACTAAGTTGCTAAGAGTCTCACTAAATGGCTGAGAGTAGCTTCAAATTTGCTATTTTCTTGTTTTAGCTGCCCAAGTTGCTGAGATTATAGGCAAACACCAATGCAGCCAGCTCTACTCTAAAATTCTATAGATTTTTTATCCCAGGTCTTACTGAAGCATTGATGATAGAATTGGCTTTAGCCTTCAGTTTTATTTTCTGCCTGTTTAAAATTATCCATTAAGAAAATAAAATTAGGGGCTGGGGATGTGGCTCAAGCGGTAGCGCGCTTGCCTGGCATGCGTGCGGCCCGGGTTCGATCCTCAGCACCACATACAAACAAAGATGTTGTGTCCGCCGAGAACTAAAAAATAAATATTAAAAAATTCTCTCTCCTCTCTCTCTCTCTCTCTTTAAAAAAAAGAAAAGAAAAGAAAATTAATTTGGCTGTTTTGATTTTCTTTCTGATTCAAATTATGGTCCCTCATATCTTCCTTTGATGGAGATCATCTCTTCTCCTGAATTAACTTAAATTTAGTGTTGAAAATACTTGTTTAAGAAAACTTAATTTTGAATTTCCTCTTGGCTAATTCCCTTGATAATTTAAAAAACTTTACAAATTGATATGAAAAAATGCCAGGATTATTCATAAACAGAAAGTACAGTAACCATGTGATATTTATTCTTTTATCTAGCAGATGTAACAGTTTGATAAAACTTAAGGGTAGTGAGGTTTGTGGAGGTATGGGCATCAAGTATTTTCATATTCTGAGTATATTCAGAGCTATACATTTCTTGTCTTTCGTAAAGCATTTTAGTATATTTGTATGAATTTAAATGTGTATGTTGTCACTGGAAATTTCACCTCATGAAATTCATCCTCCAGCTGGAGTCTCACAAGGGCACTTGATGGATAAATAAAGATGTTCCTGGCAGCATTTCGTTTTTTGACTACAAGAAACACAGAACAACAGAAAAGTCTATTATGAGTTTTCCTGAATAAAATGTAACACATACATGTAACTAAATACTATGAAGATACTAAAATCAGTGATAAATATGTGTGCATATATAATTTTTCACAGACATATTACAAAATAGTAAGCAAAAATCAGCAGCGGCTAGATAGATACCAGATGCAAGATGAAGCTCTTGCTTGAATTCGAAAACATCCTCTGTTTTAACTGGAAAGAATCCAAATGAGATTTTAACCCATGACCCTACTATATAATAATGTGATGAAAGGTATTTATGAAAACATAAATGAATGGCAAAACATTCCATGTTCACAGATGGGAAACCCAGTTTGATAAAGTTCTCAATTCTCTCCAAATACACAATGCAATTGCAGTAAAAATCCCAATAGAATAGTGACACAAAATGATCCTAAAATATAATATGAAGGAGAAAGATTTAAAAACAGATGTCAGGGGCTGGGGTTGTAGCTCAGTGGTAGAGCACTTGCCTAGCTAGCATGCATGGGGCACTGGGTTGGAGCCTCAGCACTACATAAAAAAAAAGGAAATAAAATAAAGGAATTATGTCCATCTACAACTAAAGAAAAAAAAAAAACAGGTGTCAGCTTTGAAGAAGAAAAATGTGGAAGGCTTATTTTTGCCAGCTATTATAATAAGCCCTTCTTTTTAAGGGCTGCTTCTTACAGACTTATTAAATCTTCTGAGGTGTGTTGGTTTTGAGTGCATGCCCCGCTCCACTGGCACACCTGCTGAAAGCTCGGTCCTTGGTGTGGGGATGTTGAGAGGTGGTGGAACCTTAAGAGATGGGGCCTCTGGGAGGCAAATTAGGTCATTGAGTTCCCTGCCCTTGGAAGGGATTCATGCTGATGTCATGGAGTGAGTTCTTATGAGAGCAGAATTGCTATTAAAAAGCAAGACTGGTCCTTCCCACTCTCTGGTTTCCTGTCTAACCCTGTGACCCTTTCTGAATATGTCAGTTTTCCTTTCTGCCCCTCTCCATGTCATGATATAACCAGGGAGACTCTCACCAATGGGAAGAATAGACGAGGCTGCTCAATCTTGAACTTTAAAAATGTGAGCTACACCAGTCTCTCTTTAAAGTGCTTAGCCAAGCTACGAGTATTTTGTTAGAGCAACAGAAAACAGACTAATAGATAAAGCTATAGTAAATAAGACAGGGTAGCATTGGCACAGAGATAGGCAAAGGGGCTGTGTTAGTCAGGTTTCTATCTCTGTGACAGAATACCTAGGGGAAAAAAATACTTAAAGAAGGAAAGGTATATTTTGGCTTGCAGTTACAGAGATTTCAGTCCACAGATACCCGGCCCCTTTGCTGTGGGTTTGTGGTGAGGCAGAATATTATGGCAGCAGAGGTGGGCAGAGCAAAGCTGCTCATCTCATGGCAACCACGAAGCAGAAAGCAAGAATGAAGTGGCCTGGGACAAGGAATACCTGTTCCAGAGCATGGCCTCACTGACCTACTTCCTCCAACCAGACCCCACCTTCAGTTTCCACCACCTCCCAATAATTCGTTCAATTATGAACCCATCAGTTGATTACCCATTGGTGAGATCAGATCCCTCATGGTTCCAATCACTTTATGAAAAGCCCCACGTCTGAATATTGCTGTATGGAGGACCCAACCTCAACACATGAGCCATGGGGGCCATTCCCAATCCAAATCATATAGAAGCTAAAGGCAGAATACAGAAGGCCAGAGTAGATCTATTCCTACAAGGAGACACATTCATATGCACAGAGAGGAAGAATGGCAGAGATAGCTTACTCAAGAACAGATTCAATTCATGTTGCAGTTTGTATGGAAAAATTTTTTTTAAATCACCTTCCACCTAACCATAAGGCCATAGTGATATTATATTAAGGATTATACAATTTCACTGTTGTCACACATGCTTTGAATATGCATGGTTTAAACGTTGTTTCTGATTCTTGCAATAGGAAAAATTTTTTTTTCAAGACATAAGTGACCTCTGAATAAGTCATTAGCTTGAATTCTCAACTCAAAGTTGAATGTTCAGAATGCAGTTTAGACAGAAAGGACCTTCTGCTCACCTGTTCTTCTTGACATGTATTTACTGATGCTTCAAAACTTTAATGGGAAACAAAAGTTTTGTGTACTTCCTATTGCTGCTGTAACAAATTATCATAAAGCTAGCAGCTTAAAACAACACAAATTTATAATCTTATAAGTCAGAAGTCTAATTTGGAACTCACTGGTTTAAAGTCAAGTTAGAAGCAGGACTGTGCTCCCTTCTGGAACTCTAGGGGAGAATCCTTTCTCTCCCAAGAAGTCTTCAGCTGGGGGTCTCTTCCTCCAACTTCACAGGTAGCAGTGGTCAAGACTTCCTCCTGATACTGTATCTCTGGATCTGATGTTCTGATCTCTCTCCCTCGGTTAAGGACCCTACAATTATAGTGGGTCCACCCAAATAATATCAAGGTCATCTGCACAGCAACTTTAATTTCCACCTGCAATCTCAATTCCGCCTTGCCACTTTTCATTACCTATTCATAGGTTCTAGGGAGTAGGATAAGGATATATTTGGGGGTCATTATTCTGCCTGCCACAAAGTTAAAACAAAACCTCCTTATGAAGTACAAGAACTTTAAAAATTATTTGGTTGTTTGTGAAACAAAATTAACATTTTATTAATCTGTTGTTATTTCAGACTACATTGGTCAGATTTACATTTCTAAAATATGATAGTTGATTGATACCAATTCATTTTTTTTTTGCATTTTTCCCCCAAGCTTCTTCCTTCAATTTTATTTAGTGTTCAGAATCATTATTTTACAGGTGCAACGTGAAGAGTCTATTGCAAATTCTTGGTATCTTCAGCAAAACCTTCTACAATATTCTAACTTTTCATGAAATATGTATGAAGGAAGGATTTTGATATGCTAGACCTAGAAAGAAGGAAACAAATCTTGTAATTTCATTTTTAGACATCACTTTTTGGAGCTTTCAAACAAATACCTCTCTGTTCTAGAAAGAATGAATGGGTATGTACCAGAGGATGGAGGAAGGGAAACAATACCCATGATAGCA
The DNA here is from genome assembly GCF_021218885.2 of Marmota monax. Lineage (NCBI taxonomy): Eukaryota > Metazoa > Chordata > Mammalia > Rodentia > Sciuridae > Marmota > Marmota monax. The sequence continues at coordinate 18,222 of NW_026695217.1, read as the reverse complement.
TTTATACATCCTTTTATGCATTATTGTTTGTGGCAGTGAAATAAATATTCATTAGTGAAACGTCTTTTTAGTGAAAACAAGCCAGAGGCGAAAACATGTTTATAGAACATAAAGTTCAGTGAGAGAGAAACCTTTTTTTAAAATTTCTCAAATGATTCTTTTTTGATTCAGACAACATCATCATTAAGGAAGATTCACTTCAACACCCCTCTCAACACAGTAATCATTAAAATTACTTCATTATTGATAACATTGAAATGCCCTTTGAAGGAAAGAGTAAATGTCTTTTAGGTTAGGAGTCAAACAAATTTGTGCCAAAGAATGGGTCCCAGTGGGCAAGGATGCGGCTTTATTTTCTCTCCATAGGTAGTCTGAATAAGAAGGAGAAGAGTGGTCCTACTTCCAATTTCAGGGTTCTTAGAGAGACCAGAGTGAAGATACAAAAGTAGGAAGACCTAAATGCAAATATGAAGTCCAAATTCAAAGGGAATTTAATCTTGTAATGATGAGTGACACCATTCTTAGTTAATTCAATTGGATAAGATTTAAATGTTTGAAATTATTAGTGTCGAGAGAAGCTCCTCCTTTATACAGTTGATGGAAATATTAATTACTACAAATATTTTGGAGCGATAGATGACTGTATTAATCAGAAAGTAAAATAATACATGTTCCTGAGAACAGACATCTTGCCTCTCACTGTTTTCAATACCCATACATTCACAAAAGACTGCAAAAATTTTATGTACAGCCTAGTTGTAACTACAGACAAACATAAACGTCAGCTGACAGATTATTGTATACTCATCTAAAGAGAGTTTTACTGGAAGAGCACACCATCCTAAACACTGTGCCTGGTGGACTGAGCATCCTGAGCTCAGTGAAGCTCAATCAAGAAGTGTCTTCCAAGTGCTCCATCTCTGAACCCCATTTTTCAGAGAAGCCATGCTTTCCAGTCATTTTAGGTTTTACAATAGTGCATTCCAATCCTTCTTACTCCAGGTTATGACTTAAATTCATAGCCTTCCCTCCTCCCCAATCCACTCATACTGAAGGACTGGGAAGGACTTCCTAGCCATCTCAGACTTTGCTGGCTGGGGGACGCACTGGCTGGGGGCTGTGCTAATATCATACATGAAAGAGAGAGTAGGACATCTCTAAAATCTCCCCTAGGACCTCCAGACATGGAACATGCTCTCTGATACAGTAGTCAACCTCTTCTCACCTTGTCCTTCCCTTCTTTGAACAGCTTTTAAGAAGAACTAGGAAACTCATTCAATACTCTCTCACAATGTGGCCACTCCAAGTGCTCATAGTACCTACCAATGGCCAATCTATAGTGTTGTGGGAAAACCCAATCAGTGAAAATAGCATCCTTGAATACATTTTTAAAAATTTAATTGTGATAATAAGGGCCACATTACTTAAACTTTACTGTCTTAACCAATTTTTTTTAATGTTCTGCAATGTAAGCACATGCATTTTGTTGTGTCCCCATTCTCCAGAACTTTTCCCATTGACCCAAGCTGAAATTTCATACTTATTAAATAGTAACACCTCATTCCTCCCTCCCTCTAGCCCTTGGCAAACACCGATCTATTCTCTGTCTCTGCAAATGACTACTCTAGGTGCCTCATATAAGTGGAATTGTACAGCGTTTGTCTCTTTGTGACTGGCTTATTTTATACAGCATGATGTCCCAAGGTCCATGCATGTGCGGCCTGTGCCAGAGCTTCTTTCGTTAGAAAGGCTGAACACTATCCCACTATATGGAGAAACCACAGTTTGCAGATCCATCCATTCATTGGTGATCCCATAGGTTGCTTCCACCTTTGATTTTCTGTGAATACTACACCTGTGAATATGAGTATAAAAATATCTCTTTGAGACCCTGCTTTTGGGTGTATACCTACCTAGAAGTGGATTTGATAGATCATCTGTAAATTTACAAAATTTAATTTTGTAAAGAACCACCTGTGTGATGCTTTATTAAATAAAAAATTTTTAAAGTATGATATAGATACAGCTGTCATAAAAGTGTAGTGTATCTGGGAGCATGTAAACTACTACTAATCATTATTTTCAAAGAGTAGAAATGGAATGGGGAGATAGAAGACATTGACTTTTCACCTTTTAGGCTTTTGAAATGGTTATTCCCCTCCCCCCCCATGGGTATGTATTTCTTGAATATCAAAAATAAGCATGAGTGGAATTTCTGTAGACTTTTATATACTGCTTTGCAATAGATTAATAGAAACATGAAAACAGAAAGCCCTTAGGTCTCTACATAGCTCCTTTCTTGGGTGAAATTAAGATGTGCTGTTCACAGGTTCTGTATTTTGGTGTTCATTTTCCTGGGAAGGAGCCATATTCATAAATATTCATGCATTTGTTTGAGAATTCCTGGAAGGTAGGGCCACCTGTCATTCACATTCATGCCATTCATTCCTATATCCTTTTGAAGTGCAGAAAGCATTTAGTGTCTGTTACTGTTCACCTGCTTGTTAATTCCTGAAAAGATAACTTAAGCTCAGATCAATCCCCCCACCCCCCTTATACACTTGGAAAAGATAATTATTCTTTTACATCTCCACTTCTTTATTTTTCTTCCTCTCCTCCTCCTTCTCTTCCTCCTCTATCCTTCTCCTTCCCCTTCTCTTTCTCTTTCTTCCTTTTTTCTCCTCTCTTCCTTCCGTCAAGACAGAAAAGCTATGGGAAAGTCCTGCATCCTCCTGACTAAAATCTTTCAATTGGCCTTTATTCCTGTAAAGTTTCTTCATCTGCTCTCCTACTTTTTATACAATAGGCATAAAATATAATTTATATCAAATTGCTTAGGATTCTCCTCTAAAGTGAGCCAAAGCAGTTATATCAAAGGAATTTTATAGTCAGAAAGATTTGAGTTTAGATTTCAGTTTTAATACTTTTGGGCTATTTGACCTTAAATACTTTGCCTAAATTCTTTAAGTTTAGTTTTCCCTAAAATAGGGATAATATAACCTATCTCAGAAAATACGTAAAATATTTAGTATAGTATCCTTTACTACCCTAACCCTAACCCTAACCCTGATTAAAACTAATATTAACAAGTATTGATACCAGTCTTGAAAATCAGGATCGGGTCCTTTATTCCCCCAGAGCTGAAGATTAAATACCAGAGAAACACTGATGTGAGAGCAGAAAGCAAATTTTATTTAAGAAACTGGAGAGGGAGGTGGGGAGGGGAAGGGAGACAGAGAGAGTTCGAAGGAGAGGGAGAGACAATCCAGAGCTGGTGTGGTGCCAAGAGTGGGGGTGTCTTGCATTTTTATGAACTCCCACCTCTTTCTTCCCTGGGAACTTGCCCAAAAGGCAGGAAAGAGTAGCCCAAGGAGGTAATAGCTTGTGTTGGAAAGTTCTATCCATCCCCTCCCCCAGAGGTGTTAGCAACCAGTTGATGAGGAAGGGCTATCTACCCATTTCCTTTTCTTTGATAATCAGTTACCTGTCCTTTGCCCCTGTCTCTTTATGACCTTAAGGATTATAATAATCATTTCAACAATCTTCCCACTTCAAACAGTTTTCTTAGTTTTGTTAGGGTAGCTGGTGCAAATATCCAGCTGTGAGTTCAAGCAAAGGTTTATTGATAGAGAATATCTGCCAGGCTGCCCTTCTACAAGGCACGGCAGCATCTGGTGAAAACTTCTTAACTATATAGTCATGTCCAATGGAGTAGTTAAAGAATAACTCATCATGTCCTGTAGTTATTTGACATCTTTGTTGTGGTTTAGATAGCTATGGACTCTTCTCCGACTAGCCTAATGGAAAGGGCATGCCTGGGTGAGCAGGTTTTGACATTCAAAATGAGTTACTTTGGCCTAGGGACCTAACAGGTTTACTTCTTGGTTAAAAAAAAAAGTCATCTTAAAATGCATGTGCACAGCACATAACAATTTATAATCTGACCTCTCTTCACATTATTAATATATGATTAAAATATTTTCCCTTGGAAATGCTAAATTCGAAATTAATAGTTTTGTGGTAGTTTCAATTAACCCAAATAGTAGACTTTTATATGCTCTTTAGAATACAGCATTCAATCTTTAATCCACGTCCCATGAAATGACTCTTGCTTGTAATATGAAATGGGGGCTAATAATCCAGTGCTCATCTCATAGGGTGTTGCTGAAATTGAGCAGATAACGTGGGAGGTGCTGGTCGGGGCTGTGCAATCAGCCCCTGAGATGACCCTGAGCTCAGGCTGCCTGGAGCTAACTGCTCTGGTCCTTCCCTCCAGCACTTCAGCTTCTTTAAGGTGACCAAAGCTTCTGGCTTCTTTTCTGCCACTTTAGTTAAGATGATCATATGAGCAGTAAGATACTGCAGTATCAGTATTAACCAGATTCTAGGAATATTTTCTCAAAAGTCTCTTTTGGAATAAACATGCTGCCCATTGTGATGAGCACCACCAAATTTTCACAAATGAATCATGGTGCTCAGTTTTGTACACTTGTTTATTCCCTTGTGTTCCTGTATCTACCCATTGCATTGATAGATCTCATTCAGGTTTTTCTTTCCTAGCAGAAATTATACATAAACTATTTTAAACATGGCTCCTGGTGTTTTGGAGGCATTTTGAATATTTGAGTTATAAGAAAGTTATAAAGAGGAACATTGAACCTAATATTCAGAGAAAATATGTATGTCATCAATGAGCCTGGTTGTGCTGCCTGGGTTGTCATAAGAGTTGATTTGAACAATCTAGTGGGTGAGTTGATTAATTGCCACATAAGGACAGTGTTCTTCTAAAGTAATTCCAACAGAGTTCATTCATTGCTTGTCAGAGATTTAGCTTCCAAATCAGTATGCAGTGGATTTATAGATAAGTTTACTTAATTGGAAAATCTTGTTAGGATTCAAAGGCTGGTCCATGATCAGTCACTACGTGAAATCAAACCAGGTTTAATATTTTAATTTATTTTCATTCAGTAGCTCTGGTGTCTAGTGACATGGAATACAAATGGGAAACCTTCATGCCAGAGTTACACAGTAAATCTCACACTCAAGAAGCCTGCTTGTGTCATTGTACAGAGGTACCGCAGATCTGTGCTGCACAATAGTTTTCTGGTATAAAATGAGGAAAATTCAAAACCTTAGAACTGAGAAAAAATTTAAATAGTAAAGCTAAGAGTTTAGAAATTGAGAAATCAAGGGTAGAATTTAGAAAGTTGAATTGACTTTAGAAAGTTTAGAAACTTTCATTATACTTTAACAAAAATGTCATTAATTTAAATCCAAGATTTAAAGTGTGTGCCTGTGATTTTATATTTATTTTATTTTCCTAATAATCTTCATTGTATTTTTAGAAATATCGGACCACCGGGATTGGAAATTCAAACAAAACAAGATGTCCCTTCATCACAGATATACTTTGGGAAGCCCTGATTTAGAGGCATGCTGTTTGTACAACGAGGGACTCTTTTTCAGTGTGTTCCTTGCCCCATCCCACACTCCATGGTGTCTGCCACTCAGGAAGTTGTTAGACAGGGGCTACTAATCCCTTCTCACATAGTGTGATCCCAGAGGTGCAACTGGGAACATAAAAACACTAAGACCTGATGGAAAATGTTTGGACAGAGACAAGCATTCTGATCAAGGAGGCAATTTTACCTAAACATTTTGAGTTCATGACAAAACTCAGCCAACGAATATGGAAATAGTGTTCTTACAAACATGTGTTAAGTAGGTAAATGTTTAACAGTGGGCCCTCCAAAGGGGTGGGGAGAGGAAATCCCCTCTCTGTAGCATTTGCAGATTCCCTTGATGTAAATGCTACTATTGTAGGTGACTTTCAGTGACCAAGTGAAGTTCCAGAAAGCAGAGATATTGATAATAGCTTTTGAACCCCAGATAAGCTGCTCCAGCCACCCCTAAAAATCATGCTAACCATCCTAGTCAACTGCAGACAAAGAGATTGATAGACAAAAAATAATGATTTTGAATTTTGGAGGAGACACTGCCATTCAAACCCTGGCAAAAGCTCTTCCTGAATTACTTCATTAGATAATCTGAATGACCCCCAGGCATTCCTATCAGGACATTCCAAGGGCTTAAGCCTTAGAGATGGCCTCCCAGGAGGTAAGGGCAAAGGCAAGAACTCTCTTTAGGCTACCTTAGTTCTTTCCTGCACATACTTTAAAGTTTTATGATAGAAGTGTTTTTGAACTTCAAAGATATTAACTAAACAATACAACTACCCTACCATTGCTCAGAGCAAAAAGATCAGAGCAGCAATGCTCTTTCCCGGATGCTACTTAACAAAGCTTATGTTACATTTACAAAAAGCCTACAAAATATATTTTCTTTTTTTTTTAAGAGAGAGAGAGAGAAGAAATTTTAATATTTATTTTTTTTTAGTTTTCGGCGGACACAACATCTTTGTTTGTATGTGGTGCTGAGGATCGAACCTGGGCTGCACGCATACCGCTTGAGCCACATCCCCCGAGAGAGAGAGAGAGAGAGTATATTTTCTTAAAGTACTGCATATATTAGACAAATGAGTCATTTCATCTAAGGTATCCACAGCACCTCCCCCGGAATATGCCCATCCGTCAGTCCCTTCTGGGGCAGCCAGTGTGAGGCAGCAACAATATGTGACAGAGGAAGTGACTCCAACTGATTTAGATATATGCACCTGAGTCACTGACGTCTGATAACTGAGGTCCATGATATAATTTGATGCCACAGACTCTGCCCAAACAATCTTAATCAATACTTACTAGTTGAGCCAATCAGAAACCCTCTCCAGTAATTTCTAATAGAAATCAAAGACTAAGCACAGGAAATGAGGAAACAGGTGTTGGACTATACAAACCTGCATTCCAATAATAGCAGAGACCTCTGGTTCCTCTTTATGGACCCTCAGGGCCACCATGGAAGCACAGGGTGGTGGCCCTCCTGTGATTGTTAAAAATATTCCTGAGGTTCACTCTCTTCATTCCCTCACACGCTAGCTTCTGATGGACCCCTTGTCCATCAGCTATAGAGCTGAATGGCTCTCCACTTCCTGAATTCTGCTTAGAAAAATGGAATCAACTATCCAAGGCCTGTGCTGAATGAGGAAGGCACTCAGAGCTTAAATCATCCTCATTTTGAGTGAAAGGTGTTGGAGGATTTTCCAGACAAAGGCAAGGAATGTCATCAATGCTTTCTGCTTTATGAAATCCTTGCATTCCTTTTATAGCAAAATATTCATTTCAATGTCTTTTAAAAATGTAAATGACAGGTCTGTTTTGATATTGATCACGTATTACATGGTCTCTTATGTTCAGGGTGATATTATTTTATTTCCTATGAATACTAAATTTGATAGGCTGATTCATCTTTTTTTCTGAAGAGATATTTTTGCTGATGTTTAATAATGAATATTTATCATATTATTTTATTGTTAATAAATAACAACTTATGTAAAAATCTAACAATCTCACATTAATACATCTGCATGTGGGAATATTTTGATGAAAATTTTAATATGAAAAAGTAGTCTCCCGGGTAGGGATGTGGCTCAAGTGGTAGCGTGCTCGCCTGGCATGCACGCGGCGCTGGGTTCAAACCTCAGCACTACATGCAAATAAAGATGTTGTGTCTGCCGAAAACTAAAAAATAAATATTAAAAATTCTCTCTCTCAAAAAAAAAACAAGAAAAAGAAAAAGTAGTCTGTTCATGAGCCATAAATTCCTTTTACTTTCAGAAAATAATAGAAAAAAAATTGTATTACAAATAGCATCTGTCTCATCTGTGATTTCAGAAATAAACTCTTTTAGAATTTTAGCAGGCATTTTGCATATGTCATTTGAATGTTGACAAAGCAATACCAACAAGGTCATGGACATAATTCCAGTCCTAAATAATTGTTGAAAGGTAGCAATAGCATTCATTTCAATGCCCATTGGGCTGAGAGTTCAACTCTGTGTGCTCTTCTGACCAAGCTGTGTGGCTTTGGAAATTCACAAAATTTCTCTTGGATTCCATTTCCTTTCCATTTTGTTTTCCTTTTCCATTTATTTGCTTATTTATTTATTTATTTATTTATTTATTTATTTATTTTAGTACTGGAGATTGAACCCAGGGGTGCATTATCACTGAGCTATGTCCCCAGTCCTTTTTATTATTTATTTTGTGATAAGATCTTGCTAAATTGTTGGAATTTGAGATCTGCTGACTCAATCTCCAAGTCACTTTGATTATAGGTGTGTGTCACTACTCTTTGCTGTTTCCTTTTCTGCAAAAAATAAAGAGCTCCAAGCATACCTCTAAAGTCCCTTTCTGTTCTAACAATTCTGTTATTCCATGAATTAATTATACAGTAATGAATATATCAGGAAAGAACAGCAACTTATAAACACCACTTCTTTTCTTTGAAACTTGTAAGCATTAGCAGGGAATAAATGCCCTGTAACCCCATCTTCCTGCCCTGCCCCTCTGGGCCGGGTTCTCTCCTGCCGCTGTTTAAACTTGACTTAACATCAGATATGACAAAAATTCTGCTGGAAATGCACTTGATGATGGAATACAAATTTCTGTATCTGAACTAATACATGGTAAGTATATTTTATATATTTATACATTTTGTCTTATTTTGAAATCTGGAAAATGGCATATTTGTTCCCCAAAACGATACTCCTCCTTCTCTGATCCAAGATAACTGTTCTCTTGCTTCACATTTCACATATGTTTATTACATGTGTGCATCGAATTAAAGCATACATATTTCTTATTTTATTGATTTAACCTTTAGTTGATTAAACAATATAATATGGGAAGCAAATTATTGGAAGGTGCTTTTTGCACTTAATATTCCATAATTAAGATGTATTCACTTGGTTGGATGGAGACTAGTAGTGGTATTATTGGGTAACTGCAATGTGAATAAACACACAAACTAAAATTAGTGAAATCCAGTAGTAGAAAATGTTGCCACTGATATATTGCAGGGTGAGGTAGTGAGCCAGGAGCAAGGTTGAGTCCAACACAGGCCTAAGAGAGGAAATGAAAATGTTTCTGCATTATTATCCCATCCATGAATTTCCAGGTAGGTCTTGTCTTTTATTAAAGGAACAAATAATGTATATTCTTAAGTCATTTGATTTCCTCTCACTGATAAAATGATTTTCACACAAGTAAAATTGTATTCCCAAATCCATTAACTTACTCTTAGCAACAATATAAAAAGGATATGTCACTAGATGCCTGCTTTTATAATTTCCTTGGCAAGGATTCTGCTTTTGAGTAAATATGGCCTTTATGTGGCTTATTTATTTTACTAAAATTGCTTTTCTGACAATTATTCAAACTTACAACCGCTGTATTCTGGTAGGTTGGCCTTTTTAAAAAAAGGAAAAATGAAACAAAGCCAATGTCGTTGTAGATAAATGGAAAGGCAAGGAGAGTTCTCCAGTGACCTGGGTCTTGTGTGGGGCTTTATTGCTTGGTCTTTGACAGTCTGGGTGTCCAGGCATGGTGCTAGTGGGAACGCCGTGTGCGCAGAGTCTGGAGGGGACAGGGGTTGACTTTGCCATGATGGTGCTGACCCACCCACACTCTGGGCCTGATGCCTCCCCTCCCCCATTGCACACACTTCCAATCATGGGATTTGGAGCAGATGACTCATCTCCACTTTAGACCTGGCAAATGAGAGCATTTCATTCCCCTTTGGGAACTGGTTAAGAGATGAACAGTGATGCCAGACACGGCAACGAGAGCCCATTTCTAGTACTTTTGTGGTGGACGGCCTATGGTATCCACAATCCCTCTATTTTCTTGATATCCAGAGACAGCCCCTGCCAATGTCTGATGTTTTCACTTATGTACTAATTCTACGCAAATGTTTATAAAGACATGGTTATACTTAATATCTTCTCAGATCTGCATTTTACCCATTGTACTTTCTGGGCTTTTATATATTATTCAACATCCTAATTTTTAATGTCAGCACAATGCTCCAGCCTATAATCAAACTCTCCCCTTTCTAACCCAGCCTCTGCTTTCTGTTCTCACCATGCAGATTCCCGTATACCAGTTCTTCTCTTAGGACACCTTCATCCAGATCTTCAGAGGATGACTGAATATTTAAGACAGCCCTAAGTTGGTCTCAGAAGCTCTCACTGGCTTTTAAAAATATATTTCCTTTTAGGAAAGAGTACCTCAAATTGCAATCAGTTTGGGGAAAAACTGTTCTGACAGGGAATCACACAGGGAGTGGATTTTTGTCACTAGCTGGACACACCTGCAGACAGAAGTGGTACCCTGCCACCTCAGCCCACTTCTCCCTGGTGCAAGTGGCTGGCAGCCCAGACATTCTGTGGATCAGGAGAGTGGGATCATTTCTCTGGTCATTTCCCCATCTGTCCTGGGTAATCCAACTCAGGCACTTACATTAATATGAGCTTGGATTTTGTGTTGGATATTTTGGTAAATTGTGAACTGCTTTACAAAAATCAAAGGTAGAAAACCCCTCATGGGAGATTTGCTTGGAGAAAGACTATAACTAGAAGCGAATATTAGGTAATTAAATTTCAATAGAGTCAATATTTTCATATTAAAGTGTTTCCTATTAATGAAAGCAGTTTGGTAATTTCCACTTTTCAGGTTTTTGTCATTATTATAATGGAAAATGGAATCTCTAACATCTCTTTCAATTTCTATTATCCCCTTACTACTATTGTCTCATTTCTCCTCAATTATATTTATTTTTAAATCAACTCCCTTATCACAAGACCACCCTTTCCACTAAAATCCACAGAGATCCATTATTACATGACCTCCATTTCTAAACCAAAATTTATTCCAGGTACCTCAGAACAGGGAATATATTCAGGAACAAAAATATTCAATTTGCTTTTTCCAGATAGGAATTAATTTATTAGTTTATACTTTATGTTATTCATTAGTTTATAGGCTTTTTTTAATATCTAAAATGACCACATTTTTCCTTTACAAAATGTAGGGACATTTGTTGGGCTCTGACTCAAACTAATTTGACAATTATTTAATGAGCTTCTACTATAGTAAGATCCTGTCTAACATTGTGTATAGTTCTGTGCATGTGGTAGGTTTTCTTCAAATATCTATGGATTGCTTTAAGTTTATCTAGGTAAATGATAACATCTGGGAAAACCAGTATTGCATCCTTTCCATGCATTTCCTGTTTTTCTAAATGAAACATTGCCTAATTCAAGGATTAGAGACACACACATACAAAAAAAAGAAAGAAAGAAAGAAAGAAAGAAAGAAAGAAAAGAAAAAGAAAGAAAGACAACAGCAATATTGACAAAAAAAAAAAAAAAGCAACAGGTAACTCATTTGAAACACAGGTAAACACATTTGAAAAGAGATTTGAACTGAGGGTTTAGGGAAATGTTTGTTTAAAAAGTATAGGACTACAGTGGGGCACTGTGGTATACACCTGTAATCCCAGTGGCTCAGGAGGCTGAGGCAGGAGGATTGCAAATTCAAGGCCAGCCTCAGCAATTTAGAGAGGGCCTAGGCAACTTAGTGAGACTCTGTCTCAAAATTAAAAAAATAAACAAATGAAAAAAACTGGGTGTATGGCTCAGTGGTTAAGTGCCCCTGGGTTCAATCCCTGGTACCAAAAAAAAAAAAAAAAAAGTATAAGACTGTGGCTAAAATGTTCAAAGATGGATGACCAATGGGTTCAGACAGAAGGCTGGGTAGCATGTTCTGAAAACAGCTGGACCAAACTCCATTTGTTTTGCAGCCTGTACTTTGAGATCTTGTCATGTAATAAACAATTCTGTTACAATTCTCTTAGGTTCAAGGAGCCTGGCTAAAGACCTCTGGTGACTGTAATAACTTACTATTCACTGGGGCAGAGGAAATGGAAGAGGATGCAGGGCCATATTTAATGGCTAGTGTTGCATGGATTCTCTCCAGGAGAACATCTGTATTTAACACCAGCTACTGAGAGGTGCCTGGCTGAGCCAGGAGATCTGGGCACTCAGTCAGCCCTGTGTGCCAGCTGGGTCTGCATCATGGAGTCAATCAACCTTGGATCAAAAATATTATTTTTTAAATTTAATCTGTACTGAACATTATAGTTTTCCCCCTTTGTCATTAGTGCTTAAACAATTCAGTATAACAACTATTTACATATCACTTATATTGTATTAGGTAATATAAGTCATTTAGATATGATCTAAAGTATGCAGAAGAATTTGTGTAGGTCATATGCCAATACTGTGCCATTTTATATGGGAAACTTGACATCTGTGGATTTTGGTGTCTTTGGGATCTGTCTTGCAACCCCTATGGATATCAAATTATGACTGACTTCCATTAGGTCATTTTTTTTCCTTTGAAAAACGCAAAGATTGAAAAAAATTTGAAGCCACAATCCCTTTGTTGAGTACTACAGTGGAATTATGCTCAACCAAATGAATTCCATCCAGTCATGATAATTAGAAAATTAATTCAAACCATCAACAGTCTCTGGCAATATTTATCTAATGCCCCCCTTTCCAGAACCCTGCCATCCAATGCCCACACACAATGAAGTTGCTCATGGGCCACTTTTCTCAAAGCAAAAACAAAAATACAAGCAAAACGAATCAACTCCATGCTCCCCACACCCACCACACGTTCCTTTTATGTCCTCTTCATCTTTCCTTGCTTCTGGATTTTCTGCCAGAGACCCAGGTGCCAATCTGGACAGATAGGCCCTTCTTGGGGGTAGGGAACACTTCATATTAGAAATTTACATCTTGTTACAAATCTTCTTGGACCAATATCATTAATCCCTAAGGAGAAATGTCAAACTGTCAATGATCTACCCAGAGACTTTTCCTCTTTGGAGTATGGATCCTCCCTGTTTCTTTCTTCTAGAGGCCCTGGTAAGTCGAGCTGGTGGAGATGGGGCCTTTCTGGGTGCACAGACCCTTGCTTGGGAAAGAGGAGCAAGCAGATCATACCCAGGGTTTGAGCTTGTTGCAGGCCCCCAGGTCCCACCAAAAAATAATAATTGTAATGTTCAATACAGATTAAATTTAAAAAATAATATTTTGCAGGAGAGAACCCGCCTTCGAAATCCAGAGGTGGCCCAGCATTCCACACAGTGTGTTTCCACACGGGCCTTGGAGGAACCCCGACTGGACTGGGAAGCAATCTTTCTTCACTCACTGAAGGATTGTGTAGGGTCTATGGCCCAGGAAGTGCCTGCCTTGCTTCCATCTTCCGAAGGAGGCTCTGGACTTTCAGGTCAGAGCTTGATTAGTGAGGCAGACACAGGGGTGGCGATTTGTCATGGATTACCTGATGCCTGGGTTTGAACCTAGTTCTACCAGTTGGGGCTTCAGGACCTTAGCAAGTCACTTCACCTTTTGTTACTCAGTTTCCTTCTACAAACCCAGGGTGGTAATAAGAGTTTCCAACTCTGCATTGCTATGACGATTCAGGAGTAAATGCATATCAAGTATATCGCAGAGTAACTATGATATAAATGCTTGTTACTAGGCATATTATCCTGATTCATGGTGGTTTCCTGAGGAACCTCTTTTCCCTTCTGTCCTGGGTAAAGTCAGCAGCCGCCCTGAGGGCTCCTTTGCTACCAAGGAAGCACCTCCTTCCCTTCCCTGCTCACACCTTCCTGACTGTGAATGGCCGCATACCCCTGCACAAAGGCTTCTGGTCTGTATTAGCCTTCTCTGTTGCTCCTGGCACTTGTCGCTTTGAACTGATTATTTTAGTTGGTACTGAGACATGGACATGGCTGATGTGATCACCGCCTAGGTTACAAATCCAAAAGCAGGCCAACTGCTAAAAATCCATTCACAGAATGACTGCTTTTTAGAATGCCCAGCTAGCCAAAAATCAATTTGCTAAATTTATGGGTTTATTGTTTCTTTGATGCCAATTTATCCAAAACTAGATTATAAGTTGAACACATAATTATGGGGTAGTAAGGTTTCCTGGTATCGATATTTTATGTTTTAAGGTCACACTTTTTAAGTGTATGGATGGCATTCCCACCAGCCAGGTTTTGTGATGGCTCTCATCCCCAGTACAGCACCCCGAGGGTCCCCCACTTTGGGGAAGAAACCAGTTTGGTGTCCTGTGTTGAAAGCCTGCTGGAGTGTCCTTGACTGGGAAAGGCAGGGGGAGAGCTCAGCTCTGATCTCCTCCCCTTGAACTTTTATTCCCTCCAGAGATGGACCTTGAATTTCTTCCGAGATTGTTTGCCCTTCAGTCGGACTGAGTTTCAAATTCCAGTGGGTGACGTAAAGAAGGTGTAACTGTTGCTCTTGGTTCTGTTTCACGTTCCTCTTCCATTTCTTCAGTTTAGTGAAACAGGAGCACAGGATTCCAAACTCAGTATGGTCTCTGTGACATTCTCCCACTTTCTGGTGGTCTCCCAAAGACCATCCCAGCCAACGTCAGGACACTTTTGTCCAGTTACACCAGCAGTCCACCACTGGGAAACTTCGTACTCTCTTAGGCCACTGGTGCTTGTATCCATCCTAACTCTTCTGGGAACTGCATATAGACACCAGCTGTGGACCCCCAATGAGAGCACCCTTTGATGTGTTATCAGGTTAGAAGGTCACACAGAGGTGTCCATGGGCAGGAAAGGGGCATACAGTGAAGAACAAAGGGATAATGCGTACTCTTTCTGCTCATTCCCTATGGATTTTACCGAGGAGGAGAAGAGTTGGGAGAAGGGAAACTCACGGGTGAAGTCATTTGCTTTCATCCTCTGAACCCTAGGGATGCCCCAGCTCCTTCACTAGCAGTAGCCTAGTAATTCTTTGTCTTTAGCAGTAGATACCTCTGGGACTTTCCTTTCATGAGACACTGGGTGGCAGCAGAGGTCCAGCTGACTGCTAGGCCCTCTAGGGAAACCCTGGGAATTTCTCAGATCTCTGTTTTAACCCAGAGGGAAAACCAGGGTGCTTTCCTCCTGCCAGGGAGGGTTAGACGCTAATCGCCTCCTTACTTCAGAAAGTTCTGGAAGAGATACTCCATTAAGTCTCAGAGCAACTGTGGTTTGGAATTTTTGTTGTGATCTTCTAAAACATGCATTAATTTAAGTGGTATTCTTCTGTTTGAGGATTTCATTGCGTTAAGTCATAGTGACTAACAAGGTTACTAGGGACAAAGATCTGGGCTTTGTTGTCACTGGCAAAAAATAGGCAGTAAAATAGTTTTGAGAATTAGCTCACTTTCAAGTCGTTTTGATGGAGGCCGTTCACACTATGCCTCAGCACTCAGGTGTTAAATTGCCTAATTGTGAGACAGACTCTAAATCCAGTGTTGTTAAAGAGGCCTCATAAAATTGTCTTCAGTTGTATACAACTCTGAAATATCTGTAGTAAGACAGTTTCCATTGTGAGCTTATACAGTAAAACATTTATTTGAATATGTGAAAATCCAGTCAATTGGACACATGTGAGTTATCAGTATGATTCTGACTTTCCTTTTGAACATTGTGTTTCCTTTTGTTTATTCTTTGGCATTTAAGTACAATCTAAAGTACAGTCTATTCTCTATTATTTGGGAAAGGATTAACAAATTTTCAGACAAAACATGCTTAGGGCCAGGATGGGCTTCAAGAAGTGTCCATTTTGTCTGTGAAAAATATTCCTTAGGAAGAATGGTTGTCTCAGTCAGCTTGGGCTGCAATTACAAAACACCAGAAACTGGTAACTTAAACATCAGACATTAATTTCTCTCAGTTCTGGAAGCTGGGAAGCCCAAGATCAAGGCCACAGCAGATTTAGTTCCTGCTGAGGGCTGCTTCCTGGTTTGTAGAGGGCTGCCCTGTTGCTGTGTCCTTGACCTCACATGCTGCACACAGAGATCTTCCTCCTTCATCAGAACACTAATCCCTTCTTGAAGGCCTCGCCCCATAACCTCATCTAGCCCTAATGGTCTCCTGAAGGTCCCAAACTCTAAATATCATCACATTAGGGTTTTGACATGTGAAATTAGGAGGGAAGAACATAAACATTTATTACAGACCAAAGGGGAACAGAAAAGTCATGTTATGAGTTATACCATGTCTCCACACAAGTTATATGTTGAAATTCTAACACCTAGTAGCTCAGAATGTGTCTGGGCTTGGAGGTAGTGTCTTTAAGTGAAGTGGTTAAGATGAAGACATTAGAATGGGCTCTAATCCAACCTTTCTGGCCTTCTTATCAGAAGACGGGTCTAGGACTTGAACACACACAATAATGACCATATGAGGACTCAGTGAGGCGATGGCTATTTACAAGCCAAGGAGATTGGCCGCAGGATAAACATGTCCTGCTGATGCCCTGTTCCCCAGCCCCCTGGAACTGAAGGATAGTTTCTGTTGTTTAAAGCTCCCTGCACTGTGGTGCTTTGCTAGGACAGTTTGAGCAAACTAAGTCACTGGTGGGCATGGACTCCTCTGTGACAAAGCAGTAGAGAGACTGTGTGGGCAAAGGTGGACATGTGGTGGTGGGGAGAAGGCTGGCGTCCCTTTGGCTCTTCTGCACCCTGTTTAGTTCTTGTGGAGCCTTGAGATCTGTTCCTAGCAGATGGAAAGTCTGGCCCGGTGCCTTTTGCAGCTCATCTCTTGCCTGTACTACCACTGCGTAACGGCCAACTGGAAACGCCAGTCCTCCAGGAGGGACGGTCCCAGTTGTTGGGGCTTAGCACTGGAGATTCACAACTGGCCTCAAGATTGTCATCCCACCAATGAGGCCTTTGCTTGGTGTCCTGTCCCATCTGATCATTAAGTGATGCTTTCAAATCTGGAAAACAAAAACATAATAGAACAAAACCCCCTGCCACCATGCTACCCAAATCCCCTGAGTACGTACTGTGTGTCAGAGTCAATCAGGGGCTGCATGTTCAAGTGTGAATAAGACATCACTCATCAACCATTAGAGTTTTAATCTTTTGGAGGAAGGGGTCCCAGATAGTTGGCTGTGCAGGGGGCCCCGTCTGGATTGCTAAGGCATAAAACCCGCCTTTCCATGGGAGTCAGAATGGCCAGGATCATGGTAGGGCCTGAGCTACAGCTGGCTCTGCTGGCTCTGTTCAGCACAGATGGTCCTGACCAGGGAGGAGAGTCCTTGTCAGCACTCAGCCACTGTCTGCTAGAGGTACCAGTTTCTTGTGAGCTTTCTCTCATTAGATTGAAATTTCCGGGAAATTTTGGGGAAAACTATTGTTATAGATGTGAGGTGTCCCCCCAAATCTCATGTGTGAGACGAGGGAGGAAAGCTTAGAGGTGAAATGATTGGGTTATGAGAATCAGTGAATTACTCAATCAGTGAATTGATCCCATGATGGGATTAACTGAGTGGGAGCAGGAGGCAGGTAGGGTGTGGCTGGTGGAGGTAGGGCGTTGGGGACATGCCTTTGGGGCATACATTTTATATCTGGTGAGTGGCGGCTCTCTCTCTGCCTGCTGATTATCATGTTAGCTGCTTCCCTCCACCATACTCTCCCATCGTGATGTTCAGGCTTACTGGAAGCCCCAAGGAATGGAGCTGGCCTTCTATGGATTGAGACCTCTGAAATTGTGAGCCCCTAAATAACTTTTCCCCTTCTAAAATTGTTCTGGTCAGGTCTTTTAGTTACAGCAGCAAAAAAGCTGACTAAAAGTAGTATCTTGTCTGCTTCTTATAGTACTGAGCACATAACAGACAATTTTGGCATATATTTGATGAAGAATGAAAGAAATGGTTCAAAGAATTCTAATCATGGAAACGATGTGTGTGAAGCGATTAAGATGAAAATATTAAGATGGGCCCTTAGGCTGTGGAATTCCAGTTTCAACCCAGCACTTAGGCACAGGGGAAGCTAAATGAGGATGAGTTGTCCTCTGATCCATGAAGCATGGGTGTGCTCAACCATGCTAGGTTGGACTGGAGAAGCTGTTTGGGTGGAGAAGCTGTGATTTGGGAATCTTGGTTTTGTTATTACCCTGTAGTCATCAAGTGGGTCTTCCTTTTTGAAGGGCTTGTGCTGAGTGATTGCATTGAAACCTGAATTCAGAGAGAGGGTGGGATTGCAGGCTGCAGACATTTCTGGTAATGGCAATGGTCAACTGAAGCCTGTGACCATGTTGAGAATATTTGCATCACTCAGTTTTGAAGGTCAAGGCCAGCAGTCAACAGCTCAGTGTGAGTGAGTTTGTTTAGTTTTCCCAGCATGACTTCCAAGTCACAGCTGGTGCCCATCAGTGGTCACAG